>NW_026000294.1:1117173-1151004 GCF_001458135.2 Marmota marmota marmota | reverse complement strand
AGAGATGTGTATAAGAGACAGATATATATATATATATATATATAAACAAAATCCAATACAAACAGTGCAACTGAGAAAACATTTTTTATTTCTTATTCTAGTTTTTTTTTTTTTGTACTGGGGATGAAACACAGGAGTGTTTTACCACTGAGTTACATTTACATTCCTAGTCCTTTGTATTTTTTTTACCCTGAGACAGGATCTCACTAAGTTGCTGAGGCTGGTTTCAAATTTGCAATATTCCTGCCTCAGCTTCTCCAATTTCTGGGGTTACTGGCATGTGCCACCATGCCTGATGATAAAACCTTTTTCTAAATAGCCAGTCTTATACAAATCTTTTACCAAAATCTTTAACCTTAAGCTCGGTATTTTTAAAATATTTTTTTAGTTGTAGTTGGATACAATATATTTATTTTATTTATCTATTATTTGTGGTGCTGAGGATCAAACCCAGTGCCTCACACATGCAAGGCAAGCACTCTACTACTGAGCCACAACCCCAGCCCTTTAAGCTCCTTTTGAGATGAACAATGAATAAAACAGAATTACTCCCTATTAACTTCAGAGACATGGCTCGTGTAAACTAAAATGACTATAAATAATATATAAGGTATTATTACCACATAGAGAGCTTATCAATTTAGTAAAACTATATTTATAATATATTAAGACAACAATCATGATTTAATATTATATCTGGACTATCACATTTTTTAAGCTTTAGAGTATTTGTATCAATAAAGCAATCCCATCATTATAAAAATAGCAGTTCATTTAACTAAAGTTATAATCCAAAAAGAGACTGTAGAACAAATAAAAATTTGAATAAAAATTAGCCTGTGTGTGTGTGTGTGTGTGTGTGTTACTGGTAATTGAACTGAGTGGGGTGCTACCACTAAACTACACCCCCAGACCTTTTTTTTTTTTCTTTTAAGAAAAGGTCTTGAAACAGGGCCTCACCTGATCTTGGTGCCAAGATCTTGGACTTCCAGCCTCCACAACTCACAAGAGATAAAACCCAGGGGCATGCGCGTGCTAGGCAAGAGCTCTGCCACTGAGCTACATCCTCAACCTCTTTTCTTCTGTTTGTTACCTAAATGACATCATGCAAAAAGTGATACGAATAATACAAAATGCTGTTTAAAATTGAGTCACTGGAAATAAAAAATGAAACAAACACCTTTTTTTACTGTTTGTAAAAAAAAAATGAAATAAAGAACAAAAAAAAAAAAGAAAGAAAGAAAAGAAAGCGGACCATTCTTGCTAAGTTGCCCAGGTTGTCCTCTAATTTCTGATTCTCCTGAGTTTCTGGGATTATAGGTCTGAATCACCATGCCCAGGTAAACCCTAACTCTTGTAGGACTTAATTTTCATTTAAGCAATCAAAAACATAACAAAATAAGCAGAAAATATGGGAAATATTCTTGATAAAACATAAAATCTTTGTTCTTTAACTCAGCCTGTTTTGTAAATGTTGCTAAGAACAGATTAGTCATTGCCAAAATGCTGGATCCTACCTATAAATGTATTTTTTAGATTTTATTTTTTATTGTTTTTTAGTTACACATGACAGTAGAATCAATTTTGACATAATTATAAAAGCATGGAATATACCTTGTTCTAATTCAGACCCCAGTACCTCTCCTTCCCCTTCCCTCTCCCCACCCCCCAGTTCCTTTCCCTCTTTTGATCTTTCTGCCTATAAATATATTTTTAAAAGTTAATTAAGGTCTCTCGGAATTTAAACATTAATCCAAACACCAAAATTAATTGTTACTAGAGTATGTAGATAGACAGGAGCAAGGGGAATGAAGGAAGGAGAATAAGAATCACTTTTTTTGTTTTTGGTACCCAGGAATGAACCCGAGGCACTTAACCACTGAGCCATATCCCCGCCCCCTCCCCTTTTTTTAAAAGAATTTTTTAATATTTATTTTTTTTTAGTTTTCGGCGGACACAACATCTTTGTATGTGGTGCTGAGGATCCAACCCGGGCCGCACGCATGCCAGGCAAGCGCGCTACCGCTTGAGCCACATCCCCAGCCCCTCCCCGGCCCCTTTTTAAAATATTTTATTTAGAAACAGGGTCTCATTGAGTTGCTTAGGGCTTTGGTAATTTGCTGAGGCTGGCTTTGAACTGGTGATCCTCCTGCTTCAGCCTCCTGAGATGCTGGGATTACAGGCATGTGCCACTGTGCCTGGTGAATAAGGTGGATCACTCTACCTAGAGTTACAAAAATCCCTGACTGTAAACTGCCTCTTTTACTGCTGGATACTATGTTCTGAGATTGAACCTAATGGTACTTAAACACTGAGTCATATCCCCAGTCCTTTTTATTTTTTATTTTCAGAAAGGGTCTCACTAAGTTGCTGAGACTGTCCTCGAACTTGTGATCTTACTGCCTTAACCTCCAGAGTTGCTGAGATTACAGGCATGCACCACCATACCCAGCTCAAATTTGTTCATAAAACAAAAACAAACAAACAAACAAAAAACAATGGAAGCGGACTAAGGGACTTTTCAACTTCAGAACATGATCAGAGCACAGAGGCACTAAGCCATGGTGGGAAAATTTGGTAACCATCTCAAATACATAAGTGGAAAACCTCATACTGCTTCTTCTCTTGGGATGAACTCTCCACATTCCTGGAGTGTACTTTCATTTCACTAAATAAATATTTTATGATTTTTCTGTCTCTTGTCTGAAATCTTTCTTTTGAGAAAATAAGAACAGATGAATGTATTGCCAGGTAACAAAATTTGGTGCTAGGATTTGGATGGTAGTTAATACTGTTTGTGGTTCTAGCAAACTCAGATTTGACTCCAACCACCATGGAAAAACACGGTAGGAATCAGGAAGCCTGGATGGATCTGAATGGCCCTACAGAGGGCAAACTTCTGGCTTTTACTGCTCCTGAGAAGTTAATTTTGCTTTTCTCTGGGCCCACCATTCTGTTCCAAATTGGCTATTCTGGTGGATGTCATGACTTGCAAGACTAAGTTTTCACAGTCCTTTCTGTAATCTGGAGATGTACTCCTACTGCTTCCCCTCTTCCCATCTGGATCTATGCCCTCTTCCTTGTCTCTTTTGCCACTGTTCTCTCTACCCTTGAATTGATCCTAGGTTTCAGACTCTCTTCCTTCACTTGTTTTTTATCCCACTCTATTTCTATCCAGACCTCAGCTATGGCTCTTGTCTTCACCTGGATCATTTGCCTTATTCACAGTATATCACTGGGACTCTTAAAGTCTCTCTTCCTCTTTAACTTTCCTGGTGTAGGGTCATTTCTAAGTCTGAATTTAAAACCCTCCATCAAGCTCACTACTGGGTACATATCCAATGGAGAAGAAATCAGCATACCAAAGAGATACCTGCATTCCTATTCACAATAGCCAAGAAACAGAAACAACTCTAAGTGTCCATCAACTGATGAATGGATAAAGAAAACGAGGTACATATACATAATGGAATACTACTCATTCATAAGACAGAAGGAAATCCTGTCATTTGAGACATCATGGACTAAACTGGAGATAATTATCTTAAATGAACTAAGCCAGGCACAGAAAGACAAGTACCATATGGTCTCATTCATATGCGGAATCTAAAAGAAGTGATCTCATAGGGGTTGAGAGTATAACAGTAGTTAGCAGAGGCTGGGGAGAAGTAGGGAGGAAGAAGGAATGGGGAAAGGTTCATCAGTGAGTACCAAGATATAGTTCAATAAGAGTAAAAAGATCTGGTGCACATACTTTTGAGTGTTAGAAATAACGAGGTGCTACAAGAAATCAAACAGTGCTTGAAAGTGGGTGGGCAAGGCAAACCTTTATTCTGCTGGAAGGGTGTGCTACTGGAACCTGGATACTAAGGACACAGGAGTGTGTACTCCGCCTTTTTATATACCTAATGCAGTGCTGCCCTTCTCCCTGATTGGAGGACTCAGAAGTACAATCTATGTGATTGGATAATTGTAAACTTGGCAAAAGGGAAGGACTATAATTAAAATGGTTGCCATTAGATCCAATTAGGGTTGAATACTATATTTGAAAATGGACCACTAGACTTTCTATTTCTCACACAAAGTAGGGTGAATGTTGATAGCAATAATGTACTGTATATTTTAAAAAACTAGAAGAAAAGATTTTGAGTGTTTTCACCACGAAGAAATGATAAATGTTTGGGGAGACTGATGTGTTCAACCTGATTTAAACATCATACAATGACGTAAACATTGTACAATGGATGTGGCACTCCATTGATATGTACAATTTTATGGGTTTTTTCAATTTTATGTTATTAAGGATATTTTATTTTATTTTTTTTAAATTTTTTTATTCTTGGTTGTTCAAAACATTACATAGTTCTTGATATATCATATTTCACACTTTGATTCAAGTGGGTTTAAGGATATTTTAAATAGTAAAATTACTTTCTGAAAAAGCACTCAACATACATAGTAGTCCTTTCTTATTTACAGGGGATGCATTCCAGTATTCCCAGTAGACGCCTGAAACCTCAGATAGTACCAAACCATATATATGCTATGTTTTCCTATATGCACATATAGTTTAATTTATAAATTAGGCATAGTGGAAGATTAATGAAAATAATTACTAATAAAATGGAATTATTACAATAACATATTGAAATAAAAGTTAAGAATAGAATCTCTCTCTCTCAAAAGTTGTACTCTCTCTTTTTTTTTTCACTTAGAGCAAGTACTGCAGGGCTCCTCTGTGACATATGTGAATTGTCAGGAACAGTACTCTTGTCCTTTGGGGCCATTATTAAGCAAAGAAGAGCTACTTGAACACAAGCACTGCAATATCTCCACAGTGAGCCTGGTAACCAAAAAGTGACTCAAGGATGGGTTGCCTGGATAGCAGGGTAAGCTAGACAAACAGAGGTTTCTTCTTCCTGGTGAAATGGAGTAGAGCAGTGCAAAGATTTCCCACAGGAGTGCACAATTAATACTTGTGAATTATTTATTTCTGAAATTAACACTTAATGTTTTGGACCATGGTCTACATTGACTATGGGTGACAGAAAGCTTGAATGTGACAAAGAGAAACCACTGTAACCAAAACACTAAATAAGAGCTATAGTGACTTACTATTGTGGAAAGGAAAGAAAGATGAATATAGCAGATACTAATAGGGTGAAAACAAAGGTCTTGATGAAGCTCTTACAACAGTGGTAGACTAGTCCAATGGGAGCCCTTGCTTCTTGGCCAACTTTAGAGGGCCCTACCCAAGTGTCCGCCATCGGCATAAAGTTTGAGGAATTTTAAAAGCTGGCAAAGATGGTAAGGGGGAAATCTCCCCATCCCAGCAGCCTGGAATTGCCTGGGGTTTCATTTTGGCAGATTAATCAAGATGAAGATGATGTAGGGGCCAAGGTCTTCTGGCTCAAGGCCTGGCTGAGGGTCTGAGGCCATACATACATGTATGAAGAACACCTACCTTATCCTCACCCACAAACCACAGCTTTCCTATCTTTTATTGTAATCACTTCTTTATTCATGGAGTACTCCAAAATATTATGGTCAGTTTTTTTACTCTTTTAGAACTTTGTATAAAGATAATATAAAATATACATGATTATATACTTTGTATAAAGATAATATAAAATATACGTGATTGCAGATCTAGTTATGTGGTAGCTAGTAGCTATGTGATAGCTCTAAAAATATTTCCATATTCTTATCCCTGCAACCCGTGACAGTGATTAGTTAAACAGGGTTGTGTACTGAATTGTCTCTCCCCAGTCCTAAATTCATAGGTTGAAGTCCATTATAATCCCAGTGTATTTTCAGATAGGGCCCCAAAGAAGATAATTAGAGTGAAATGATGTGTTGAGTATGGAGCCTTAATCCAATAGCACTGGTGTAATTCTAAGAAGAAAAGACACCAAGAATTTGTGTGCATGATAGACCCAACCTGATCTTTTCTTAAAATTGGGAGCCATCTCGCCACAAAGCCATGAAAAGATAATTTTGGCTTTACTATAAATTACTGCAAATTCTGAACCTGCTTGGAATGCCTGCCCGTGCCTTGAACTCACCCATGCCTGGCTCTCTGACTAGATAGCAGCCCTCTCTGAAACTTTAGTGACACCTCATAAATATTGGCCTTCCCTGGCCAGACAATGACCCTCTCTGAGGCTCTAATGGTCCTCATAGATTCTGATGTTGGGGCCAGCAAAAAAAATGTAAACTACCATTAGTGTTATGCTTGTCAGAGTTCTGTTATCTGTAACCCCCCTTTGTGTAACTTTCTGGGCTATAAAGCTGGGCTGCAGGAAAGCTGGGGTTGCTGTCTTGTTCCCGCAGTTTTGGGAGGGAGAGGCAGCCCGGCCAGTCGAAATAATAAGCTTGCTTTAATTTGATTTTAATTGGAGTCAGTGGTCTTTTCTTGCGTCCTGGTCTAACAGTGCACAGAAAGGCCTTGTGGGGTACAGTGAAAATATGGACATGTGCAACACAGAAAGAGAGGAAGAGAGGCTTCCCAAGAAACCAAGCATGCCAGCACTTGACCTTGGACGTACCATATCCAAAACTATGAGAAAACCAATGTCTGTTGTTTAGCCACCTGGACTGTGGTAGTCTCTTATGGCAGCCCAAGGAGACCAATGCACAGGGCAAAGGGGAATCAGGCAGAAGAGAGAACTGAGACTGATAATCAGATGACCTTAAAGTAGGGAGAGTATCCCGGATTATTTGGCTCCGTGTAATCATAAGAATCCTTAAAATTGGAAGAGGGAGTATGAAGAAGAGCCCGAGAGACAGGAGTGTGGGAAGGACTCAGACCAACCCTTGTTGGTTCTGAAGATGAGCCAAAGAATACAGGAAGCCTCCTGAAAAAGGCAACTGAGTAGAACCAACCCTAAAGCTTCCAGAAGGAAGGCAACCCATCACCTTTTGAACATAGAGCCCATACGCACAGAAGTTTAGTACCTGTGTCTCCTGACTCCTCTACCTAGATTCTCACAGGTTTGTTGCTATTATCTGTTGCTCTCCTTGGTGGTCAAAGGTGTGACCTTTTCTCCTTGTTCAGCCAGTTGCTTTGCACTCAATGCTAAACACTGCCTATGAAAAGCTAGTTTGAGGCCCAGAAGGATGTTTTCTTCATTCAGAAAGGCCTCACCCGCACTCTTAGCAGGCATCTCTGGGTATTAAAAACCAGAATTACTGTTGCATCCATTTGCAAGCTTCGGATGATTTGAAGGTGGGCTTTAGTTTCTTCTGGAGCTGGTCTAGTTTGGATTTCCCCAACTCCTAGCTAGGGTGTAGCTCTTCAGGACTGCTAACCAAAACATGGTGTGTGAGTCCTGCCAACCTTCTTGGCAGGCCCTGGATTCCAATTTTTGCCCAACCATTCTTCTAGAATAGGACAGCTCTGCTCAACTTCTCAAACTTTCAGCTGCCACTTTTGCAATTATCAGATACCCCAAGAACAAAACCATACCCACAGATTGGACTCGCCTTTTTGAGTATCCTCCCTCACTGGATCTCAAACCTGTAACTTTCCCCTGCCTCAGTCACTTTCCAAAGATGTCAAGAAGGGTTTTTTTAAAATATGTTATTCAATCTCATCCCAACATGCCCCCCCCCCCATTATTCACATGTGGAAACCCTAACCCTCAGTATTTAAGAATGTGACTCTATTTGCAGATAGGGTTTTTATACAAGTAATGAAGTTTAAATGAGGTTATTGGGATGGGGCTGGAATCAAGATGAGTGCTATCTATATAAGAGGAAATTTGGACACAGATATACACAGACAGAAGACCACGTGAGGACACAATTTTAGAAGGCCATTTGTTAATATTATCTTTTTGGGGTACCAGAGATTGAACTCAGGAGCACTTGACAGTGAGTGACATCCCTAGCCCTATTTCATATTTTATTTAGACAGGTCTCACTGAGGTTTTTAGCATTCCTTTTTGCTAAGGTTGGCTTTGAACTTGTGATCCTCCTGTCTCAGCCTCCCAGGCCATCACGCACAGCAGTTACAATGATTTTTGACAAAAGATGCCAAGAACACACAAAGGGGAAAGTACAGTCTCTTCAATAAATGATGTGTAGAAGAATTAAATTGAACCTTTATTTCAGACTGTATACCGAATCAACCCCAAATGGATTAAAGACTTAAACATGAGACCTATATCTATAAAAGTACTAGAAGATACACAGGGAAAATCTCCATGGCATTGGTTAATGCTGTGAAATTTTTGATAGGACCCCAAAAGCATGGGCAACAAAAGCAGAAATGGACTGAGATCACATCAAACTAAAAAGCATTTACACAACCAAAGAAACAAATAAGCAAAGTGAAAAGACAATTTATAGGAAAGAGGAACAATATTTATATCCTTCCATCTTATAAGGAGGTAATATCCACAATATATGAGGAACTCAAACAGCTCAATATAAAGGAAAAGACCAGATGAAAAAATGGGCAAAGGACTTGAATAGACATTTCTCAAAATAAAACATACAAATGGCTAAAAGGTGTATGAAAAATTGTTCAGTATCATTCATCACCAGGGAAATGTAAATTAAAATTCAATGAGATATCCCCTCATACCTAGTAGCTGGCTCTTATGAAAAAGATGAAAGATCTGGGTGCAGTGGCACATGCCTGTAATCCGAGCTGCTTAGGTGGCTGATGGAGGAGGATCACAGTTTTGACAGCAGCCCAGGCAACATCAACATATTGAGATCTTGTCTCAAAATACAATTTTACAAAAGAGCTGGGAATGTAGCTAAGTAGTCACTTACCACGCACAAGGTCTTGGTTTCAATTACAAGTCCAAAAAAAAAAAAAGTTTATAAACGTTGGTAAGGACATGGAGAAAATGGAACCCTTGAAACTGTTGGTGGGAATGTAATTAATACAGCCATCATGGAATGCATTATGTATATTCCTCAAGAACTCATAACTAGAACTACTGCATGATTCAACAATCCCACTGCTAGATGTAAATCAAAAGGAAATGAAATCACTATAACAAAGGGATACCTGCACATCCCTGTTCATTACAGCACCACTCACAACAGTCAAGACATGGAATTAAGTTATGTGTCCATCAATGGATGAATGGACAAAGAAAACTGTATACATGTGCAGGATAGAATACTATTCAGTTTTCAAAAGGGAATCCTTATCATTTTTGACAACATGTGAACCTGGAGGACATTATGTTAAGTCACAGAAGCCAGGAACAGGAAAGCAAATACTCATGATCTCATTTGTATGTGAAACTTGAATATTCAAACTCATGAAAGCAGAGGGCATAATAGTGGTACAGTGGTAGTATTTAAAGTTAAAACTGTACCACTATTCAGTATCATCTCAAGGAGAAATGGTCTCAGTGTGATAATTGCACCAAGGTGGTAGGAGATCATTCTGAGATACATGCTGACATATTCAAGGGTGATGCATCATAATGTTTTCAAGTGACTCAAATGATTCATTATAGGCACAAATGACACACATAGGAACAGTAGTAGCATTTACCAGTAGTTCCAGCCACTTGTGTGGCTGAGGTAGGAGGCTTGCTGGAACTCAAGAGAAAGAGGTCAGCCATGGCAGTGCAGCGAGACCCCATCCCTTAAAAATATAAAATGAGACAAGGGTTGGTGGCAATTGTTTGTAATCCCAGCAGCTTGGGAGGCTGAGGCAGGAGGATTGCACATTCAAAACCATCCTCAGCTATTTAGCAAGGCCCTAAGCAACTTAGGAAGACCTTGTTTCAAAATTAAAAATAAAAAAGGGCTGGGGCTGGGCATGGTAGTGCACGCCTATAATCCCAGCAGCAGGGGAGTCTGAGGCAGTGGGATCTCGAGTCCAAAGCCAGCCTCAGCAACTTAGGTCCTAAGCAGTTCAGTGAGACCCTGCCTCTAAATGAAATACAAAATAGGGCTGGGGATGTGGCTCCATTATGGAGTACCCCTGAGTTCAATCCCCAGTACTCCCCTACCTAAATAAATAAATAAATAAAAGGGCTGGGAATGTGCTCTTTGGTAAATACTTCTGGGTTCCATCACTGGTGAAACAAACAAACAAACAAACAAACAAACAAACAAAAACACTATAAAATGAAATGAGATAAAAATACTCAAAACCATAAAACAGGTGGGTTGATGAAACTAATGGGATGTAATGTTAACAACTGGCGAGTCCAGATGAAGGATATATATGGGGCCTCCTCGCTCTTTGCTTGCAATTCCTCTGTAGGTCAGAAGCTTTAAAAAAAGAAAAGCTGGGACAGGAAATGGCGGGTAGGGATTGGTACTGCACCTACAATGCCACCCCACGGTCTGAACTGGCTTGCCAAGAGCCAATACAACCAGAGATTCACAGCAGTGCTGTTGTTGAGGGCCTGGAGGGATGCCCCAGAAAGGGGCATGCTGATTGGCTGGGGGAGGACCAATGAGAAGGCAACCATGTGGGCATCCAAGGCATGTGAAGCCAGGCTGTGTTTGAGAGGATCTCCTGCCTTGTCTGTGGTGATGGAGTTCCAGAAGCACTAGCTGCTTCCATGTGACTCTGGTGACCATCTGTCACAATGGCAAAAGGTGCGACTTATGCAGTTGAAGGGGAGAAACAAAGAATATCCACACACTTCTGCCCTAGTCAATGCTTTATTCACTCAAATTATTTAATACAATTTCACTCTATAGGTTCTTAATCAAGAAAATGACAACCCTTAATGCTAGACATTGCAATAGACATAATCAATTCCCAGCAAACAATTCTAGATTAATTCTAAGCCCTGCAAACACACTTAATCATGACAGGCCCATGACAGACATTCCCTCTGCATGCTAAGCTCAAGTGTCAGATCAAAAGTCTCAAGCCTTAGGCTTTAAGTCCAGCAGATGCACACTCACTCAGACTGAGGTGATCAGATCAGGAACCAAGGTAGGCTTCTCCTGGGATGGAGCTGGTTGAGGAGAGAGTTGTAGAGAGAAGTCGCGGCTCTCACCATGGTCAAGATTTGACTGTAAGGTTTGAGGGAAGTGAGGAGGATGCAGAGGATCAGGCAAACGATGAGAAGAGTTGGGGTGTCAGTCCAGGTCCTCATCAGGCTCTCCAGCATGAGGGCATCAATGTGGGCTGGCTGAGTGTCTGTTCATTTGCTCCATCACTTAGACTAAGTTTTGGGGCTTCTGACCACTCTTTCAATCCCTATCAGCTGCCACTGGGTTTCTCAGTGACATCATTTGCCTTGGGGTTAAAGCATCTGGTCTGGTGGTCCCCACCCTGATTTTCTTGCCTTTCTCCCTTATGGGGTGAGGTCAACATGCCAGTTTGTCAGGTGGGAAGAAGTGACTTGTTTGTGCCAGAGGGCCATACTGGAGGCTCCATAGGTGTGCCTGGTGAGACTGCAGGTTTCAAACTGGACTTTTAAAATGCAGTTGCTTAGGCTAAGGCCTAAGGCCATCCTTATACACTCTCTCCTCAAACCTTGATGCTGGGACTGGTGACATGAACTCCACTGATGAGGCTTCAGTTCAGGGAGACACTTTTGGACCAGACGGTGAGAAGCCTATAGGTGTCTGTCCTACAGGTCCCAGGGACTGGGCCTAGGCCGTCAATGGGGCCATTGCATAGTGAGGAGGGCAAGGGCATCCTCCCAGACACTGAGGGCTATGAGTTTGACTTGGAGGCCCAGTGGGAAGAGATAGAGGTGACAGGGGCGGTGTTTCATGGCTGAGAAGGCAGGCTTGGCTCCTGGGCTTACCAGAAGGGGATGATCTGAACTATGTGCTCCACTTCCCTGTACAGTTCATGAACACCGTCCAACAGCTGACTGGTCAGGATCACTGCAGCACCTAGAGATTCCCATCTGCAGAAAATTGGGTGGATGAACTGTCTGCCATTTTTGAGGACACAGGCAGGCTTCCATGGGAGAGGAGCGCTGGCCCCAAACTGGGTGTTTGCGCAGCAGACTTCTGCTACCCTTCTGAGACACCCCAGTGGTCCAAAGAATGGCCAGACCTGGGGGAAGCCCAAGAGAGGCACAAAAAGTAGGATGATGGGATGATATAGCTGATGAGGATGAGCATTGGCCCCAAAGGAGGAGACCAGGCCAGGCCCAGAAGCTCTAGGGAACCAGGAGACCCAGGCAGATGTGCCAAGTCCATAGCAAGGAGAATTTCCTTCACATGCCAGGTCCTCTGCTGACCTCTGATGTGTGAAAACTTATCTCGGCCATGGAAAGGCAAGCCAGTGATGATAATGGGCCAAAGAGAGATGCACTCTCACAGGCCCAAGTGAATAGGCCTTCGTGGTTGTCCTCCTCCTCCTCCCACACTGCCCTTCTCCTGCCCTAGACCACAAATCCTGTTCCCTCTGCTCCTTGCTGAGGGGTTTTCTTTGGGAGCCTGTTGTCATTGAAATGTCCATTTGCGATCTCTGTAGTCAGGGCTGACATCAAAAAAATATCTGGTAGGTGCCAGTCCCTGTTGGTCACACTAGGTGTACTTCCTGCCTCCTCACCAGTCAGTGGCTAGGATGGAAAGTGGAGCCTGAATGCTAACTTGGTCAGGCGACCCCTGACACATTGGGCTGCACACCTTGGGTATTTAGTCTCCTCCTTCCAGCTCTTCCCCCAGGGGTCTGACCATTCTCAATCCCCCCAACACCCACACTCTGCTTCTGCCTGATTCAGCTCTACCTCCTTGCATGGAGCTGATTGAGGGAGACCTTGCTAATGAGATGAACCTTGGAATCCCCCCTTCGTTCCCCACCTCATGTAGCTCCTGTGCACACAGGATCATACTCAACAGGCACACCCACTAGGCCAAGTCAGAAATTTCTGCATGTGCTTTCAGCACATAGGCCAAGGACACCTTGTCTGGGCATGCGTTGTGGGGAATTCAGCATTGGTGACCAGAAAACCAGGGTTCCCCAACCACTTGGAAGTTCCTAGCACATGGACTTGAGCCAGAAGGGCCTCACTCACAGAGGCCCGGCCCCCTCTGGTGAGTTTTGTGGGTTAGACAGCATGGAGAAAGGCAGGATCTGTAATCCTCTGGCTCTGTCACATCTGTGGACCCAGCCTTGGTCCCAAGATTTCTTGCCTGCCCACACAGTGAGCATATAAATAATTGGGTGTGGGCAAGCGTGGTGTCAGGCCACTTGGTCCCCTCTGTGGGTTTAATGACGTGGGGGTGATATGTAGCAGTGCCCCAAATACCAACTCCAAAAGTAGATTTTCGGAGGAACACAGCCCTTTCTTTAGTGTATTATACAGCTGTATGGCTCTTATGAGGGGCTGGCTTTGACTGCATCTCTGCTAGTGCCCAGCTGAGAGTCACAGTACTAGGGGGCCAGAATGACAGCTGGGGCTGACCCTGGGCAGCAGGGAAGGCAGGCTCACAGGGGTGGGCTGCTAGTCAGAGCAAGTGCAGTTTGCTGCTCACAGAGAGGGCTGCTGCCTCAAGTGTGACCCAGCCAGGCCCTTTCCACTTCACACCTAGGCTGGGGGACTTGATTTTGTGTCTCTTTCAAGTGACCAGGAGCCAGCTGTGCACACCCCATTTCTGGAAAGGCGGCAGCAGCCACCTGGAGCACAGGGTTGTTTCCTGGTACTTCTTTCTCTAGCCCCTAGAAATGCCCACCAAGCTAGAGGGTGTGCTCCCTGCCCGGGATGAGCTGACTTAAGTGCCCCCTCCCATCCCACACCATAGGGATGAGAGGATGGAGGGAGGCCTCCTCCTTTCCTCTATGGATTTCAAGTTGTGCTGCAGCTGGGCTTTTGGATATGGGGAATGTGAGAGGTGGGGGTGAGTAGGAGGATGAGGAGAGAAGAGACCAGAATCCCATTCTCATTTCATTTTGGTGTCTGCTGGCTTAGTGTGTGGCGCCACAGAAAGAAAGAAGAGACCTCAAAGAGCAGCTAGGCATGAGGACTCCCAGGTGGGGCAGGGGCGTGACAGAGGGAGACCTTGGTGTCTCTGAGTGGATGAGCCTGTGGTGGGCTGGGCCTGCAGATACAGGCAGCACCACAAACATGGACGTTCTTGCAGCTGGCCTGGGAGTCCTCTGGGTGTTGACTGCTGAGGCTGTGTACAAAGAGCCGTGCATCAGGTGAACTCCATGTACTCTGCCATCGAGTCCCAGATGACTCCTTTACTCAAGACCTTGCTTTTCTTTTATAAAATGATTTCTGTAGTTTCTTTGATGTGTTTTTTTTTTTTTTTTTTTTTTGCCCTAGGTTTGCTTTAAATTCTTTCTGGATGGTTCTGCCTGCCCAAGTGTTTGAGCACTACTGTTACATGTCGTTTCCTTATAGAAGTGTTTCAGTGGTGGGTGAGAGCGTCATTCCCTGGGCTGCTTGGACAGGGGCTGGAGGGGAGTCAGGTTCCTGTGTTAGTGGTTCAACACCAGGAAGTGTGAAAGAGACAGTGGCCAGTAGCCCATGTTTCTGAAGTACTCAGTTATGTGTCTCTCTTTCAGTGCTCTTGCAGTCTCTGGATAATAAGTCCTAGGACCTCAGAAATGAGCATTTGGCTTATCACATCCCTTTCCCACAGTCCTGGCTGTGTGGGAGGGCTGTGGGCTGACTCTCTGCTCTGCTTGTCAGGTGGAACAAAGCATCTAAGGGTAATCGAATCCCCTGGTACCTGAGGAGCCCAGGTGCAGCGGCCAAGCTGGTTCCCTATTTCTTCTTCAGCCAGGGCTGCTTCTCTGCCCCCACTTTTGGGTTTGCACACCTTAGCTCATAGCAATTTTAAAATATAGTGCCTCACATATTTTCTGGTCCGCACTTTCTCTGAGGGACTGTGCTTGGGTTGGGAGAGGAGAAGTATGAGGAGATGCCCCTTCCAGAGAGGGTTAAGAACAAATACCCCTGGCATTGTGTGGTGGGCCTCTCCCTGAAGGGAGTCTGGGCCCATAACTTTGGTGGCTTGGCAGCATGGTCTGTTTTGTCCTTGATGACATCTGAGGTTTTCAGCAAGTCTCACTGTGAAAACTGTCATGTCTTAGGGAAATTATGAAGGACTCCCCTGGCATGTGGAGATGTAATAGGTTAGCATATCCACGAAGGTGAGAAGACAATACTGAAGGGAATCTTTGTGTTCAGATGACCCAACTCTAGAAGATGGAGAGTTGGCAACAACACTAAAGGCCAGAACTCCTGGGGGTGTTCTGAATTGACCAAGTCATACAATGAGAGGAACATTGGATGCTACGTTCTTTCACATACTGAGTCACACGTTGGGAGATATGCTGGAACACCTCGAACTCTCACACACACTGTTGTCTTTGCTTCCTGATGGACAACTAGGTGTCCATACCCTGAGACTACTCACTCCTCGGGCTGCATCTTAAGGAATTGAGAAAATTTGACCCCAAATCCTTAAAAAACAAACAACAACAACAACAACAACAAAAACAGGCCCCATCCTTTTTTTTTTTTGCTAATTTCATGAGACACTTTCTTCTCTGCTTTTTGGTTAAAGGGGCATTTAGGCCCAATGGGTGACCTGGAGAAAAGCTCTATAAACCCCAACATTGATGCTTGTTCCAGCTAGATAAGCCCCTAACAGAGCTCCAAAACTATCATAAGCCAAAAACATAAGCATAAACCGGGCAGTGTGGTGAGTGCCTGTAATCCCAGCTGGGAGGAGGAGGCAGGAGGAAAGGGATTTCAAAGCCAGCCTCAGCAAAAGAGAGGTGCTAAGCAACTCAGTGTGACACTGTCTCTGAATAAAATAGAAAATACGGCTGGGATGTGGCTCTGGGGTCAAGTGTCTCTGAGTTCAATCCCTGGTACCTGCCCCCCTTAATACCATAAGGCAGACATTTTATTGTCCATGTTTTAGAAAGCTGAAAGGAGGCTTCTCAGGTTGGGAGGACATAAAAGTGCTTTTCATGTGACTCATTGAAGGCCTACATCTGATGAAAAAGAAATGAGATTAAAATGATTTCTCAACTACATAGTTCTCCAAAATATGTTTATCCTAACCCTTTCAAAAAAGAATTTCCATTTGTAAGGGTGTCTCCCTCTATCTATTAGCTCTTAAAATGGGATGAGATATTCATTACATTCACATAAGAAGCCTCATCTTTAAACATTTTGGTTTTACTAGGCTTTTGTCTTCCCCTTCCCAGTGATATTTAGACTAATTTCTGTGTCTATTTTGAGATATAAAATTTCTGCTGTGTTTTAACAAAGTCAGACCTTTGGAAGTGTGAATTTAAGATTAATGATTGCTCAGAGACATGGTATATCTGAAGTCTAGCTTTCAAAAGGATGAAAATAGGAAATCTAAAAGTCACAAATTTTTGTTTTCCGTCTATAGTTTTTGTTTTGTATACATGTGTGTATTGTATGTTGCATCTACATGGTACCAAATTTGCTGGCAATAAATAAGTACTCATGAATTTATAAAGATATAAACCCAAATGGCCTTTTAAATAAAAGAAATAAATCTTTGACAGATAAGTTAATTTAGTTTTGCTGGTAAGATAAAAGTAAAGATTTCTTTAAAATTACTAGCACACACATTTTTTTTTTGGCCGACATAACTATCTAGTTGGGACTAAAGTTGTGTCTGTTGCAATATTTAAAGCACAATGTCTGTTTCTTTTAGGGTTTTTCATTGACAAGAACATAATACTTTTTTAAAAAAAAAATTTTTTAGAGAGAGAGAGAGAGACAATTTTTAATATTTATTTTTTAGTTTTCGGCGGACACAACATCTTTGTTTGTATGTGGTGCTGAGGATGGAAACCAGGCCGCACGCATGCCAGGTGAGCGCGCTACCGCTTGAGCCACATCCCCAGCCCAAGAACATAATACCTTAAAATAGCTTAAACCATTAACTATACTTGTCTGATATCTTGGTTTTCATGCATAATCTAAAAATAGCTGGTAAAATGGATAAAATGGATAAGTAATGTTTGCTATAAATTAGATGAACATTTAAAAATGTATTTGTTAGGAAACAACTAAATCTTTTGCTTTTTTTTTTTTTTTTTTTTTTTNCAGCCTAAATAAAGACTATGCACAGGAGAATTACCCCATACCTGAGCCTCAACCTTCTGGGGGAAAGGGAACTAGATAACACAATTTTTACTTATCTGTACAGTACCATGTTGCAGATGGGTGATATATAATGGTAATAGAATAGCACAGCCAGATTTGCTTCCTGCATGATAGGGAGAGACACAGAGATGGAAAACTGCTGTTCCACAAGGAATCTCCATAGTTTTGCAGCAACCAGGTGGTGCATAGGTCTGGAAGGTCTGATCTCCCTTGGTCTTCCATGGGATGGTTAGTATGGAAGGGAGATATAGATTGTCCAGCCATTTTGTGATTCCATGGATTGATTGAGTCTTCTGAATTAATTTTTTTCTTTATATTTTGGGTATTGGAACTTTTAAAAATGTTTGGTTTCAGGTATTTTTATTCATGTGAAGTGTTTTTGATTTTCTTGAGATAAGGTTTTAAGCTAAAATGTGGCTCCCTGTTTTAGTTTCTGAACTCTTGACAGATTGACAGGGACTTTGCTGGTGTAGTCTTTTTATAGGTTTTATAAACCACTTGAGCCTATATCAGTCGTTTTAGTGTTTGACCTGATGTTTGGAGCTACCAGTGCTTTGTTGCTTTAGATTACTGATTTTTTTTTCTGGTCCATTTTCTATTTCCTTCTCTCTTCCTCCACCTCCTTTAAAAATTCTCCTGTAATTTAGCTAACCGAGTATGATTGAAAACATCCCAGAGTGTTTCTCTTAAACACACCATCTGGTGCCAAATGAAAAATTTAGGAGTGATTATCAGTTATGAAGGGCACAGTTATGGTACTGTCATTGATGATAATATAGATTTTTTTTGCCTAATTTTGACCTATTTTACCAGTGTTTTTCCCTTGACTGCCCCTTCTATGCTGCTTCCAAAAGTGATAGTGTGATAAGATTTTTACCTTCTTTTCTAAAGTTTTTTTTTTTTTAAGTGAGTCCTGTTCTTCCTATTTCTTTCAGCAGAAATGAAATCCCAGGTAAGTATAAGTATTCAAATATTTGATTAGTAAGTTGCAGTTATCTCCAATACATTAAGTAATGTTTGTTGAAAAATTTGTTATAGGTAAAATCTCTGAAGGACCATCTATGTATATGAGTAATTATTTTTCAGACTTTGTGAGGGTATTATATAATTGTCTATTGGACTTGGTCTTGAAGTTTGTGTGGATTCAGCCTCAATAGTAGCAAACTGCATTGCTGCTTGGTTTGGAGTACAAGTTAGACTTTAGCACTCTTGGAGCTTGAATTCTTGGTATTAAAGACCATAGGAATAAAACTATTGAATTTCAACGGGATTGAGGGCTTGAGGCTTAAACAAGCCAACATATGAATATGTGTTTTGTCTTGCTGTACTGCACTTATGCTATCCAGTCAGTAACAGATATTTTTGTCTGCTAGTAGTATTCTAGATTATAATGTCTTTCCAAAGCTCCAAGGCAGTGCATCTATTCTGTAGTTGCAGCTGTTGCCTGAATGTATCCTAGCTGACAAATTACTGAGTAAGGAGAACTTGAATTTCTGAAAGATTTGTACTGCTAACCAGAATCTGAGTGAGGAGTCTCAAGTGTAATTCTGAACCAGAATTACGTTAATGAACTATGTGTACCTTTTAACATTGTAAATCAAGAAACATCAGTTGAGGGATTTCTTATTTATTTTTTCTGATTGAAATACCAGTTAAAGGTTGCCAGCATGGTTTCAGATAAACTGATGTTTGAAGTTCACTGAACTACTCAATGTGGAATAGGGCAATATACTTCCAGTGCCCTCAAGGCTGTGATTTTACAGCCATTTTACATAGCACATCATTCCTCCTATGGGAATGAACTTCTTCCTGGCACAAAAAGTAGCTGCTCTGGTTGAAGCTTTGCTTATTGTAACAGGCTTTTATTTCCAGGTAACATGTCTGTGGAAGACTTAATTCTGAAAAGAGATATAGATATTACTGGAAACTAATTGTTTTTTTTTCTATTATACTCTGCTTTATCAAAAAAAGTAAAACGTTTAAATTGTGCTACAGAAATTCAGATGTTGTCTTGTGATCTTTAAACAATAAATGAATGATTTCCCCCCCCCTAATATGGCTGATGTATTTTGTGTCCTAGTGTATTGCTGGACAGAGCAGTGGGATCATGTAACGACAAAAATCTGTATTTGAATAGCTCTAAACAACATGTAAAAGGGGTGGATTTTCCTACTGAGCTGTAATATCATTTTGTCTTCTCACATAAGTCTGGTAGAGGGGTGGGGATGGTATGTGACCTATTTAGACAACAAAGCCTGTGACCCCCCCACCCCCAAACACCTTTTCATGCTTTTTATTCTTTGCTTATGACTACTGTACTACACCCACTCCCATAGTTTTTTGTTTTTTGGTTTTTTTTACATGGACTTTTTATTTTGGTTCTTGGGAACAAAATTATTTTTCTCCCTTCTCTGTGTAGTGGCTGAACTCATGCAGAAGAGAAGAGGATTTCAATGTATTAGGGATCTGAATAGGCTGTTTGGTTGCCATTTTCTGAAAGATATGATGGAAAAAAAATTGTTTCAAATAAAATTTTGAATAATTTCCAACTCCTTCATTGTGCCTTCAAAAACCTAATGTGGGACTGGGGATGTGGCTCAATAGTACAGCACTTGTCTAGCATGTCCAAGGCCCTGGGTTCAGTCCTTAAGCACTGAAAACAAACAAACAAAAATCCAAAACAACAGCAATAACACCCTAATGTGGACTAGTTTTTGTTTCCTAAAAGATGGTATAGGAACAAAGGTATCTAGTAGCTAGTCACAAAAGTTTTAACTCCTACCCTCTTCTATTTAAGAATATGCATTGGGAGGTTGGGGTTATGGCTCAGCAGTAGAGTGCTTGCCTAGCACACATGAGGCCCTGGGTTCGATCCTCAGGAGCACATTAATAAATAAAGTATTGTGTCCAACTACAACTAAAAAATAAATATTAAAAAAATGTGCATTGTTTATTTCCCCCTCTACTTCGGCTCCTCCTGCCTTCAGTCTAAAGGATTTTCTTGCACACTTTGAATAAATTTGTGTAACTTTTGAACTGCCTGTTTTACAATTTGATTCCAGTCCAACCCACTCTTTTAGCTATATCTAACATTTAAGGCTTCCCCCCCCAAAACCTCCCTTTTCAAAAATGGGGAAACAATTTGCTTGTTTATGGTATAGTTGTAATGAACAGCTCCATTTACCAGAGTTTGAATCCCAGCTCTGCCATTCTCTAGCCAAATGATCTCTGTAAAACGAGAGTGCTTTTAACAGTGCCTCCTCTGCCCCTCTTTCCAACAGTCTCATTATGTTGCTCAGGCTATCTTTGAACTGGGTTCAAGCTGTCCTTTCAAGTAGCTGGGCTACAGTGGTGTACCTTTGTGTTCACTGCCTGCTCCCCTACTGTCACTCCTCACCACCTCCCACCCTGTGATGCTCAATGCCTACATTCAATCCCTACCAGGGATTGAACCCAGAGGCACTGTACCACTGGTCTTTCTAAGTTGGTGAGGCTGAACTTGAACTTGGTATTCCGTTCCCCTCAGCCTGTAGAGTTGCTGAATTACAAGCAAGTGCCAGTGTCCCCGATTCATTATAGGGCCTAAATCCACATAAAACACTTAGAACAATGCCTAGAACAAAAACCATCAAATGTAGGGATGTTTTGAGTTCTATTAGCCAAATGCCTAAATTGTGAAATTTATGGTTGTCTGCTAGAAAGTATTTGCTACTTACATTTTTCTTGGTATGTTTGGAGTGAACACCAAAAAGCTTCAAGTAACCAATCTTTTAGCTCCAGGGTTTGGAAGGTTCTGGAAGCAAACGACATAATTGAATGTTGCTGGGCGCTGTTGGAGCACTGCCTTAATCTTTTCTAGCGGGAGTAGGTGGCCTTCCCCGCATTGGTGCCAAGTAGTTCGGAGGGCAGGCAAACTTAGAGGTACTGACAGTTCAAACAGGGGAAAAGCTTTACTTAGTGAAGTACTCCCGAGGATAAAACTTTGTTAGGATTGGGGTCTGTTTATCCTTAAGGCTCAAAAAGTTAAGTTTAGAGACCTTTAACCATAGAATGAGGCTTGGGTATCTGAACTCTTGAAAACGGCACTTTTGCAACAAATAAATTTTGTGTGGAAGTGATAGACCTGATTCCGGAAGTACTGCAGCTGGGCGCGAAGTTTAAGTTCATAGCAAAATTCAAATTTGCCTTGTGGCCACGCTGTGATAGGTGGGTGCAAGGAGGGCGGAACACGTCAGTTCCTACTTCCCTGTGGATTTGGGCTCTATAAAAAGGTTTATGCCTGGCAGTACTTTGCAGTTCCGGATCTCGCGCACCTCTAACGGTTTGGAAGTGAGCTGCGATTGGCCACACCAGAGGTCGTAAAAGCAGGTGAGTAGTGGGTTGAGATGGGTACTGAAGAAGATAATCCTAATTGAGCAGATTTAGTTAAGATCAGGACCGTTATTTACCTTGGACTGTACCAGTGAACTGTAGGACTGATTTAGGCAAAATATTTTGCCCGTTATACAAAAAGCTTTTTCCCTCTAAGTTAAAAAAAAAAAAGCTTTCGAGTCAGCCGCAATGGCGCATGCCGGTAATCCAAGCGATTTAGGAGGCTGAGGCAGGAGGATCGCAAATTTGAGGCCTGATTCAGTAATTTTTTCAGACGCCATCTCAAAACTTGGGGTGTAGCTTAGTATAGAGGGCCCCTCGTTTCAATACACAGTACCACCACCACAACAAAAATAAGCTTTCGGGATATTTTAATTTTAATTTTTGTGAGTCTGGTACCATAAAGATGGAGTGGGGTACTTTGAAGGTAGTTAGCGTGATCTTGGCTCAAACTGTGAAATGAGTGTAGGGGATGGATGGGGGGNCCCCACCTGATCAGGAGATTCTAGGTTTCACCTTGTCTCTTAGCTGGTGATCTTGACATTGAACATGTGGTCAGCGTGGTGTTCCAGCTTATTCCATTGTGAAGGAACCAATTTCCTGCTGTATTTTGTACAGAATGCATGCTGTGGTGCTGCATGAAGAGAAAACAGATCAATCACATCCAGGTTTGGTGGGTTGTGAAAATTATTTAAACTAGAAAGGCGTATTATTGTTCTAAGCAACACCCTCTATTTTTGTGAAATATGCAGGTGGAGAACTGTGACACATATGTACACATTTAGTGAATAAATTTCAAGGACACCGATACAGAATCACACAGTCCCTGGTCATAGAAGCGAGCACTCCCAGAATCCCTCTATACTCCTGGGGTGTCCTTGTGTGACCTCATCCCTCTTACCCCTCCAGGAAAAGACACACATCCTTTCTTGTGTGATCATTCTTTGTTCACTGTTCTTCATGGCATTCATATCTCATGTGTACACCATAATGACATAGTTTGGTGTTGCCTGTTATTTACTTTGTAGAAGTGGCATCACAGATCATGTCCACATTGTTTGCTTCTTGCATTCCACATGAAGACTTCACCTGTGAACATGTGAATTTGGGTTGTCTCTCTGAATTCCATGTGGCAGTGTTGAGTTGGTAGAGATCTGACTCTGAACATGAGACAAAATATGGATATGGGAGTCATCGTGGTATCAGTGGCTTCTGTTTCAGGGTCCACTCTGCAGACAGAAATCACACCAGTTTTTATTTAATTGTGGTAAGAGTAACCTAACTTAAAATTTGTCATCTTAATCATTTTTATTGATCAGTTCAATATTTTAATTTATTCATGTGACTGTGTGACCAGTCTCCTGAACTTCTTATTTACAAAACTAAAACATAAGTCCATTAAACAACAACTCCCACTTTCTTGTGCCTCCAACCTCTGAATATAAATATAGCATTTTCTGTGTTTCTATTTCACTCTTTCAGACACTTCATATAAGTGCAATCACATACTATTTG
This sequence comes from Marmota marmota marmota, assembly GCF_001458135.2. NCBI lineage: Eukaryota > Metazoa > Chordata > Mammalia > Rodentia > Sciuridae > Marmota > Marmota marmota. The sequence continues at coordinate 1,128,049 of NW_026000294.1, read as the reverse complement.
TCCTTTTTTGACCGACACATTTCAAACACAATGTCTTCCTCTCTGAGGATCCACTATAGGTTTTTTTTTTTTCAGTTGTAGTTGTGCCATTTCACGTTGCCACCAATAGCTCATATGAGTTTCAATTTACATATGTCCTCACCAACATCACCCAAGTTTTTTTATGGAATTCATTTTACTTTTTATGTTTATTCTTTTTCTACTTCATTGTTACGTAATTCAATTTAAACTTGAAATTATACATACTTATACTGGACAGTGTGATGTTTTCAAATATTATAGTTTATGAATACCTAAACTGAGCTGATAACATAACATATAACATATCCTCCTCTGCCTCCTCCTCCTCCTCCTTCTCTTACTCTTCCTCCTCCTCCTCCTCCTCTTCCTCCTCCCCCCCTTCTCCTCATAGTCCAAGGATTTCATGGAAAATATTCTTATAAAGTGTTCCCATAGAGATTTTGAAATTTACAATACATTTTAATTAACTCTCATCAATATGTTACACAATAGAGCTCTCCAACTTATTACTCCTAAGTGCAATTTTGTATTATTTGTCCAACAGCTCCCAATACTCTCACTGGTCCCAGCCCCTGGTACCACTCTTCTGCTCTCTTTTTTTTTTTCATTAGATTGGATATTCAAATTCCACATATAACTGAGAATACGAGTATCTGCCTTCCTGTGCCTGGTGTCTTTGACTTAACTGGATATCTTCCAGGTTCACACAGGCTGTCACAAGTTACAGGGATTCCCTTTTTTAAAGCTGAGTAGTATTGTATCCTGCACAAGTATACATGTTTTTCTTTGTTCATTTATCCATTGACGGGCACATAACTTGATTCCATGTCTTGACTGTTGTGAGTGGTACTGCGATGAATAAGGATGTGCAGGTGTCCCTTTGACAGTGATTTCATTTCCTTTTGGTTCATGGAAAAGATTATTAAAAAGTACACCTAGTAGTGGCTTTGCTAAATCATGTGATTTTTTTTAGTTATGAGTTGTTGAAGTACATATGCAATGTATTCCATGATGGCTGTATTGATTACATTCCCACCAACAGTATGCAGGGTCCCTTTTCTCCATGTCTAAAAAAACTTATAATCTTTTGTTGCTTTTTGTCCTCCCCCTTCTCCTCCTCCTCCTCCTCCTTCTCCTTTTTTTTGGACGTGTAAATGAACCCAAGGCCTCATGGTAGGCAAGCACTGTACCACTTAGCTACATCCCCAGCTCTTTTGTAAAATTGTATTTGGAGACCTGATCTCATTAAGTTGCCTGGGCTGGCCTTAAAATTGTCATCCTCCTCCCTCAGCCGCCACAAGTAGCTGGGATTAAAAGCATGTGCCAGTCTACCCAGCTCTTTCATCTGTTTCATAAGAGTCTTCTACTAGGTAGGAGGGGATATTCTATTGTGATTTCAATTTGTATGTTCCTGATGAGGGATGTCAGTGAGCATTTTTTCATATACTTTCTGGTCATCATAAGTGGTGTTTCAAGAAATGTCTATTCAAGTCCTTTGTCCATTCTTTTTAGTCAGGTCATTTTCTTTATTTTGATATGTTTGAGTTCCTCATATATATTGGATATTAGCCCCTTATCAGATATAATTAAATAGTATTCATTTTTTTCCATAAGTTTTCTCTTCACTTTGCTTATTGTTTCCTTGGGTGTGAAAAAGATTTTGAGGTACTCTCAGTCCATTTCTGGTTTTGTTGCCCATGCTTTTGGGGTCTTAGAAAATTTTGCTTTCATGAACTAATGCCATGGAGATCCCCCCACCCCCCATCTCTACTTTAGTTTTATAGCTTACACTTTTTCTTAAATGTAAGTCCTTCATCCATTTTGGGTTGATTTTCTATACAGTGTGAGATAAAGGTTGAATTTAATTCTCCCACACATTGAATTTAATTCTCCCAGCACCATTGACTGAGGACACTACCCTTCCCATTTCGTGTGTTCTCGGAATCTTTGTCAAAAATGCCTGTCTATATGTGGTCTTCTCTGTGTGTATACTTGTGTCCAAATTTCCTTATATGGATAACAGTCATACTGGCATAGGCCCACTCTAATGACCTCATTTTAACTCCATTACTCCTTTAAAGTCCCTATCTCCATATTGTCATAATCTATGATACTGGGGTTAGGGCTTCACCATACAATTATTGGGGGAGGGGGTTATAGGGAGCAGACTGAGGAATGTGTAAAAGAATTCTTCTTGATATCATTGGAAAGCTAATAAGGCAGTGAAAGTTATAGGCTCAAGATGCAGAGAAGGAGGGTTCTCAGAATTCTGAATCCCATGTTTGGATATGGCTTTATTCTGGGGGTGTCTGATAACTGCAAAAGTGGCAGCTGAAAGTTTGTGAACATGGGCAGAGCTTCCATATACTAGAACAATGGTTGGACAAAATGTGGAATACAAGACCTGCCAAGAAGGTTGGCAGGATTATCTCTGCCATATTTTGGTTTGCAGTCTGGACTCCAAGCTATACCAGATCAGAAAGAAAGGAAAGCCCACCTATAAATCATCTGAAGCTTACAAATAGACAGGGAGGCAGAGAGGGAAGAGGAAGAGGAGAAGGAGGAGGGGAAGGAAGAAGAAATAAAAAAAGAAATTAAAGCCTCTTCCAGTCTCTGCACATGGCGACTGTGCTGTGGCACTCCTTCAATGCTTAACTTGGTCATTTTCACCTCTACCTGGGCCTTATGCTTTCCACATGCATTGAGGCCAGATATCAGCCAGAGGTGAAACCTTAGGGTCTTTTCAGGACTTTGCTATGCACACGACTTGCCCTGCACATGCAAGTGGTTTTCTGAGATCCCCAGTAATCATGGGAGTTTTGAGTGCCCTAAGTTCCCTCTGTCCCCCGGTTTCCATCCTAAATTTTCATCAGTCTCGAATGCCTCAAACATAATATTTTACTGGAAGTTGCAACAGTTAGCCTACGTTTTATTGTTTTCAAGAATTATTTGCCTGCTCTCCTGCCCTGGGTGAGTTCTGAGTAAGATGCACTGGTCCTTCAGCTGGCCCTCAGACAGACCAGAAAGGACAAACACAATTCTTCAAGATGTGTCTAGTCTGCTCTATTGGAAAACAGAGACCAGAGTCTCACACCAAGGACGTGGATGGCAGTATACAGGGTTGCCACTGAGCTAGGTAGGGGCACAGAGCAAGGATAAGGGAGAAAACTGCTATTGTTTCCAACCTTTTTAAACCTGCCTCTATCTTGTTTCCACATTGGCTTAGTTACTGTAAATATTGACCATTTTCCAGATTTCTGACAATGATGATTGTGATAATTTTTTTCTTGATTTCTGATGTTTCTTTGGAGTTCCTCAGAGCTACCTGCTTCACCAATGATGCTGATTTACTCATACCAGCTTAATTTTTTTAATTAATCATGTGTACATCATGTGTACATTTGTTCTTGTTTTGGTTTTGGTTTTGGCACGGGTGATTGAACCAAGAGGATCACTAAGCCACATCTCCAGCCCTTTGTAGAGAATCAGATGTGACTGCGTTACTATTACTGTCCTTGATGGAGTCTGCCTGCAAACGGGATATTCTGTCAAGGTATAGATAGGTAACAGCGGACATGCTTGAAAACCGAGGTGTCTGCTGTCCTTGGGAGGACTTGCCTGCAAACGGGATGTTCTGCCAAGTGGGCTAGGAGGGTGCTAAGAAAAATTTTATTATCTGTTCTTAACAAGAGCAGAGCTCGGCATGCTCCAGGCCGAGAGTAGATTAGCCATGAGAAGCGGGTCACTTCTGATTAGAAAGTAAAACTTCTGTGTGCTATGTTTAATTAGCTGAAAGACCTGATTCATTGATGTTGGAAGGCTATCTTCTTTGTTCACAATACTGTAAAAAGATTTCTTGTACACAATAAAGGACTTTTTTTTCTGCTGCTGCTTTGCTTGCTCTGCTTCTTCTTTCTTTTCCCATGCTGACCTGCAAGTGAATTACTGCAACAGCCCTTCTTATTTTTTTTTTCTTATTTTGAGACACGATGCCAGTAAGCTGCATAGGGCCTCAGTAAGACTAGTTTTGAACTTGCAATCCTCCTGCCTCAACCTCCCAAACTGTTGGGATTACAGGTATGACCCACTGCAACCAGCTTCTCTGCTGAGATTTTGAAATGTTGACAAATAAACTCAATGCAGAAAGCAAAGTCTTTCCTAAATGGCAGCATAATATTTGGGTATCCATATACAAAAAACAACAACAACAACAACAACAAAAAAAACAGCAAAAGAATAAAGCCTGGATCTCAACATTGCACCTTATATAAAACTACACAACTTTAAGTTGTATGAATCATGGATCAAAATGTAAATGACAGACATTTTGAGAAGAAAATGCAGGAGAAAGATCATCGTGGCCTGAGTTTGGGTGAAGAATCCTTAGAAATAGCAACCAAAACCCTGTTCTATAGAAAGTCTAAGAAAAATTATTAAACTGAATTTCCTCTAAATTAAAGACTGTTTTTCTCAGAAAGACCCTGCCAAGACAATGGAAAGACAAACACAGAACAGGGGAAGATATTTGTAAGTAAAAGTATACCAAGAATATACAAAGAACACTTATGTTCCACAATATGAGAAAAGAAAAAAAGCTACTCAATTAAAAATTGAGAAAGGGTCATATATAGACACTTCAACAAAGAGGATATACTAAAGGTAAATAAGTACATTAAAGGATGGTCAAGAACATTATCCACTAGAAAAAGACAAATTAAGACTAGAATGCAATATCACTGTACTCCTATTAGAATGACAAACATAGAAATGGTACTCCAGTACCAAGTGATGAGTAGATTGCAAAAAAGAAAAAAAAAAAAACGGGAACTCACATTATTCGGTGGAGGGAATGCAGAATGGTACATCCACTCTGCAAAAAACCTGCCACTCCTTATAAAGTTGAAACACATTTTTGTCATAAAACCTCCCTCCTCGAGGCTTGACCTGTTCACACAAAATTTTGTGCATGCCTGTTGGTAGCAACTTTATTCATAGTCACCTAAAGCCCAAAGCAATCAACAGATGAACAAATAAAAGCCATGTATCCCTATAGCAGGACAATATTCAACAACATAAAGGAAGGAACTGTTGATACGTGCAATAACAGGAGTGAATTGCAAGTGCATTATTGCTAAGGGAGAGAAGGCTGTACGAATTGGTTACATCATGTGTACATTTGTTTGTAGAGCATTCTACCAAAAATAAATAAATAAATAAAAGTACAGGGATGGTAAACAGATCACTGGTTGTCAGAGGATCAGGATACATGAGATGGTTTGGAGACGCAGGGTTGGAATGAGGGAGATTTTTGTGGTGGTGGAAATGCTGTGAGTCTTCATCATGGTGGTCGCTACAAGAACCAATCCATGTGTTAAAAATCTCACTACTGACAATAGAAGGAAGATAGTTTTGCTGCATAATAATTTGCATTATATAACATTGAAAATTAAAAAGATGGAGCACACAGAAGTGACTGAGAATCAAAATGACAGGAAAAAATGGCACCAGCCTACTCAAAAGTCATATTGGAAGGGAGAAAACAGTGGAGCTACGATATACACTTCACAATGCTTGGCCAAAGTTGTTCTCCAGCTAAAATTCTGTGCCAAGCTACAATTAACTGTGAGATTAAAGGTACTTTGTGTTCAGGCAGTGTCCCAAAAGAAATTGTATCCCACATATCTTGTCTCAGGAAGTTCCTGGAGGAGAGGTCCCATAAAAAACCTGCAGTAAACCAAGAGCGCATGAGTTCCAACAAAACAGGAGATACCTCCAAGGGGTCTCACAAAGGAATTTTCTCAGTCAGGGAAAGACCTTCAGACATCAATCAAGGTTGAAGCAGGGTCTAGAAGGTTGATCTCCAAGGACAGAAAAATGCAATCGTAGAAGATTAGGAAAAGACTGTTGATAGGCTCATGAAACAAATGTGAGCTCTTGGGGGGGCAGGGTGCTCATATTTCTTTCTCCCATGGGAGGCTCCCGTAAAGATTGATTCAATGAAAGGGAAAAGGGAGAGAGGGGAGAGAGGAATTTGAGACACAGAGTGTGCAGAACCCAGTTAAGGAGGTTTCTTTTTCTGAAAAGGGGAGCAGAGAAAAATGGGATAGCTTCAAGGGAACATGGGATCACAAGAAGTATACTCCAATTAGTTCAATGATATCATGCTCCCACGGTTGCAGGAAGCTCTAACCCAAGAAAACTCATTTACAGTGAGGGGTAGAAGTCGTCAGGGTGATTAACAGGCATTTGGAAAACAGGAAAATCAGACTCACCCAAAGGCCAAAGGCCAAGTGTGTTCCTAGCTGGGGTCAAGAGGGGGGAGCTCTTCCTTCCTAAGGTATAAGCAAGTGTCTTTTTCTGAGTCCTTTTACACCAAGCTGAGACTTCTTCTGACCAGTTCCCAGGCAGTGACAGAGCATGGCTGGTGTCTACTGCTGAAGGGCGTAGCCAACTCTATCTCACAGCTCCAGGCTGGGGCTTCACAGCAGCCTGACTGATTCTCTGTTGGGATTAAACTGCACCTGAGATTCTATCCCACCCTGCTTTCTCCCTCCTTGTCTCTTCCTGGCACCAGGCCCTGCATGCAGCCCTGAAGATTCTCACTGCCTCACTGCTCCTTCCCCTTGATTCCTCTTGCCCCACAACCACCTTTCAAGTCCAGTCACGCACTGACCTCTGTACGTCTGGAAGGTCTGAACTAAAGACAAGTGTTCCCAGGAGAGGTCCAAGGAAAGGCAATAATCTCAGGTGTGTGGATGGCCTCTCTCACCTCAGGAATGACAAAGGGCAGGCCATCCTCGGGGCTACTTGGGACATGCATAATCTCTAGGATGAGGCCCCCTCTGATTGCTCCATGTTTCTAACACTTGGTTACCTGGCGAGCATCCCAGGGGAGACTCTCTCTCTCTTGTGGGTGAGATGATGAAGAACTGCATGGTATGGAGGAACAGACTCCTCAGGGAAGGCAGTGCCAGCTGTCGACTTGTGCCCTGTAGAGACATGAAGAGGAATGAAGGGACATTAACCAACCAGTTTAGGGCTGAGAGGAAGATCCAGAAATCTGCTCGTGTGGCTCACAAGAGGCCCTTCAATCCTACAGAAGATGAGTGGACACAACTGAGGAGCCTCGGGCCACGATGATTTCTCAGCAAGAGATGCAGGACTACAGGGGCATTTACGCTCTCAACATACACAGGTGTGTGAGTTACACAGTTCGGAGCCCTGCTTGGGAAAACCTGGGAAGCTGGAATAAGGAGAGGGGGTTTAGGGATGGATGTCCCTGAGGGAAGCCTATGAGCTTGCAACCTGCCACCTCCCCTGTGCTGAGACATGCTAGCATCCTCTTCCCACAAAGCCACAGATGCCTCCTTCAGGGGCTGCCCCCTCTTCATTTCCAGTGCCCTCTGCTACAGCGCAGGCTGATGAGTAACTTACACTCAGCAAGTTGCAAGTAAGACTGAGCTTGAACCAGCTGGAGACAAGGGATAGCCCTGGGGTTGGATTTTGACTGTGCTGGATCAAGGGAGCTGAAATATAAGGGTGGACGAGCAAGGTTTCCTGAACGGGGACACATCCTCACATCATGGGACTCCCGGAGCTTGGAGGAGATTCACTGTCAGGGTGACCCCGAGAAGCTTTGAGAAGGTGGTGGCCCACAGGCAGCAAAGGGGAAGTGCCTGCCTTGGCAGAGGGAGGAATAAAAACACCGAGTGATGCACCCATGCCGCAGCAATATAGAAGATGTGAGGCCAGTCAGCTGACCTGGGGGCTCTGTTCCACAGTAGGGCCCAGACCGCACACCATTTGCCATGGCCATCAGGAGTGTTCCGGTGAGGGGGCCCCAGGTCTGGTGGTTGCTCTTCTCCACGTGCCCGCCAGGATGGGGGGGAGGACCATGACCCCAGGCCTAGGTCATTACCTCCACCTGTGCGATGATGGAACCTGGCACGAGAGAGGGTGTGGGGAGGCTCTCAGACCAGCCTTATCGACCCAAGAAGTGGATGACATTGAACGAGGAAGCACCCAGAACCTGGTGGTAAGGGTGTACTGTTACCACGCCTCGGTCCTACCCTAAAGACACTGACTGCCATGGGTGACAGTATCCTGAGGAGAAGGAGACAGCTAACATTTTAAGGATGATGAAAGTAGGGCCTGAGATGACCTCGATCCTGGTGGTACTATGGGACCCCCTGTTGGGGTGAGGCTTGAAAGACCCTGGGGATCCATCCAGTCAGGATCGCAGTGAGGTGACTGGGTGCCCGGATCAACCCTAGTCCTTTCTCCTGTCCTCGAGTGGATGGTCGTGAAAGATAACACTTGACCATCAGACCCAAAACTGCCCCCCTGGTGACTAATCTAAACAGTTAGAGCTACCCTGCTGGGGAAGACCTTATGGAAACTGTGAAACTGGCCCCCACCTCAGCTCAAGAAATTAAGTCCAATCCAACATAGGTTCCTGGAGGGGGTGGGGCTGTGTTCAGCAGAGATTTGCGCTACCAGTAAAGAACTAAGGGACGCAGGGGAAGAGGACATAGGAGAGCCACAGGGATAAAGAGAGTGGAGTAGGTTGTCAAAGTTCTAGAACTATCTGTGTGGGACAGGGAAGGAAGAAGGCAGTGGAAATGAGGAGAGGGACATGGCAGGCATCAACTGGACGGGTGCTGTAGAAAGAACATTTTGTGATACTTTTTGTTATCCCTGTTGGCATGCCTGAAAGAGTCCAGCATGTCTTCACAAGTCATTTTTTTCTAGTTCTTTGCTTTTCCTTTTTGTTGGGTTTTTGTTGTTGTTGTTGCTGTTATACCCAACATTAGGATTCATTTTGACATAATTATAAAACCATGGAATATAATTTGCTCTAGTTCAGTCCCCAGTATTCCCCATTCCCTCCTCCTCCCTCCCCCACTACATTTATGTTTCTGCTATATACTTTTAGTTTGTGTTATTGTTGCTGTTGTTGTTAGTGTCTTGTGGATATACATGATGGTGACATGAGATTCACTGTGGTATATTCATAACTGTGCATAGGTACGTTAGGTCAGATTCCTCCTACTGTTCTTCCCTTATACCGTCTCTCCCCGCTCCCCATCAATACCCTTCATCTAGTCCACAGATCTTTCTGCTATTTTGATGGAATCCTTCTGCCTCCTTTTCCCATTCTTCTCCCTGCCTCATTACGGACTAGCTGCCATGTATCAGAGAAAACATATGACCTTTGTCCTTTTGGTCCTGGCTTCTTTCACTTAGCATGATAGCCCCAGTTCCATCCTTTAAGCAGCAAATGCCATAATTTCATCCTTCTTCATGGATGAGTAATACTCCACTGTGTGTGTGTGTGTGTGTGTATACATACACACACACACACATACATACCACATTTCCTCCATTCATTCACATGTTGAAGAGCACCTAGTTTGGTTCCATAGCTATTGTGAATTGTGCCACAAAGTCAGTGATCGTGTGGGTATGGCTGGACCTGGGTGACTGCAGATGTGTAGTGGACCCAATCTACCCTGCTGTGTAACCTTCTCTGGGAGGGAAGGCATCACGGGTGCAGATTCAGAGAAATTGGGCCTTTGACATCCTCTAGCCAAGAGGCGTTCACACACTCCAGGCCTCTATTGGAGAGCAGTCAGAATAGGACATGAGGGCGAGGTAAGGAAAGACAGTTGAACTGAGACTGGCAGGTGTGAAACTAATTGGGGGTCACTGGAGTAGGAATGGCATGGCAAGCAAGGGAAATTCTAGCACTCCGGGACCTTATGGAAACTAAGGAAGGGATTGCTCCCCAGATACCAGACTGCACATATTGGGGAAGCTGGGAACCAGTAGTCTGACTGAAAATTGGCTCCCCAACACCACTGGTAGGGCTTCCTTGTGTGTCCGTTCTGGCCCCTTTAGTACATATTTTCACATACGCTTATGTGTGTTCTCACAGGAAACCGGGGACTGGTTTGGGCTTTCAAATTTACAAATGTGTACCCAAATCCACATGTTGTTCTACAACTTGGCATGTGCAGCCATGAGACTATCTTTGGAATGTATTAACAGAGCCTTGTGCATCTGTTTGGACTTCCTCATTTTCGTCTACTGGATGCATGGGTCACACGGCATTCCTGCATCCCCTGACCAATGGGAGTACAGAGCATTCCCAGATTGTTCCCTTCACCAGCTTCCTTGTGTGTGTCTTTGTGCACTACACATACCAGCTTTTCTCCAGATGATGTGCCCAGCCCTTGCTGAAATTACTCTAAGTTTGTTTTCTTGCGTTAGAAAGGCAGCATTAGTGGTTACCTAAACCTAGGACTGTCGCGAGGATGAGTTAATATTTTATCTATGGTGCTTAGAAAAGTGCTGGCACACAGTGAAATTTCTAGAATTGGCACTCTGCTCATTCTGTCAAAGCACTCTTCCCAATGGCTCTGCCTCACCTGCACCCCAGGGGAAGTCAAAAGCACTGTTTTGTTCATAACCTCTTCCACCCACGGAACAATAAAGTCCTTTCATTGTCGTAAACCTGGTATGTGAACAATGGTTTGTGATTTAATTTGTATCTTCAGGATCAGTGATGGTTAGGACCTCTTGGGGTCATTGGCCACAGGGATTCTCGCTACTTTGCATTAACTGGTGGTGGGAGTAGAATAGGGTCTGAGAGAGGTGGGCAAACAACAGACTGCCAATAAAGTGCCCTGGGCACATATCCACGTGCTGCTTTGATTACCTATGGTAATCGAGCAGTAGAGAGAGATCCCCCTCAGATGGCAAATCACAGAACAATTGCTGTCTGGCCCTTCATGGGGGGAGGGGGGGGGCGGGGAGCAGGAGGACTACTGATCGCTGACTGGGGAATGCCTCA
>NW_026000294.1:1095274-1117159 GCF_001458135.2 Marmota marmota marmota | reverse complement strand
TATCTGGCCTGCTGTTTTCCTGGGCAACAGGGGCTTGCAAATCCTTTCTGGGCTGGGTGCTCCACATACATCATTAATTGAATCCTCACCGGCTGCCGAGCCAGGTGGTATTATGTCCCTCATTTTACAGATGGAAAACCAAGGCTCAGAGATAAGGTTCTCAATAGGAAAAGAGGCTCGCGACCACAGACAGCAGGACAGGAAACGGAGGGAGGGGTGCCCACACAACCGGACCCCACGGCCCAAAGTGGCTTGTCAAGAGCCTGTACAACTTGGGCTCTGCAGCAGTCCAAGCGCCCTCGCCCCTATTGGCGAGGGCCCAGAGGGACGACCCAACAAACAACGCTCTGGTTGGCCGGGGCTGGACCAATGGGAAGGCTGCGACCTGGGCGTCAAAGGCGCGGGAAGCCACTCGGTGTTTGAGGCGATCGCGTGCCTTGCCAGTGGAGACGGAGTTCTAGAAAGCCTAGCTGTTCCCTCGGTGGCTCTGGCTATGGTCTCTCCTCAAACCTGGCTGAGTAGACTGGTGACATGAGTTCTGCCGATGAGACTTCTGTTCATGGGGACGGTTTTAGCCAGGAGGGTGGGAAGCCCGCAGGTATCCGTCCTGCAGGCCGTGGAGCCCCACGGAGCCGGGCCCAGGGCCTTGATTTGGGGCCGCCACGGAGCGGGGAGGGTGAGGGCAGCCTCCCAGACCCCGAGGCTTATGAGTTGGAGTTGGAGGCCCCGTGGGAGGAGACGGAGGCAGGAAGGGCAATGATTCGCGGCCACGAAGGCAGGCCTGGCTCCTTGGCTGATGAGAAGGGGGACGCTCTGGACTTTGTGCCCCACCTCGCTGTGGAATCTGTGGCCGTTGTGCAGCAGCTGACAGGCCGGGAACAATGGGGCACTCACAGATACTCGTCCCCTGAAAGTTTTGCCACCGAACTGTCCGCCATTTGGGCGGATGCAAAGGCAGGCTTCAGCGCCAGAGGCTCGCTGTCCCGGAGCTGTGTGGAAGCANGAGCTCCCAGGTTGCTGGACCTGCTCCCTCCCTTGCCCCAGAGCATGCTTTGCATTTTCCTGGAGGAGCCAGCTTCCAGCTCTCCCAAGGCCTGCCTGTCCATGCCCGAGGGGAGTCCTCGAGGAACGGAGGTTGGCAGAGGGCCCGGCATGTGAAGGAAATTCTCCCTGCTACGAACACTCCAGCGTCTGGCTGGGTCTCCGGATTCCCTGGGGCTGCAGGACCTGGCCTGGCCTCCTCCTTTGGGGCAGATGCTCACCCTCATCAGCTGTATCTCACTGAGCTCATCTGAAGACTCAGGGTCGGAAGAGGGCTGCTGGGCTTCCCCACTGCCCACCATCCGACTTTTGGTGCCTCTCTTGTGCTTCCCCCAGGCCCGGCTCCCCTCGGGCATGGACAGGCAGGCCTTGGGAGAGCTGGAAGCTGGCTCCTCCAGGAAAATGCAAAGCATGCTCTGGGGCAAGGGAGGGAGCAGGTCCAGCAACCTGGGAGCTCCTCCTCTTCCTCCTCCTCCTGCTGCTGCTGCTGCCTCCCCCACTTCTGCTGCTGCAGGGGCCCTACCCAGGGCCACTCCTTCTAAGAAGAAGGCCATCCAGGAGAAGAAATCTCTGGGGGGTGGCTCAAAAGTTAGCCTGGGCAGGGCCTTCCCTTCATGGGGGCAGAGACTCAAGGCAGCTCCCCTGGAACCAGCCACATTCCCCCCAATCTCAGGAGTGCCATTGCTTGGGAGGTCCAAGAGGTATTCCTTGCTGCCTCTGGGGCCCAAACAGTCCAAGCACAGTGGCATTGGGAAGAGATCTATGGCTAAGAAGACACGGGAGTCCCAGCCTGTTGCCAGGGAAGATAATGACCCAAATAGAGATGCAGTCCCACAGGCCCAAGTGAGTAGACTCTCCTCCCCCTGCCCCTCTCCCTCCTCCTCCCTCTGCTCTTCTCCTCTACCAGGCTGCATTTCTTTGCCCTTGCTCCCTGGGCCCTTTGCTCAGGGGTTGTCCATGGGAGCCCACTGTCATTGGGATGCCATATTTGGGGGGGAGGGTCTCTATAGTTGTGGCAGACATCAAGAAAGTACATGGTAAGCGTGACTCCATCTTGGTCACACTTTGTGCATTTCCTGCCTCCTTCCCAGACAGGGGCTGGGATGGGAAGTGGGTCTGGCCGCTAACTTGGTCAACGCCCCCCGACCCTTACAGTTTGGGCTGCACGGATTGGTGTTTAGTCCCATCTGCCTCCTGATTCCTCCCTCCCAGCTCTTCCCTCAGAGGTGCCTGACCTTTCTCAATGCTCCCATGCTTCTCCCTGACTCAGCTCTACCTCCAGGCTTGGGGCTGACTGAGGGAGACAATGCTGACGATGGGACCATTTGACTTCCCCCCGACACCCGAGCCCCTATATGTGCATCATCACCCTCAACAAGCACACCCGTTAACCTGACTCAGTGAGATATTTCTGTGTCAGCTTCCAACACAGAGGCCAGGGTCGCCTGGTCTGGGCATGCATCGTGGAGAATTTGGTAGTGGTGACCCCAGCACCAACAACCCCCAATCTTCAGGAAGCTCCCAGCTCTTGGACCTGAGCCCGGTAGACCTCACTCCAAGAGGCCCTGCCACCTCTGGTGAGTCTTGTGGGTTTGATAGCAGGGGAGATGGGTGTGGGAGGAAAAACTGGCTCTGTCACTTGCTGCCAGGCTTCCCTGCCTTTGAGCAGAACAAGGCTTTCCCTGTTGGGTCCTGTTCAGCCACATGGCTCCTACCAGGGGCTGGCTGTGACTGCAGCTCTGCTAGTGTCCAACCCAGAGCCACAGTGCTTAGGGGTCCACAGTGGCAGCTGGGGCTGACACTGGGCAGCAGGAAAGTCAGGCCCAAAGAGAGGGGTGGAGCTGTGGGGCAGAGCAGGTGCAACTTGCTGCCTCACTTTAGACCCAGCCGGGCCCTTTCCACTTCACACCTTGGCTGGGGAGCTGGATTTTGTGTTCTCTTTCAGGTGACCAGGAACCAGCCATTCGTCACCCATTTCCAGAAAGGCAGCAGCAACCATCTGGAGCACAGGGCTGTCCCCGGGTACTGCTTTCTCTGGCTCCTAGAAATGCTGGCCCCAGCTAGATGGTGGGCTCTCTGTCCAGGTTAAGCTGGCTTAGGTGCAGCCTCACATCTCACAACTCAGAAGGGGGAGGGGAGCTCCTCCTTTCCACTGAGGTTCCCTCTGCCTGTGTTGCCACCTGGCTCTGGGATATGGGGGATATGGGGAGTGGTGGGAAAGTGGGAGGATGAGGAAGGAGGCGGCCAGAATATCACTCCTCATTTTTTGTTCTCCGGTGTCTGTTGGCTTAGTGTGTGGTGCTACAGAAAGAAAGAGATGACCTCAAAGAGCAACTAGGTATGAGGAGCCCTGGGCGGGGGCAGGGGTGGGTACAGGGGGGCAGGACAGAGCAGAGCAGAGGCAGACCTAGGGGTTTGGGGTGGGGTGGGACTGCAGATACAGGCAGTACCACATGGAGGGACTTTCCTGTGGCCAGCCCGGGAGCCTTCTGTGCCTTGACTGCTGGGGCTGTGAACAAAGAGCAGTGCGTTGTCTGAACTCCATGTGCTCTGCCATTGAGTCCCAGAAGTCTCCTTCTCTCAGGACTTTTACAGAAACCTCCTTTATTTTCCCTTTAAGGTCTGACTGCTGTGACTTGTTTGGTGTTTGTTGTCCTATGTGTTTGCTTGCCTGTTTTGTTTTTAACACATTTCTCGATGGTTCTTGCCATGGCCCAGTGTTCGCGCACTACGAGTACATGTTGTTCCCTTGTAGAAGACATTTCCATGTTGAGTTCCAGTGGTAGGCGGGAAAGCCAGTTTCAGGGCTGTTTGGACAGGGGCTGTAGGTGTGTCAGGATGCATGGGTGATGCTTCTTCACAGGGCAGTGGGGAAGTTGGGCAGGGGGACTGTGTCCGGTACCCTTGTTTCTGGAGTGCCCATTTATGCCTCTCTTTCAGCGGTCATGCAGTCCCTTGCTGATAAGTTCCAAGCCCTTTGAAGTGAGTATAAGGCTTATTATACCCCTTTCCCACAGCCCCGGCTGTCTGGGAGGGCTTTGGGCTGGCCCTGGTCAGGGCCATTCCCTGACTCTGCTCTGCTTGACAGGTTGAACCCAGCATCTTCGGACAAGGCGAGCAGAGCCTGTGCCTTCTCTACAAGACTGTGGAGCCCAGGAGCAGCAGCCAACCTGGTTCCCTCTGGTTTTTCTTCAGCCCGGGCTTCTTCTCTGCCCTCACCCACTCTAGTTCACAGCAGTTTCAAATTAAATTGCTTCTCATGTTCTGTGGTCTGCCCTCTGTCTGAGGGTGGGCACTCGAGGGTGGGGACAGAAAAATGGGGAGCTGCCCCATTTCAGAGCTGGGTAAGAATAGTGCCCCTGGCATTTGGTGGTGGGCCACTTCCTGAGGAGAGTCTAGACTGGCCTCTGAGCAGGAACTCTGTGCTCAAGCTTATCATGGTGCTCTGCGTCTGGGTTATGTGTGGGCTGGGCCCAGCCACACCAGCCATCTTGGGGCGTCATGTAGGACCCATTCTTGCCTTCTGTCCCCCGCTTTGGCAGGAACTAATGAGCCTCTTCCAGAGCCCTCGTCTTTTCTGCCTTTCCTGCTTCATTTCCCTGCCCCTCTTCTCCCCTCTCTCACCCTTCTTTTCTGTTCTGGGCATCCTGATCCCTCCCGTGGCTCTTTCCTGGTGGCACCTACCAAACGAGTTATTTCAGCAGGCATCAGAGGTCACAGTTGAGCTCATCTTCCCCAGAGAGCGGGCCCAGTCCTCTCTCTGGACTCAACACTTCCTCTGGTGGCACCCTGTAGGGGGACAGCTCAGCTAGAAATTGCCCATGGTCCTTAGTTCCTGCTTAGCCCTCACCTTTGAAGCTCAGTTGCCAAATCCTGTCAGTTTTCCTTCCTCCTTCCCGTAGGGGTGGTGGTGGTGGTAGTGGCAGAGGTCACATCCCAGCAGGTGGCAGACCAGTGCAAATGCACAGGGCACTTGGAGAAAAGTGTGGGTCTGTCTCTGGGTTGGAGGTGAGGGCAGTTAGTCTCCAGGCCAGCCTGGGGAAAACTGCCTCCTGACAGCTGGAATGGATGGTCAAGAATCGGAATGTCCACATCCTCCAGATCCTAGCCAGCCAAACAGCCCCTTCCCAGCCTGTCAGCTCCATGGTGCTCATTTGAAAAGGGACAGTTAGTTTCTAGGGCATATGTGGATGATAGGTCTGCGTGTGCATGGGTGGTTCCCATCCAGATGCAGGTTGACCACCCCCATGGCACCATTTTTCCTGGACATGATAAATTCCTGGTCCCAGCTTAATGTTCCAGACTGCCTCCTGAGGTCACATGAGATTTTGTCTGAGCTCCATGTTCTGATGTCACCCTCACCGACAGATAGTTGGGCTGGGTGTGCCTAAGACTCAGGGATAGATTCATGCTTGAGTGAGGTGAGGCAAGTGTGGGTTCTGCAGCTCTCATTCCTGAGAGGCTGTGTGATTAATGGGCAACTCTAACACATGAAGATACAGCATTTAAGCTGTGTGTGTGTGTGTGTGTGTGTGTGTGTGTGTGTGTGTATCAAATAAATTGGGAATGATGGCCCTTGAGAGACAATCTGACTTGTGGAATAGAAGCAGTGGAGGCAGGGCCTAGAAAGCATAGGGGATCAAAGGCACAAGAGTAAGTTTGGCATCTCCCTTTTAGGAGAGGTGTTTTTCACAGGTGGGTGTGTTTATCAGCTTTTTGTTGCTACAACTAAAATACCCAACATGAACAACACAGAGGACACAAGATATTTTGGCTCAGGTTCAATTCATGTTCCCCGGGCTCCAGGTGAGAAACATGGCAGAAGGGTGTGGTGGAGAAAAGCTGCTCAATTCCTGGTGGCCAGGAGGCAGAGCCAGCCAAGAGCTAAGGACACACCCCCAGTGGCCTACGTATTCCAGCCACGCCCACCTGCTCAGGTAGTCTTTTCAAGTTATTAATCTGTCAAGTGGCTTAATCCACTGCTGAGGTTACAGCTCTCATAATCCAATCTTTTTGCCTCTGAACATTGCTGCATTACCTAACATGAGTTTCCTGGGGACATTCCTAGAACATAATGATAACAGAGGGCATGGGTGGAATGAAGTGGAAGTCACCAAACTGAAGGCCAGAGACTCAGTGCTGTTACAATCTGGGGAGTCTCTGGCATAGGCTCTTGATCCTTCTTTGGTGTGAATATTGTCTTTCAAAAGTCCTGTGTTGTCAATGGAGTGGCATACCAGCTGGCTACCTCAGAGTAGCTGGTTCTCACCTCATCTTGGAAGTACGAAGCTCCTGTGGGAGATGGCCCTGGACTGAGCTAACTGAGGCCTGTGCGGGATGGACACAGTAAGGATGGCAAGTAGGAGAGAGGGACTCCCCGTGGAGAGCAGGTCAGGTTTGGGACCACCCTTCTTCCCACATTCTGGCAGAGGGTACTTACACCATCCAGCTCAAACCTCCACCTAAGAGGGTTGGGGCTGGGTTCCTCAGGCTGTGGCTGAGACACTGCCCCAAGTAGCTACTTCTTGGAAGGATAACACAGCAAGTTGACATCTGCCTGAGGAAATTTAATCTGTCGGCACAATGGATGGTCACTGCCACTCACCCCACCCACCCCACCACCCCCTGCCAGACTCCAGCTGGGGTGGAAGGGGTATCAGCCAGCGAGAGGCAGCCAGAGCAGCCTCTGGTTGTGTGGAGGTCCAGCAGGCTACATTTTGGGGTGTGAGGTGACATTGTCAAGTCTCAGGTCACGTGGACTGATGGTAGCACAATGTTTGGGAAGATCCAGATTTTTAACCGTGCAACAATGTTTGCATTAAGGATATTTAAAAAATAATCATTTTCTCAATTTCTCCCTGCACAGGTAAAACATGAGCATAGTGCTTGACATGTTGGAACTTGCAAACTTTATCACTGCAATCATCCCCAAAATATGCTTAGCTGGTTAGGCCAATTCCTTGCCAGCCTCCAAGGACATGCACATGAACATGATGGACATTCTCCTTCACCACTGAAACTTTATTCACCAACATTCAATAAGCCTTCTTCAGGCCCAGATCAAAATCACATTTCCTGCCAACAATCTTGAAATGTCCAAGAATACTTTTGTCAGCATCCACTGCTGCTGTAGAAATCTGGAGTACCTGTTTCTGGGGAACCTCCAGAAAGCATGTTAGTGCTTCAGGGAAAGGTCACAGGAAGCAAGACCCTACTCATCCTCAAAAATTATTTTGACTGGGATTTCCTTGTAGGTGATCTTCCCAAACATTGTGCTACCATCAGTCCACGTGACCTGAGACTTGGCAATGTCACCTGTCATTTCAGTTGACATCTGCCTGAGGAAGCTGGTCAGAGATTCTTCAGCTAGGGTTTCTGCCACCTGAGACATCTAGGTTGGTTCTAACTGGGGCAAATTCAGCACTGGGCACTGTCCAGGAAAATAAGGGGCCATCTTTATGAGGGGGGCAACATATCAACGGAGCCTTGCCAGGGCTCAAACCTGATCCTTGGCGACTAGCTTCATCTGCCCTGCTTCTTCCCTCTGAACACAGGTTCCAGTCTGTCTGTTCCATATTCATAGCAACTACAGCACGATAATATTGCTATAACGAGTACACCCACACCACTGGCCATTGTTGGGCTGGACCTTCACCCACAATTGGACTGGCTTGTCAAGAGCCAGTACAAGCTGGGCACAGTGGGGCAAGTCTGTAATCCCAGCCACTCAGGATTTTGAAGCAGGAGGATTGCGTGTTTAAGAACAGCCTCAGCAGCTTAGTGAGGCCCTATGCAGTTTAGCAAAACTCTGTCTCAACAAAAAAGAAATGCTGGGGATTCAGCTCAGTGTCCCTGGAAATTCAATCCCCAGTTAAAAAAAAGAAAAAGAAAGAAAGAAAGAAAGAAAGCCAGTAGCATCAGAGCCTTCCCCCAGCGCTAGCGCCCTCATCCCTATTGGTGAGTGCACGGAGGGAGGCCCCAACAAACTGCGCACTGGTTGGCAGGGAGGTGGACCAATGAGAAGGCCGCGAGGAGGCATCGAAGACTCGCGAAGCTGTTAGAAGCCAAAGCCTGGTGGTGATTGAGGTGATCTGTGCCTGGCTTGTGGTGACTTTGTTCCCCGAGGCCTAACTGCTCCCGCAGTGAACCGGTCTATCATCTCCCCTCGAGCGAGCTTGGCTGCCGGGATTGGCAACATGAGCTCCGCTGAGGAGACTTCCCTTCAGGGAGACGGTTTGAGCCAGAACGGTGGGAAACTGGGAGGCGTCCGTCCTGCAGGCCACAGAGCCCTACGAGGCCTGGGCCGGGGCCTCGAGTTGAGGCCGCCACGGAGCGGGAAGGGCGAGGGCGGCCTCCTAGACTCCGAGGCCTATGAGTTCAACTTGGAGGCCCCATGGGACGAGATAGAGGAGGGAAGGGCGGTGCTTCTAGGCCGTGAAGGCAGGCCTGGCTCCCCAGCTGATGAGAAGGGGGATGCTCTAGACTTCGTGCCCCTGGCTGTGGAGTCTGCGGCCGTTGTGCAGCAGCCTATGGGCCCGGAGCCCCAGGGAGCCCACAGATACCCATCCCCGGAAAGCTTCACCACCGAACTGTCCGGCGTTTGGGTGGACGCAGAGGCAGGCCCCGGTGGGAGAGCTGCGCTGGCCCCGAGCTGCGTGGAAGTGCAGCAGGCCTCTGCTGCCCCTCTGAGCCACCCCAGTGGGCCCGAGGGGAGCCGGGCCTGGGGGAAGCCCAAGAGAGGCACCAAAAGTCGGATGGTGGGCAGCGGGGAAGCCCAGCAGCCCTCTTCCGACCCCGAGTCTTCAGATGAGCTCGGTGAGATACAGCTGATGAGGGTGAGCATCTGCCCCAAAGGAGAAAGCCAGGCCAGGTCCTGCAGCCCCAGGGAACCCCGAGACCCAGCCAGACACTTGAATGTTCGTAGCAGGGAGAATTTCCTTCACATGCCGGGCCCTCTGCCAACCTCCGTTCCTCGAGGACTCCCCTCAGGCATGGACAAGCAGGCTTCAGCAGAGCTGGAAGCTGGCTCCTCCAAGAAAATGCAAAGCATGCTCTGGGGCAAGGGAGGGAGCAGGTCCAGCAACCCAGGAGCTGCCACCACCGCCGCTGCTGCTGCTGCTGCCACTGCCACCTCTGCGTCCGCTGCTGCTGCTGCTGCTGCTGCTACAGGGGACCTGCCCAGGGCCACTCCTAGGAAGAATGCCATCCAGGAGAAGAAGTCCCTAGGAGGTGGTTCAAGAGTGACCCTGGGCAGGGCCTTCCCTTCATGGGGGCAAAGACTTAAGGTAACGCCCCTGGAATCAGCCACCTTCCCCCCAATCTCGGGGGTTCCACTGCTTGGGAGGTCCAAGAGGCATTCCTTGCTGCCCTTGGGACCCAAACAGTCCAAGCATGGAGCCACTGGGAAGAGATCTGTGGCCAAGAAGACACGGGAGTCCCAGCCTGTGACCAGTGAAGATAATGACCCAAGTAGAGATATAGTCCCACAGGTCCAAGTGAGTAAGCCTGCCTCCTTCTCCTTCTCCTCCTGTCACTCTGCTCTGCTCCTTTACCAGGACACACTTCTTTGCCCTTGCTCAGGGGTTGTCTTTGGGAACCCAGTGTCATTGGGATGCCAAATCGGGGGTCTTGGTAGTCAGGGCAGACATTGAGAAAGTACCTGTAGGTACCAGTCAGTGTTGGCCACATTTTGTGCACTTCCTGCCTCCTTCCCAGACAGGGGCTGGGGTGGGATGGAAAGTAGGACTGACCACTGACCTGGTCTGGTGACCCCTTACAGTTTGAGCTGCACATCGTGGGTGTTTAGTCCCATCTGTCTCCTGATTCCTCCCTCCCAGCTCTTACTCAAGCCTGCCTTGCTGGGGGCGTGGGATTTCTCTGCCGCAGCACCCCCCACCCCCACCACTGTCCCCCTTGCTTCTCCCTGACTGAGCTCTACCTCTGAGCCTGGGGCTGATTGAGACAGACATTGCTAATGAGATGAGCCTTGGAAGTCCTCCTTTGTACCCCGCCTCACTCCAGCCCCTGTGCACACAGGATCATACTCAACAGAAATTTCTGTGTTAGCTTCCAGTACACAGGCCGGGGACACCTTGCTTGTGCATGCATCGTGGAGAATTTAGCAGTGGTGACCCCAACCCCAGAGTCCTCCAACCTCCAGGAAGCTCCCAGCCCTTGGACTTGAGCCAGGGAGGCCTTGCACCCTCTGGTGAGTCCTGTGGGTTTGATAGCAGTGGAGGGGAGAGGGTCAGGGGAGGGAAACTTCTGGCTCTGCTGCTTCTGGGGGTGCAGTCTTGCTCCCAGGCTTCCATGCCTATACAGGCAATGCCCCCAAGGAAAGCTGGATGTGGGCAGGACTGGACTCAGGCTACTTGGTCCCCTGCATTGGGTTTATGTGCTAGGGGTGATCTGTAGCACTGCCCCAAACACAAACTCCAGAAGGAGACTTTCAGAGGAACACAGCCTTTTCTTTTGTGTCCTGTTCAGCTACATGGCTCCTCCCAGAGTCTGGCTGCGACTACAGCTCTGCCAGTGTCCAACCCAGAGCCACAGTGCTAGGGTGTCACAGTGGCAGCTGGGGCTGACACTGGGCAGCAGGGAAAGCAGGCCCAGAGAGAGAGGTGGAGCTGCTGGACAGAACAGGTGCAACTTGCTGCCTTCAGAGGGGGCTGCTGCCTCACTTTAGATCCAGCCAGGCCCTTTCCGCTTCACACTCAGGCTGGGGAGCTGGAGTTTGTGCTCTTTTCAGGTGAGCAGGATCCACCTGTGCAGACCCCAGTTCTGGAAAGGCAGCAGCAACCACCTGGAGTACAGGGCTGTCCCTGGGTAAGTCTTTCCCCTGGCTCCAAAAATGCCGGCCCCAACTAGCTGGTGGGCTCCATGTCCAGGTTAAGTTGACTTGGGTGTCCCCTCTAATTCCACACCCTAGGGAGAGAGGGTTCCTCCTTTCCACTGAGGATGCCCTACCTCTCTCTGTTGCCACTGGGCTGTGGGATATGTGGGACATGAGGAGTGGGGAGCAGGAGAGTGGGAGGGTGAGGAGACAGGAGGCCAGGATATTACTCCTCATTTCTCTTTTCTCTGGTGTTGGCTGGGTCAGTGTGTGATGCTACAGAAAGAAATCGATGATCTCAAGGAGCAACTAGGTATGACAAAGCCCAGGCTGGTACAGGGACCGGGGCAGAGGCAGACCTCAGTGTCTCCATGCAGGTTCCTGGGGCTGGGCTGGGCTGCAGGTACAGGCATCACGGTGGGGCGGGATGTTCCTGTGGGGTGGGGAAACCAAGCTGTCCTGGCCCTGGTGCCTTCTGTGCCTTGACTGCTAGGGCTGTGCACGAAAAGCAGTACGTTGTCTGGCCTTGCCATTGAGTCCCAGAGACCCCTCCTTTATTTTTCCCTTAAGCACTGATTGGTGTGGCTTGTTTGGTGTTTCTTGCCCTATGTTTGCTTGATTGCTTGTTCTTAACAAATTTCTGGATGGTTCTCCCATGCCCCAGTGTTTGAGCACTACTGGTACATGTTGTTTCCTTATAGAAGACGTTTATGTGTCGAGTTCCAGTGGTGGTAGGGGAGTCAGTCCTAGGGCTGTTTGGACAGGGGCTGGAGGTTCCCCACGGAGCATGGGGGAGGGGGGCCATATAGGGCCAAGACCCTCTATGGACCTATGTCCGAGTGTTCAGTTATGCCTCTCTCTTTCAGCGGTCATGCATTCCCTCACTGACAAGTTCCAGGACCTTGGAAGTGAGTGTTATGCTTACCATACCCCTTCCCACAATCCCAGCTGTCTGGGAGGGCTGCATGCCAGCTCTGGCCAAGGGGAAGCCATGACTCTGCTCTGCTTAACAGATTGAACCCAGCATCATTGTACAAGGCGAGCAGCTGGTGCCGGTGGAGCCCACGAGCAGCGGCCAAGCTGCTTCCCTTTGGTTCTTCTACAGCCAGCTCCCCCCTTCCCGCCCACTCCAGTTCACAGCATTTTCAAATTAAAGTACCTCTCCTGTTCTGTGGTCTGCCCACTCTCTGAGGGGGTGAGGGCCTGCAGGGGCCAGGAGAAGGGTGGGGAGCTGGTTAAGAACAGTACCCCTGGCATTTTGTGGTAGGCCTCTCCCTGAGGGGAGTCTGGGCAGGCCTTTGAGCAAGAGCCCGGTGCTCAGGCTTACCATGGTGCCCTGGGACTGGATTCTGTGTGGACTGGACCCAGACACACTAGAATTTTCTCCTTTTCCCCTCTGGCCCTCTCTGGTGGTGCTCTCTGCTAACAGGCTTCTCTCTGGAGGTCTCATAGGACAAATTGTTGCCTAATATCCCCACCCACCCACCTTTCAGGAGGAACTAATAAGCCCCTTCCAGAGCTCCAGTCCCTCCTGCCTTTATTCCTTTGTTTTGCTTCCAGGTTTTATTCCTTTGTTTCTCACCCTTCTTTTCTGTCCTGACCATCCTTGATGTCTCCCATGGCTCACCCCTGGAGACCTCTTTCTAGAGAGTTATTTCAACAGGCTTTGGGAGAGCACAGTGGATCTCATTTTTTCCCCCTCTCAGGCCCAGTCCTCTTTCTGGACTCAGTATCTTCTGGTGGCTCACCACAGAGGGAAGGCTCAGCTAGAAATCCCCCATCATCCTTAGTTCCTGCTTAGTTAGCCTTCACCTTTGAAGCTCAATTGCCAGATCCTATCACTTCTCCCTTCTTCCTTTCAGTAGGGGGATGGAGGCAGAGGTCACATCTCATCAGGTGGCAGAGCAAAGTAAAAGTACGGGGAATGCAGGAGGAAAGAGGGATATAGCGAATGTGAGAAAATGTGGGTTGTCTCTGGGTTGGAGGTGGGCAGGTGAGTCTGCTCTGGCTCCTCTCTGCTTTCTTGAGCAAAACTGCCCACCAGCAGCTGGAATTGGATGGTCAGGAATCAGAATGTCAAGTCCTAGCCGCCGTCCAGCCAGCCCTTCTCCAGGTTGTCAGCTCCATAGCTCTCATTTGAAAAGGGCAGATGTGGGTGGTAGGTCTGCATGTGCACGGATGGTCCCCAGCAAGATACTGTTTGATCATCCCCATGGCACAGATTTTCCTGGATGTGATATTTGCATGTCCCAGCTCCATCTCCCAGATTGCCTCCTGCGGTCGCATGCGATTTTTGTCTGAGCTCCATGTTCTTATGTTGCCCTCACTGATGAACTGTTCCTTGCTTTACCCAGGGTCCAGGCTGGGTGTGCCTGAGACGCGGGGACAGATCCATGTTTGAGTGGGGTGAGACAGTTCCCATTCCCAAGAGGCTGGGTGTTTAATGGACAGCACTGACAAATGAAGATACAACATTCAAGGGGTGTGTGTGTGTGCGTGCGCGCGCACGTGCACGCATGCTTCCACATGTACGTGTGCCTCTCAGAGTGTCTGTGTGGGCTTGTGAATCAAATGAACCAGAGATGATCTCCCTGGACAGAGGATGATCTGACTCTGTGAATAGAGGCAGTAGGGGCAGAGCCTGTAATCCATAGGGAACCGAATACACCAGAGCAAGGTTGGCATCTACCTTTTAGGAGGGGTGTTGTTCAAGACCTAAAATGTAGGAGGGCATGGGATGGGATGAAGTGTAAGTCA
The DNA here is from genome assembly GCF_001458135.2 of Marmota marmota marmota. NCBI lineage: Eukaryota > Metazoa > Chordata > Mammalia > Rodentia > Sciuridae > Marmota > Marmota marmota. Next base: position 1,103,529 of record NW_026000294.1, on the reverse strand, counting down.
CCAAACCCAGCAGCGGGGTCAGTGTTGTCACAATGTTGGGAGTCTCTGGCACAGGCTCTTGATCCTCGTCTGGGATGGATAATGTGTCTCAAATGTCTTGTGTTGCCAGCAGAATGATGTGCAGGCTGGCTACCTATGAGGTGGCTGGTTCCCACCTCATCTTTGAAGCAGGATGCTCCCATGGGAGACAGCCACACCCTGAGCTAACCAACACCTGGATGTGATTGGCACAGCAAGGATGGCAAGTAGGAGAGAGGAATTGCCTGTGGAGAGCAGGTCAGGCTTGGGACCACCCTTCCTGTATTCTCATTCTGTGTCCCTTCTGGGCTCCTTGGGATGGGCTCAGGGAGACGGATTGTCACACAAGTGGTCGGGCAATCAGTCCTGACAGCCAGAAAGGATGGGCAGTGGGGACTTAACATCATCCATTTCAAACCTCCACCTGAGCAAGGGGGCTGGGTTCCTCAGGCTGTGGCTAAGACCCTGACCTAAGTTGCTTGTTTCATGGAGAGGTTACACAGCAAGCTGATGTCTGCCTTAAGAAGCTGGGCAGAGACTGCAACTGGGGGTTTCTGCCACCTGAGACATCTAGGCCGATTCCGACCAGGGTGAATTCCGACTCCGGGCACTGTCCTTGGAGGCGAAGGACCATCTTCACAAGGGGAGCTGCATATTGACCAAGCCTTGCCAGGGCACTAGCTTGACCCTTGGTGACCAGCTTCAACAGTCCCACTTCTTCCTTCCGAGCTCAGGTTCTCTCTTGTTCCGTATTCACACCAGCTGCAATGCCATAATGTTGCTGGACTGAGTACACCACCACACTGGCAGTTGTCAGGGCTAAACCTTCTATAATAAGTGGCAGATTCTGAGGTTTGTATTAGAAAATTCCATTGGGGCCCGAATGGAAAGGAAGTCACATCCCTTCCCTCATTCAGCATACTGTCCCCACCCTGCCCTTTCCCTCAAGCCTCCCCTTCCAGCCAGGAAGACTGGATGCTGGCCTGGAGAGCCGTTGTCCCAGTCCTGCCTCTTTGTGCTGCTCCTCTCAGTGTGGGCTCAGGAGGTTGGCTGAGTCATGTGCCTGTGCTTGATGCAGCTGCACCTTGGAGCCCTGAGACAAACTGCATGTGGATCAGGTGCCCAGGCTCCTGCTTGTTCATTTCCAAACAAGAGCTTTCACCCTGAGGGCAGAAAGATGGTCTCCCTGTCAGACTCTAGTTCGTGTGGAAGGGGTGTCAGCCAGCCAATGAGGGGAAAACATGGTGGAAGTTCCCAGGTGTGTGGAGGCCTAGCAGGCTGCATCCTGTGGAGCGAGGTGACATCCACAGCATCAAGAGTTGTCATGGTGAGTCACAGCCACGGATTCCAGTCGTGGATGAACTTGGGCAACTTCGTGCCTGTCTGTCCTCAATCTCTGAGAACTCCTTTCCTCATCCACAGTTCCTCACCATCCGCTTGCTGTTAGGATGACGGCTGCACCAGTGTCTGCCACATTTGGCTGTGCATGTTGTGGCCTCCAGGGTGGTCATGCGGACCATTCCTGAGAGAATCCAGGGCACGCTGTTTGCTTGACAACAGTAAGAACCGCACCCCAGCAGTTGTGCAGTGGGGAAATGCCTGGTAACCACCACTCAGAGTAAGAATCACAGCTTTGGCAGCCTTGGGACCCTCCTGGGTGCCCCACCTCCAGTACATACCCCTCCCTAGACCTCCAGGGTCACCTAACCTTTACAGCTCCCCTGGTGATTCCAAGAATCACTTATTTTTGTGAAAGGATGAGACATTGCTCTTCAAGAACAACCCTCACCAAGATACAAAAATTAAATTAGATCAAGTTATGTGTAAAATTACAAGTTCAGGAAACACAAGCCTGCGATTTGCCCAGTAGTTATAAAGAGATGAAGCCAGGTAACCGCTACTGTGCTGTAGAGACTGTACATTGTACCTTCGGAAGTCCCATTTGAGTCCCTTTCTGGGAAGGGAGCCAAATGCAAAAGGCTCCATCCTGTATGATCCCATTTATGAGACTCGGAAAAGGCAGGAAAAAATGGATCAGCAGTAGCCTGAGCGTGGGGATTGAGTGAGGCTGTGTACTACCACATGGCATGAAGGAACGTGGGGGTGATGCAAATGCTGTTGAGATTGCCATGGTGCTTCCATAATGGTATGCATTCAAAGAAAGCATAGACCTGTAGTCAATTATATATCTTACTCCTGACTTTGCAGAAACACTGTAAATGTTGCTTCTCAAATGGATATTGAAATTTAGTAACTCCTTAAAATATGAGGATCATGTTCTCTCCTTTAATGTGATAATGTGCTGAATTATATCACTTTATATTCTGAAGTAAATAAAAATTTTCTTGGATGGATATAATTTAATCATGCCATATTCTTCTCTATTTTCCTGTTTATGTCCTGTAGTTTTAGGATTCCATTTGCTAACCTTCTTTTTCTGGTTTTTTGTTTTGTTTTGTTTTTTTTCCTTTCTGTGTAATGACTGTGTATGTCATTGACTGGAGTTTTCCTGCCTCTGACCCTTTGTGTCAGGATTCATTATGGATGTTTTATTTCTACCTCATCTGATGAGGTGGGGAATGTCCCCCCTTTTCAACTCCCTAGAGGAATTTGTGTCAAAGTTTAGATATTTATTCCTGGGATATTTTTAGAATTGAGTGGGTAGGTGTGGCTTTTTTGTTGTTGTTAAAAGCATTCTGGGGTTTGGGTGTAGCTATGGATAGGCCACTTGCCTAGCACACATGAGGCCCTGGGATCAAACCCCAGCACTGACAAAGGCAACACACCAACCACAACCCCAAACGTTTTGACTCCTGATATATTTATTTCACTGGGTATGGAATGATTTGGGTTTGTTCTTTCTTCTTGCATCAGTTTTGGCAAGTCACATTTTCTAGAAATTTGCAACCTTCTACATTATTGCATTAATAGGAATAAAACGGTCCATATCATCCCTCTTTACACCAGAGTTTTCATTTTAAAATTTCTGTCTGACAGAGGAGTTGCAAGGAAAGGGCAAGGAGCATCCATGTAGCCTTCAACTGGATTCACCAGTTAACTTTTTATTCCCATTGCTCCAGCCCTCCCATCATCACAATCTTTGTGTGTGTTTTGTGTGTGTGACTTTTTAATCATTTTGAATCATTAGTTACTTGAAGGTATTGTGATACATCATCCCTAACATCTTTAGCATTTATCTCCTAAATAAGCAGTCTCCCATAGATCCTGAGCGCAGTTGTCACACTAAGAATGTTTAACATCGAGCCAAGACGGTTTACTACTATATGACCCCAGGAAACATTTTGTGATTGTCCAAATAATATCCTTCATAGTTGCTTTCTCAAAAACCTCTTTGTAATCACAGATCATGCATTACATTTAGTGGCCAAGTCATCTAATGTCCTTTGTCAATTATTATTTTAAATTGCATTTTCCTTTTTAATTAGCACAATATTTGTACATAGTAACATGGTACTGTGATATTGCAATATGTAAACACAAGGGGCTGGGGTTGTGGCTCAGTGGTAGAGTGCTTGCCTAGCATGTGTGAGGCACTGGGTTCGATTCTCACCACCACATATAAACAAATAAATAAAGGTCCATAAATAACTAATAAAAATAAATTTAAAAACCTGAACACAATGTGTACTGATCAAGTCAGGGTGATTACAATTTCTATCTCTGTGTTCTTTCATTTTTATTTATTTTTTATTTGTTTTGGAGGCTTTGAGCTCCTCTCTGCTAGTTCTTCATAAAATCTAGTTTACTTTGAAGCATAGACACCCTACCATGCTTTATGACTCTAGAACATCTTCCTCCTTTATGTGCTTTGGTATCCTTTATCCCTCTATCCCTTCTCCCAATAACCTTTCTCACCTCTATGAATTATCATTTTACTCTCTTCTGCCTTGAGATCCAGAGAACTTGCGGTATTTGTTATTTCTTCTACTGCCTTCCAGTTCCATCCTTTTTGCCATCAGTGAGAGGATTTTATTCATTTTATGAACGAACAGTATTGCATGGCATATATATATATGTATCACACTTTCATTATCTGTTCACTGGTCAGTGGAAATCTAGAATGTGTGCATATATCAGCTATTATGGATGGTTCTGTAATAAGCACTAGAATGCAGACATCTCTTTGATGTGCTAATTTTATTTCCTTTTGGATATATACCCAGGAGAGGAATCCCCGGATAATATGATGGATTAGTTTTTAGTTTTTAAAGGAACTTCAGTACAGTTCTCCATAATGGCTGTGGTGATTTACATTCCCATCAAGAGCGTATGAGAGTTCCTTTTCCACCACATCCTCGCAGGCACTTGTGAGCGTCAGTCTTTTTCATAATATCCATTCTTACTGGGCTAAGGTGGTATCTCACTGTGGTTCTGATTTGCATTTCCCTGATGATTAGTGATGTGGAGCATTTTTTCATTTGCCTGCTGGCTGCTTGTGTGCCTTCTTTTGCAAAATGTCTTTTTAGGTCTATCGGCTATTTTTCAGTTTGGTTATTTTTGTTGTTGCTTGTGAATTTTCTTATATTCCTTGTACATTCCAGATATCAGTCCCAAAGTACCATCTCATCGGATGTACTGTTTGAAAATAAAATATTTTCTCCCACTCTGTAGGTTGTGTCACCACTCTGTGGACTGCTTTCTTTGCCATGCAGGAACGTTTTAGCTTCATGTAATTCCTTTTGTCTAGTTTTGATTTACTTTTCAGTGCTTTGGGGATCCTATCCAGAAAATCATCGAGTGTACTAATGTCTTAAAGTATTTCCCCTGGGTTTTCTGCTAGAAGTTTTGGAGTTTTAGGTCTTATGTTACAATCTTTGATCCATTTTGTGTTGGTTTTTGTACAAGATGAGAGACAGAGGTCAAGAATCAATCATCTGCACATGGATATCCAGTTTTCTTAGCACCATTTATTGAAGAAGCTGCCCGTTCTCGAATGTATGTTTTGGGTGTTTTTGTTGAGAGTCAGTTGGCTGCATATTATGGATTTTGGCTGTCTTGTAAATACACTCATGTAATATGTCTTGAGATCAAGTAGTATGAGGAGGCATCACACTTGTGATTGTTCTTCTTGCTCGATATTGCATTGACTATTCGGGGTCTTTTGTGCTTCCATGTGAAGTTTAGGATTGTTTTCTCTGTTTCTTTGAAGGTGTCACTGGTATTTTGATGAGGATTGCACTGAATTTGCAAATCACTTCTGTGGACAATTTCCTTCCTTCCTTCCTTCCTTCCTTCCTTCCTTCCTTCCTTCCACACAGCCTCTCTATGTTGCCCAGGTTGGCCTCAAATTCACTTTCCTCCTGCCTCAGCCTTCTGAATACCTACAGGTGCGCCTCACTGTTTGTGGCTTGCTATGAACATTTTAACAATATTATTTCTTCTAATCCAGGAACATGGGAGGTCTTCCAATTTTTTGTGTGTTCTTCAATATGCAATTCAATGCTTCCATGATTTCTTTCTCAACAAATCTGTAATTAGTATAGAATAATGCTTCTGAGGTCAGGCACCTGTAATCCCAGTGGCTTGGGAGGCTGAGGCAGGAGAATCACAAGTTCAAAGCCAGCCTCAGCAATTCAGCAAGGCCCTAAGCAACTTAGGGAGATCCTGTCTCAAAATAAAAAGTTAAAAGGGCTGGGGGTGTAGCTCAGTGATAAAGCAGCCTTGGGTTCAATCCCTGGCACCAAAAAGAAAAAAAAAGAAAAGAAAAGAAAAAGAAAAGAAAGAAAATGCTACCGAGTCAGGCAAGATGGCTGAATAGAAGTACCTAGCACTCACCTGCTCCTCCACAAAGAACCAAGGCAACAGGTGAACAGGGGCATGTTGAGATAAGTGACCATGGGAGGACACTGGAATTCAACAGTAGAGAAATTAAAAACTTGTAAAATGCAGAGACCTGGGACAGCAGTATAGCAAGAGAAATGAAACATCCCATCACCTGCCTGCTGGTTCCACACCTGGGTAGTGGGAGTGTCCCATGGCAGGAGTAAGGTGAAAGAGGGAGACCCAGAAAACTCTTGTCTGTACAAGTACTGACAGCCCTTGCTTTTGGCAAGTTTCATGGCCCCCACCCTTGCAGGCTTGAGTACTTTTTAAATAGGGACCACAGGGCACTGTCCCCTGCCCTCACTTTCACACTTCCAGGTAGGGATCCGCCAGCCTGGGAACTTGACTTCCCTCCAGGCCCCACCCAAGCAGTCCNATGGTCAGTCCCCCCGGGGGAAGAACTGGAGGGAGGAATCAGATGCAGATGAGACGAACACCCAAGATGTGAAGTCCAAACTGTAACTCGTCATCATCTGACCCAGTTAGCATCCACACCCTCTTTCCTCCCATCCCTCAAGGCAGCAGGCAGGAAATGCACAAAATGTGATCAATAGGGCCAGCACTTACCAGGTACTTTCTTGATGTCTGCCCTGTCTACAGAGACCCCTTGTTGACATTCCAATGACATTGGGCTCCCAAAGACAACCCCTGAGCAAGGGGCAGAGGGAACAAGGGCAAGCAAGTGTGGGCCAAGGGAGGAGGAGGGAGCAGTGAAAGTAGGAAGCTGATGAAGGCCTACTCACTTGGGCCTCTGGGGCTGCATCTCTCTTTGGGCCATTATCATCATGGGGCCCTGGCTGGGATTCCCATGTCTCCTTAGGTGCAGATCTTTCCCCAGTGCCACTGTGCTTGGACTGTTTGGATCCCAATGTTTCCAAGGGATATCTTTTGGAACTCCCAAGCAGTGGACCCCATGAGATTGGGGGGAAAGTGGTTGGTTCCAGGAGAGCTGCCTTGTGTTTCTTATTCCCTTGAAGGGAAGGTCCAGCCCAGAGTAACTTCTGAGTCACCCCCTAGGGATTTCTTCTCCTGGATGTCCTTCCAAGGAATGGCAGTACCAGGCCTTCTAGCAAGGCTCTGGGTAGGCCCCCTGCAGTATCAGTTGGACCTCCTGCATACTTTGCATTTTCTTCGAGGAACAGGCTTCTAGGTCTCCGAAGGCCTGCCTTTCCATGGTGAGGTGAGTCCATGGGGAGCAGAGGTATACAGAGGGCCCAACCTGTGAAGGAAATTCCCCCTAGAATAGACACCTAAGTATGTCAGTGTTTCCTCATTCCCTGGGCTGCTGGACCTGGCCTGGCCTCCTCCTTGGGGGCAGGTGCTCACCCTCATCTACTGTATCTCACTGAACTCATCTGAAGACTCAGGACAGAAGAGGGCTGCTGGGATTCCCCACTGCCCATCATCCTAATTTTGGTGCCCCTCTTGGGTTCCCCCTCGGGCCCACTGGGGTGGTTCAGAGGCCAACAGAGGTCTGCTGCACTTCCAATTTCCTCAGGGTCAGTGTGCATCTCCCCGCTGGGATCTGCCTCTGTGACCGCGCTATGGGCATAGAATTCGGCGGCGAAGCTTTCAGGACATGGGTATCTGTGGGCACGCCCGGGCTCCAAGCAGGTAAGTGGGCGCAGGATATCCACAGTGAGGAGCACAAAGTCCTGATCATTCCTTTTCTCATGAACCTGAGATCCAGGCTTGCCTTCCCAGCCTAGAAGCAGCACCCCTCCTCGCTCTATCTCTTCTCACCGGGCCTCCAAGTCGAACTCATAGCCCTCGGGGTCTGAGAAGATGCCCTTGCCCTCTCCACTTCACAATGGCCCCAATTTGAGGCAAGCTTGGCCCCGGGCCTGCCCTATGTGTCTCTGGCATCTATCCTTAGGACAGACACCTATGGACACCTATGGGCTTCTCGTTGCCTGTTCCAAAACTGTCTCCCTGAACTGAAGCCTCATCAGTGGAGCTCATGTCACTGGTCCCAGCATCAAGGTTTGAGGGGAGAGAGTCACCAGAGTCACAGCAAGAGCAGCTAGTGTTTCAGAACTCCATCACCACAGACAAGGCAGGAGATCCTCTCAAACACAGCCTGGCTTCACACGCCTTGGAGGCCCACATGGCTGCCTTCTCATTGGTCCTCCCCCAGCCAATCAGCACGCCCCTTTCTGGGGCATCCCTCCAGGCCCTCAACAACAGCACTGCTGTGAATCTCTGGTTGTATTGGCTCTTGGCAAGCCAGTTCAGACCGTGGGGTGGCATTATAGGTGCAGTACTACCCCCACCTGCCTTTTCCTGTCCCAGCTTTTCTTTTTTTAAAGCTTCTGACCTACAGAGGAATTGCAAGCAAAGAGCGAGGAGGCCCCATATATATCCTTCATCTGGACTCGCCAGTTGTTAACATT
>NW_026000294.1:1068561-1092410 GCF_001458135.2 Marmota marmota marmota | reverse complement strand
TTTTTTTTTTTTTTTTTTAGAGAGAGAGAGAGAGAGAGAGAGAGAGAGAGAGAGAATATTTTAATATTTATGTTTTCGTTTTTGGCAGACACAACATCTTTGTTTGTATGTGGTGCTGAGGATCGAACCCGGGCTGCAGGCATGCCAGGCAAGCGTGCTACCACTTGAGCCACATCCCCAGCCCCGCTCATATGAGTTTTAATTCATATATGTCCTCACCAACATCACCCAAGTTTTATTGTGGAATTCACTTTATTTTATTCTGTTTACTCTTTTTCCACTTTATTGTTATATAATTCAATTGAAAGATAAAATTGTACATATTTATGCTGGAAAATGTGATGTTTCAACATTATACTTTGTGGAATACCTAAACTGAACTGATAACATATACATAATCTCTCAGTTCTACCTTTTCATGGAAAGAATTCTTAAAATACATTTCCATAGAGATTTTGAAGTGCACAATAGATTTTTATTAAATGTTGTCAATATGTTACACAATAGAACTCTCCAACTTATTACCCCTAACTGAAATTTTGTATTATTTGACCAACATCTTCCAATCCTCCCTCCTGTCCCAGCCCCTGGTACCACTCTTCTGCTCTCTTTTTTTTTTTTTTCACTAGATTCAAATTCCACACATAACTGAGATAGTGAGTATTTGCCTTCCTGTCCCAGGCTTCTTTGACTTAACATGATATCCTCCAGGTTCAGACAGGCTCTCACAAGTGCCAGGGATTCCCTTTTGAATGCTGAATAGCATTCTATCCTGCACATGTATACAGGTTTTCTTTGTCCATTTATCCATTGACGGGCACATAACTTGATTCCATGTGTTGACTGTTGTGAGTGGTACTGAGATGAACAGGGATATGCAGGTGTCCCTTTGATATAGTGATTGCATTTCCTTTTGGTTTACACCTAGTAGTGGGTTTGCTGAATCATGTGGTCTTTTAGATATGAGTTGATGAAGACCATATACAATGTATTCCACGATGGCTGTGTTAATTACATTCTCACCAAGAGTATCCAGGATCCCTTTTCTCCATGTCCTTGTCAACATTTGGAATCTTTTGATTTTTGTCATCATAGTCCTCCTCTCCTCCACTTCTCCGTCTTCTTCTCCTCCTTTTTTTTTTTTGGACGTGTAATTCAACCCAAGGACTCATGCATGGTAGGCAAGCACTGTACCACTTAGCTACATCCCCAGCTCTTTTGTAAAATTGTATTTGGAGACCTGGTCCCATTAAGTTGCCTGGGCTGGCCTTAAACTTGTCATCCTCCTCCCTCATCCCCCCCACCCCAAGCAGCTGGGATTAAAGGCATGTGCCACTGTACCCAGCGCTTTCATCTGTTTCATAAGAGCCTTCTACTAGGTAGGAAGGGTATTCTATTGTGATTTCAATTTGCATGTTCCTGATAAGGGATGCCACTGAGCATTTTTTTCATATACCTGCTGGTCACCATAAGTGGTCTTTCAAGAGATTTCTATTCAAATCCTTTCTCCATTCTTTTTAGTCAGGTCATTTTCTTTATTTTTATATGTTTGAGTTCCACATATACACTGGATATTAGCCCCTTATCAGATGTAATTTGTCTTCCTTTTTTCCATAAGTTGTCTCTTTACTTTGTTTATTGTTTCCTTGGGTGTGCAAAAGCTTTTTAATTTGAGGTACTCTCAGTCCATTTCTGTTTTTGTTGCCCATGCTTTTGAGGTCCTATGAAAATTTTCCTTTCATGAACTACTGCCATGGAGATTCCCACACCCCGTAGCTACTTTAGTTTTATAGTTTGGTTTCTTAGATTTAAGTCCCTCATCCATTTTCGGTTAATTTTCTATACAGTGTGAGGTAAATGTTGAATTTCATTCTCCCACACATGCAGAGCCAGTTTCCCAGCATCATTGACTGAGGACACTATCCTTTCCCTTTCATGGGTTCCCAGAATTGTTGTCAAAAATGCCTGTAGCAAAGAGCACCCTCATCTCCTGTCTGCATGTGGTCTTCTCTATGTGTATATCAGTATATACACAGGATTCTCAGAAATCTGAATCCTATGTTTGGATATGGCTTTATTCTAGGGATGTCTGATATATAATTGCAAAAGTGGCAGCTGAAAGTTTGTGAACATGGGCAGAGCTTCCATATACTAGAACAATGGTTGGACAAAATGTGGAATACAAGACCTGCCAAGAAGGTTGGCAGGATTATCTCTGCCATATTTTGGTTTGCAGTCCGGACTCCAAGCTATACCAGATCAGAAAGAAAGGAAAGCCCACCTACAAATCATCTGAAGCTTACAAATAGACAGGGAGGCAGAGAGGGAAGAGGAAGAGGAGAAGGAGGAGGGGAAGGAAGAAGAAATAAAAAAAGAAATTAAAGCCTCTTCCAGTCTCTGCACATGGCGACTGTGCTGTGGCACTCCTTCAATGCTTAACTTGGTCATTTTCACCTCTACCTGGGCCTTATGCTTTCCATATGCATTGAGGCCAGATATCAGCCAGAGGTGAAACCTTAGGGTCTTTTCAGGACTTTGCTATGCACACGACTTGCCCTGCACATGCAAGTGGTTTTCTGAGATCCCCAGTAATCATGGGAGTTTTGAGTGCCCTAAGTTCCCTCTGTCCCCATCCTAAATTTTCAGCAGTCTTGACTGCCTCAAACATAAATCTTTTCCTGGGAATGGTGGCAGTTAGCCTGCCTTTTATTGTTTTCAAGAATTATTTGCCTGCTCTCCTGCCCTGGGTGAGTTCTGAGTAAGATGCACTGGTTCTTTGGCTGGCCCTAGACAGACAAGAAAGGACAAATATAATTCTTCAAGATGTGTCTAGTCTGCTCTCTTGGGAACCAGAGACCAGAGTCTCACACCAAGGATGTGGATGGCAGTATACAGGGCTGCCATGAGCTAGGAAGGGGCACAGAGCAAGGATAAGGGAGAAAACCGCTATTGTTTCCAAGCATTTTAAACCTGCCTCTGTCTTGGTTCTGCATCGGCTTAGCTGCTGTAAACGTCGACCATTTTCTAGATTTCTGAGAATGATGATTGTGATAATTTTTTTCTAGATTTGTTAGAAGGATGATTGTGATCATTTTTCCTTGATTTCAGATGTTTCTCTGTAGTTCCTCAGAACTACCTGCTTCACCAGTAATGCTGATTTGCTTATGGCAGCTTAGATTTTTTTGCTTTGTTTTGGTTTTGGTACAGGTGATTGAACCAAGAGGTGCCTGACCACTAAGCCACATCTCCTGCCCTTCTTTTTTTTTCTTATTTTGAGACAGGATATGCCTCACTAAGACTGGCTTTGAACTTGTAATCCTCGTGCCTCATCCTCCCTAGCCGTTGGGATTACAGGTATGACCCACTGCAACCAGCTTCTCTGTGGAGGTTTTGAAATGTTGACAAATAAATTCAATGCAGAAAGTAAAGTCTTTCCTAAATGGCAGCACAATATTTGGGTATCCATATATTCAAAAAGAAAGAAGAAAAAACAGAGGAAGAAAAACATTGAACTTCAGAAAAACTACAAAACTGTGACTTATAATTTATCAATGGTAAAAATGCAGAAGGTAAAAATATAGACATTTTAAGAATAAAATGTAGGAGAAAGGTTATTGTGGCTTGAGTTTTGGTGAAGTTGTAGAAATAGTAACTGTTCTGTACAAACTCTAAGAAAAAAATTATTAAATTGGATTTTCACTAAATTAAAAACTGTTTCTCTCAGAGAGACTCTGCTAAGACAATGGAAAGATAAACACAAAATGGGGGGAGACATGTATAAATAAAAACTATACCCAGAATATGTAGAATATATAAAGAACTTTCCAGTTCTTCAATAAGAAAAGAAAAGCTACACAATAAAATATTGAGCAAGGACATTTATTAGACCATCAACAAAGAGGATATACTGATGGTAAATAAGCACATTAAAAGGTATTTGAGCCAGTAGCGGCAGCACGTGCCTCTAATTCCAGTGGCTCTGGATGCTGAGGCAGGAGGATTGCAAGTTCAAAGTCAGCCTCAGCAACAGCCTGTTGCTAAGCAATTCAGTGAGACCCTGTCTCTAAAAGAAATGCAAAATAGGGCTGGAGATGTGAATCACTGGTTTGAGTGACCCTGAGTTCAATTTCTGGTACCAAAAAAAAAAAAAAAAAAAAACGGGAAAAAAAGATATTCAACATCATTTCCATTAGGAAAATGCAAACTAAAACCACATTGTGCTATCACTGTACTACTATTCGAATGACTAAAATAAAAATTGTACTCTCAGTACCACGTGATGATTATGTTGAAAATAAAATACAGGAACTCACATATTTTGATGGAGAGAATCAAATGGTACATCCTCTCTGGAAAACACCTGCAACTTCTTATAAATTTAACACACATTTTGTCATAGAACCTAGCAGTGTCACTCCTCAAGGCTTGACCAAGACACCTCTTCCCACAAAAACTTGCGCGTGAATGTTGGTGGGAACTTTATTCATAATCCAAGAAAACCAAAAGCAATCACCAGATGAAGAAATAAATGCCATGTGTCCCTACAACAGGACACTATTTAACAATATAAAGGAAGAAACTACTGATACATTCAATAACAGGGTGAATTGCAAGGGCATTATTGCTCAGGGAGAGAAGGTTGTACAAAAAGGTTATATACTGTATACTTATGTTTGTGGAGCATTCTCAAAAGGAAAAATTACAGGGATAGACAGCAGATCTCTGGTTGTCAGAGCATCAGGATAAGTGAGATGGTTTGAAGATGCAGGGTCAGAATGAGGGAGACTTTTGTGATGGTGGAACCGCTGAGAGTCTTCATCGTGATAGTTACTACAAGAACCTATCCATGTGTTAAAAGTCTTGAAGCAGGTTAATTTTACTGGACAAAAATTTACGATATATAAGTTTGAAAATTATAAAGATGAAGCACACATAAGTGATTAAGAATCAAAATGACAGGCTTTTCAGTTAAATGCTAATTAGTATTCATTTTGACATAATTATAAAATCATGGGATATACATGACTCTAATTTGGTGCTAAGTACTTCAGTTTCCCTCTCTTCCTTCCTCCCTGTTTCCTTCCCGTTACTCACTTATCTTTTGCTATGCTTTTAGATTAAAATATTAATTAGTGTTTCAAGACACGTGCTGGAGACAGATCATTTGGCAGGACCTTTCGTAGTCCCTGCTGGCATCCCTTGAATAGTCCAGCTAGTCTTCCTATGTTTTTCTGGGGAGTGGGAGTAGGGGCTTTCCAGATACAAGCAGCAATTGTGTGAGTAGAACTGAATGGGTGACTGCAGACATGCAGAAGACCCAGTCCACCCTGAGGTGGAACCTTCCCCAGCCAGGCAGCCATCTCAGGTGTAGATCCGGAGACATCAGGCCTCTGACATCTGCCAGTGAGGAGGCATTCTCACTCTCCAGGCCTCATTGGAGATCAGTCAGAATAGGATATACGAGGGTGAGGCAAGCAAAGACAGGTGAATGTGAGTGGGAATTGGAGGTAGGCGGGTGTGAAATTAATTGAGTGCTGCTGGATTAGGAGTTGTGTGGCAAGAGAGGAAAATTCTAGCATTCTAGGGCCTTCCAGAAACCAATGGAGGAACATATGATGGAAAATTTGCTCCCCACCACCACTGGTAGGGCTTTCTTTTGTATCCATTCTGGCCCCTCAATGCGTACTTTTACTCGCAGCTGTTGGTGTTCTCACAGGATACCGAGGACTGTTTGGGGTTTTCAAATTTATGAATGTGTACCTAAATTCATGCACTTAGCATATGCAGTCCTTAGATTGTTTTTTGAATACATTAAGAGAGCCTTGTGTGTCTGGACTTGCTCATTCTCTTCTCCTGGATGCATGGTTCACAGCACATTCCTGCATCCCCTGAGCAGTGGGAATCCAGAGCATTCCCACACTATTCCCTTCACTCGATTCCTTGTGTGTGGGTCTTTGTGCACTACACATACTAGCTTTTCTGCAGGTGATGTGCTCAGTCCTTGCTGAACTTCTCTATTTTCTTGCCTTAGAATGGCATCAACAGGAGTGACCTTAACCTAGGACTGTCGCAAGGATGAGTTAATATTTATCTACAGTGCTTAGAAGAGTGTGGGCACACAGTGAAATTCCTAGGATTTGCATTCTGCTCATTCTGTCAAATTACTCTCCCCAATGGCTCTGCTCCACCTACACCCGAGGGGATGTAAAAAACATCGTTTTGTTCCCAAAGGCTTCCACCATGAAATGGTAGTTCTTTCGTTGAAGTAAACCTGGTATGTGAACATTTATTTTTTGATTTAATTTGTATCTTCAAGATCAGTGATGTTCAGCATCTCCTGGGATGTTTACTGACTCTAGGGATTATCACTGCTTTGCATGAACTCACTGTGGGAATCGGATAGGATCTGCCAGAGGTGGGCAGACAACAGACTGCCAATGAAGTGCCTAGGGAACACTTTACATGCTGCTTTGAATGCCTACTGTCCCCCAGCAGTTCTGAGTGATCCTCTAGGGATTGCCCATCCAAACTTCCCATTCTCTTGCCCTTTTGGGGAAAAAGTACAAGGACAAAAGATCACTGACTATGGACCTCCTTTCCCACATTCTTTTGAGCTGGAGGTCTTGCTGGGAACAGGGATTTGCTAATCCTTTCTGTACTTTATGCTTCACATCCACAATTACTTTGAATCCTCATTGGCCCCTGAGCCAGGTAATATTATTTTCCTGTTATACAGATTGGAAACCGAGGCTCAGAGGCAGTGGTCTCATAGGAAAGCTCCCTGCCACAGGTGGCAGAACAGGAAGCAGTAGTTGCAGTGCACTGAGAACCAGACTCCACTGCTGGAAAGGACCTTTCCAGAGCCAGTAGAACTGTGGGCTTTGCGGCAATCTAAGCGCTCTCACGTTTATTAGGAAGGACCTGGAGGGTGGACCCAACAAGGGGCACAGTGGTTGGCTAGGACTAACCAATCAGAAGGCTGCGAGGCAGTCATAACAGGCACAGGAAGGCCCTCAGGGTTTGCTGGGCCCTTGTTTCAGCTGTGGTGATGGCGTTCCGAAGGTCTAAGCGCTTGCGCTCTAACAGGGGCGGACGTCTCCCCTCCACCAGGCATGGTAAAATGGGGTCCACTGCTGGGGCCTCCCTTCCAGGACACAATCTTTACTCGGAGAGAGGGAAGCCCACCGGTGTCTGCAATGCAGATCCTGGAACTCCACAGGAACGGGGCCTCGGCCTTGAGTTCTGGTCACCTTGGAACCCAGAGGGTAAGCGAGGACTCCCAGTCCAGGGATGTGAGCTCCTGAAGGAGGAGGAGGACATGCAGTCAGGAGGATCTGTGCACTGGGACTGTGAAGCGAGTCCTGGCTCTCCAGCAGACGAGAAGGGGGATGCTCTTGACTTTGTGCCCCACCTCCCTGTGAAGTCTGCAGACATCATGAAACAGCTGACTATCCAGGAAGTCCGGAGCAGCAGAAGATACCGATCCCAGGAAAGCTGGATCACTGAACTGTCCGGCATTTGGGCTAACGCAGAGGCTTGCCCCAGCAGGAGAGGCGCCCTGACCCCAAATTCATTCAAAACAACGCAGGGCTCTGCTGCCCGACTTCAGCATCCCATTGGGCCTAGGGCGGGCCTGGTGTGGAGAAGGCCCCAAACAGGCACCAAAAGCAGGAGGATGGGCAGTGCGGACGCCCAGCAGCCCTCTTCCAACCCAGAGTCTTCAGGTGAGTTCAGTGAGATACCGCTGACGAGGGTGAGCATTTGCCCCAGAGGAGGAGGCCAGGCCAGGTCCTGCAGCCCCAGGGAACCCGGAGACCCAGCTAGAAGCACGAGTGTCCACAGCACAGAGAATTTCCTTAACATGCCGGGCTCTCTGCCGACAACCACTGCCCCCGGACTCACCCCAGCCATGAACAGGCAGGCCTTCACAGAGCTGGAAGCCAGCGCCTGCAACAAAATGCAAAGCCTGCTTTGGGGCAAGGGAGGCAGCAGGCCCAGCTACCCAGGAGCTGCAAGTGCTGCTGCCGCAGGCAGCCTGCCTAGGACAACTCCTAGGATGAAGACCATCCAGGAGATGAAATCCTTTGGGAGTGGCTCAAAGGTTACCATGGGTAGAACCTTATCTTCATGGGGGCAGAGACTCAGGGAAGATCCCCTGGAAGCAGTCACCTTCCCCCCAGTCTCCAGTGTTGGGAGATCCAAGAGATTTTGTTTGCTGCCCTTGGAACCCCAATGGCCCATGCACAGTGGCCCCAAAAGGAGATATATACCAGATATGCCACAGACAACTTGGGAGTTCCAGCCTGCAGCCAATGAAGATGATGACGCAAATAGAGTTGCAGTCACCCAGGCCCAAGTGAGTTTGCCCTCCTCCTTCTCCTAGCCCCTATTTCTTTGTCCATGCTCCTGCTGCTGCTTAGCCAGGGTTTGTCCTTGGGAGCCCACAGCCACTGAGATGCCAAATTGGGGGTTCTACTACAAAGTAGAGGCAGGTCTTGTTGGCTATATTCTGTGCCTTTCCTGCTTCCTTCCCTGACAGAGGCTGGGATGGAAAGCAGGGCGGGACATCGACTACTTGGTCAGTTGGCCCAATCCAGTCTGGGCTGTGCAGTGTGGGTGTTCAGTCCCATTTGCCTCCTGATTCCTCCTTCCCAGTTCTTCTACCTTGGGTCCTGAGCTTTCTCAATATCCCTCCCCACCCGCTGCCCCGAGCTTCTCCATGACTCCGCCCTTTCTTCAGGCATAGGGCTGAGTGAGCGAGACAGTGCTGATGAGATGAGCCAAGCTTGGGACTTCACCATTGTTCCCCACCTCACCCCAGCCCCTGTGCACACATAATCATACTCATCAGGTTCACTCTCTGACTCAGTGAAACATTTCTGTGTTAGCTTCCAGTACACAGGCCAGGAAAACCTTGCCTATACACGAATTATGGAGAATTGGGAAGTTGTGATCCCAACATCAGAGTGCCCCAACCTCCAGGAATCTCCCAGCTCTTTGATCTGTACCATGGAGGCCTCATGCCCAGAGGCCCTGTCCCCTCTGGTGAGTGTTGTGGGGTGGGTTTGATTGCAAGAGAGAAGGGCAGGCTCTGTCACTTCCAGGGGCCCATCCTTGCTCCCAGGCTTCCTTGCCTCTGCAGGAAATACTCTGCTAGAAAGAGTATGAACAGAATTTTCCCTGGGCACTTGTTTCCTGCATGGGGTTTATGTGGTGGGGATAATTTGTAGCAGTGTTCAAAAGAATTCTAGAAGTAGACTTTCAGAGGAATACAGCCTTTTCTTTTGGGTCCTGTTCAGCCACAGGGCCCCTCCCAGTAACTGGCTGTGAGTGCCTCTCTGCCAATGTCCAACCCAGAGCCCCAGTGCTAGGGCTGCACAGTGCCACCTGGGGCTATCACTGTGGAGCAGGGAATACTGGCCTTGAGAGAGGGGTGGAGCCTCAGGGGAGAGCAGGTGCAACTTGCTGCCTGCAGAGGGACTTGCTGCCTCACTTTAGACCCAGCCAGGCCCTTCCACTTCCACTGGACAGTGGGCTAGATTTTCTGCTCTCTTTCAGACAACCAGGATCCACCTGTGCCTCTCCCAGTTCCCCCTGTGCCTCACCTGGTTCCAAAAGGGCCATGGCAACTATTTGCAGAACAGAACTGTCCTCGGGTAATGCTTTCTCTGGCTCCTAGAAATGCCTGCCCTAGCTGGATGGAGGGCTTTGAGGAAATGGAGACTGACCATGTTGCTGTGGGTCTTTGGGATATGGGGAACATAAGGATGGCAGGGGGGAGGGGGGTGAGTGGGAAAATGAAGAGGGAGGGGATCAGAATATTATTCTCATTTCTTTTTCTCTGTTGTCTGCTGGACTAGTGTGCGGCAGTAGTGGAAGAAATACAGATCATCAAAGAACAAATAGGTATGAGGAGCCTTAGACGGGGGCAGAGGCAGACCTAGGTTGTCTCCTGGTGCAGATGCCTGGGGTGGGATGGGACTTCAGATACAGGCAGCACCACGAGGAGGCACTGCCTGTGGCTGGCCCAGGAGCCTTCTGTGCCTTGACTGCTGGGGCAGACATCAAATGTGTACAAAGAGCAGTGCGTTGTCTGAACGCCATGCATTCTGCCCTTGAGTCCCAGAAGTCTCCTTCTCTCAGGACCTTTAGAGAAACCTCCTTTACTTTTAAAGAGTTGGTTGGTGTGGTTTGTTTGGTGTTTGTTGCCCAGTGCTTTTTTGCCTACTTGTTTATTTTTAACACGTTTCAGGATGCTACTGCTATGTCCCGGTGTTTAAGCACTACTGGTACATTTTGTTTCCATATAGAAGATATTTCCATGTTGAATTCCAGTGGTAGTTGAGGGAGTCCTTCTCTTTTAACTGGGACTGGAGAGGGGTCAGTTTGTAGGACTGGTGCTTCCCCCAAGGCATGGGGGAAGTGTCATCAGGGGGCAATCTCCTGTATCCATGTGTCTGAAGTGCTGGGTTCTGCCTGTCTCTTTCAGCAATCATGCACTCACTCCATTACAAGTTCCAGGACTTTGGGAGTGAGTGATAGGTTCAGCATGCCCATTGCCCACGATCCCAGCTTGCTGGGAGGGCTTTGGCTGTCCGTGGTCCAGTGGAGGTCCTGCCCCTGCTCAGCTTGACAGAATGAACTCAGCATCTTTGTACAAGGCAAACAACCGGAACCCAGGAGAAGCAGCCAAGCTCATTCCCTCTGCTTTTTCTTTAACCAGGGATTCTTCTCTGCCCCTGCTTTTGTCCTCGCTTCCCCCTCAGTTCATATCACTTTCAAATTAAAATACCTCTCACATCCTGTGCTCTGCCTCCTCTCTGAGAAGGTACTCGTGGTGGGGGGATGAGGAATGGATTGGGAGCTGCCTGATTTTAGTGCAGGTTAAGAAAAGGATCCATGGTTTTCTGTGGTGGACCTCTCTCTGGGGGTAGTGTGGGCCAGGAGCTTTGTGCATCTGAGCCAGGAAGCTTGTGCTCAGGCTTACCATGATGCCCTGGGTTGTGTGGGCTGGGCCCAAGCATCATCTCCCTTTTCCCACTGGCCCTCTTGGGGCTTTTTGCTAACTTCTTTTTCTCTGGGGTTCACGGAGGAAGCATTCCTGCTTTCTATAGCCCTTCAGAAGAATCTAATGGCCCCCTTCCACATCCACTGGCCCCCTACCATTCCTGCTCTGTTTTCATATCCTGCTTTTACCCTAGTATCCTTTTCTGTCCTCAGCATCCCTGATCTCTCCCGTGGCTCTCTCCTGGTGCTCTCTTCTGAGTGAGTTCTTTCCATAGGCATTTAGAGAGCAGAGTTGAGCTCAATTCCCATGTCCCAGACTCAGTCTTCTTTCTAGATTCACTATCTTTCTGGTAGCACCGCACAGAGGGAAAGCATAGTTAGAAATTGCCCATCAATTTTAGTTCCTGCTTAGCCCTCACCTTTGAAGCTCAGTTGCCAAATCCTGTCAGTTCTCCCTTCTTCCTTTCAGTAGAGGAGTGGAGGCAGAGGTCACATCCTAGTAAGTGGCAGACCAATTTGAAAGCACAGGGAACATGGGGAATAGTGTTGGGCTGTCTCTGGTTTGGAGGTGGGGACAGTTGGTCTCTGGCATAACTGGGGGAAATTGCCCACCTGCAGCTAGAATGGATGGTGCAGAATCAGAATGTCCACATCCACCAAGTCATACACAGTGTCGGCCCTTTTCTATCCTGTGAACTCCATAACTACCGTTTGAAAAGGATCAGTTTGTTTCTAGGGCAAATGTGGATAACAGCTGTGCATATTCATGGATGGTCTCCCTCCAAAATACTGTTTGACCACCTCCATGGCACAGATTTTTCTAGACATGATTATCTGGGTCCCAGCTTAATCTTCTAGAATGTATCCTGAGATCACATGAGATTTTTGTCTGAACTCCATACTCTGATGTCACAGTCACAGATGCATAGTTAGGGTGGGTGTGCCTGAGACTCAGGGACACATTCGTATTTGAGTAAGCTGAGACAAGTGTGGGTTCTGCAGTTCCAATTCCCAAGAGGCTGGGTGTTTTTAATGTGTGTTTTGGAAAACTGTTTTGCCACTGTGACTAAAAAAAAAGTGACAAAAACTATTTTAGTGGTGGAAAAGGACTCATGGTTTTGGAGGTCTCAGTCTGTAGACAGCCAACTCTCCTGCTTGGGCCCAAGGTGAGGCAGAGAATCGTGGTGGAAAGGTGCAGTGGAGGAGTGCAACTCAGAACATAGCACCAGGAAACAAAGAGAGTGTTCCCCAAATTGGGGACAAAATATATACCCCAAAGACATGCCTGCACCCCGTACCTGCCTATAGTTACCACTCAATTTATCCCTATCAGCAGGTTATTGCATTGATTAAGTTTAGGCTCTAATAACCCAGTCATTTCACTTCTGAACTTTCTTGCATTGTCTCATACGTCACCTTTGGGGGGACACCTTTTATCTAACCCATAATACAGACAACTCTGACAAATCACGATTGAACCTTAAAATTGAGTGTGTATATCTCCTTATGTCAAAGTGTGCCTTTGTGTCAAGTGAGTTTTAATGATGACTCTTGAGAGGATACCTGATGTGGGGTATAGAGGAACTGGAGCCTGGGCCTAGAAACCATAGGCCGTCAAATGCACAAGAGTAAGGTTGGCATCTCCCTTTTAGGAGAGGTGTTTTTATGGTCATAAAACTTAAGAGAGGGTGTTGTCAGCTTTCTGTCACCATGACCAAAATACTTGAAAGAATAACGTGGAGGACAAAATATTTATTATGGCTAAGGGAGTTCAGTCTACCTTTCCCAGCCTCCAAGGCTTGCAAACCTTATCCCTCAGACTCCGGGGTGCACTATTCATGTGACAACAGCATGAATGAGGCTCTGGTATTTGTGCTGGGTGTCTGAGTAACCACCACCCAGAGAAATAATCATAGCATTGGGAGCCTTAGGAACCTCCTGTGTGCTCCACCCCAGTCATATCCCCCTCTCCAGATCTACATGGTTACCTGACTTCTCCAAGAATCACTTTCTTCTGCTTAATGTATAAACAAATGCTCTTAAAATAGATCCCTCACCAAGATCCAGAAATTAAATTAGGTCAAGTTATGTGTAAAATTACAAGTGCAGGGGAAAAAGCCTACTACTTGGCCAATAAACATGAAGAAATGAAGCCAGGTCACCACCACTGTGCTGTAGAGACTGTACATTGTACCTTCAGAAGTCCCATTTGAGTCCCTTTCTTGGAAGGGAACCAAATGCAAAAGGCTGCACACTGCAATATTCTTTTCATGGGACATGGGAAAGGCAAAAATATAGTGGTCAAAATCGTGAATTGGTTGTTTCCAGGGCGTGGAAGTTCCATGAAGGGGTTAACTACCCTATGGCATGAAGGAATTTGGGGGATGATATAAATGTCATCGAGATTATTGTTTTAATCCATTACCATTGTGCATTCAAAGGAGCCATACACCTGTATGTAAATTATATCTAAGCACTTCACACTTTCTAGAAAATATCACACACGTTTCATATCAAATGGATATAGAAATTTACTAATGAAGACCTTTAAATATGGGGATTTTGTATTTCCCCACCTTTTATGTTGGTACTGGGGATTGAACTCAGAGGTGCTGAGTCACTGAGCCACATCCCCAGCCCTATTTTATATTTTATTGAGAGACAGGGTCTCTCACTGAGTTGCTTAGTGCCTTACTTTTTCTGAGGCTGGCTTTGAACTCATGATCTTCCTACCTCAGCCTCCCAAGCCACTGAGATTACAGGTGTGTGCCACTGCACCCAGCTCCCTCCTCTAATCTCTTAATGTGCTAGTTATATTACTATATTTTCTTAAGTAAATGAAATTTGTGCTGGGATGTATCCAATTTAGTCACACCATAGCATGTATTTATGTCTACATATGCTCAAGTGTCACCATCTGTCCTAGGCGACCTAATGCTGAGTTCACAAAATCTGACTATTCCAATAACTCAAGAAAACGACAAAAAAAAAAAAAAAGCACGCAAACACAGAAATACCCTTTTCAATATTCTGGAAATGGCTCTGCGACCTTAAGGGTCCAAGGAAAGAGAAAGAACCATTGGAATTCTTTATTCTTATATAGGGAACACACAAGGGGAGGTTCCATGGAACATTCTATCCTAAAAAGGGCAAAGGAGTAGGATTACAAAGGAATAGGTGAGTGTAGCTCAACCCCTGCAGGTGAAGCCTACACCTGGAGCCTGCCTTGCTCTTGGAGCAGGGACAATGCCAAATCACTACCAAATGTAGTAATTGGTCAGAGCCCCAGGGCATCAGGACTTGAAGGCACGTTCATCCATGACAGCTCCCAACACTCGAGGATTCAGTTTGATAATATTCTGTTTCTGCCTTGTGCTCCTATGTGTGGTTGAGATTTTCTTCTAAAAAACTGAGGTGGTCAGGATCTGGTATGCAGGTAACTTCAACCTCATAACATGAGCTGGCCAGTACCCCTGATTTTCTATTTTTCTGCCAGAGAAAGAAAAATACTATGGATCTTGTCAGTATTTGAAATGAAAAAATGGCGAAATCCTAGAAGTCAGATTACAATGGCAGGGAGGGGTGGTAAAGTTGGTCAAGGATACAAACTTTCAACTAGGGAGTTCTGTCATCCAGCCCGGTCACTACAGTTAATAACAATGTATTGACTGCTTGAAAATGGCCCCCTGGAAGTTGAAAGTCCAATGGCAGCTACCAGAGGCCCAGGAGAGTAGAGGGAGGGGTGGGGGAAGGTTGGTCAATGGGCACTCAGATACAGTTAGGTAGGGGTAAGGAGTCCCGGTGTGAGATTGCACGGAAGGGTGAATATACACAACAATTATGTTCTGCACATTTCACAAAGCCAAAAGAGGACTTCATCTGTGGCCACCCCACTGGAGGGAGGTGAGATGACAGGTGATATCACCAACTCTCAGGCGACATGGACTGGTGGCAGCACAATGTTTGGGAAGATCACCTGCAAGCAAATCCCACTCAAACTCATTTTTGAGGATGAGCAGGTCTTGTTTCCTGTGACCTTCCCCTGAAGCACTACCTTGTTTTCTGGAAGTCCCCCAGAAAGGGTATTTCAGATTTCTGGAGCAGCAGCGGATGCCGACAAATGTATTCTTGGACCTTTCAAGGTTGTTGGCAGGAAATGCACTGTTGATTTGGGTCTGAAGAAGGCGTATTTCATGTTGGTGAATGAAGTTTCAGGGGGTGGGGAATCCATAGTGTTCATGTGCGTGTCCTGGGAGGTTGGCAGTGTATTGTCCTCCTGGCTGAGCACAATTTGGGGATGATTTTCCCTTTACTAGGCTGTGATCCAGTTTGCAAGATCCAACATATTAAGCACTACACTCAATTTTGCCTCTGTTTTGAGAAATGGAGGAAACGATTTCTAAAAAATATCCATAGTATACACTTTGTTGTCTGGTGAAAAAATCTGGAAAAAAGGATTTTGAATATTTTCTCAATATGGAAATGATAAGTGTGGAGATTGATGTTTTTGACCCAATTTACACATTACCCAATGTATATACGTATTGAAACATCACATGGTACTCCATGCATTTGTAGCGCTTTCATGATTTGATGTATCAGTCTGAAACTTCATAAAAAATTACATTCCTATGAGAAATTTTATGTATACTCACCAAAAAAAAGTAAGCATGTGAAATAATGCATGTCAACTAGCTCAATTTAGACATTCAACGATGTGTACATATTTCAACACATTATGCCACACACCATAATTATATATGATATTTGTCAGTAAAACACAAATAAAAATAGGCTGGGTGCAGTGACCCACACCTGTAATCCCAGGGACTCAGCAGACTGAAGCTGGAGGATTACTTGGACAACATCATAAAACCCTGCCTCAAAATAAAAAGTAACGCTGTGTGTGGTTGAGCACCCCTGGTTCAATGCTGGTATAATACTAATAATAACAACAACAATAATGATAACAATAAAAAATAAAACTATAGACCTGGGGGTGCAGCTAAGACATAGAGTGCCCCTGTGACTGAGGCAGGGCACCTGCATAGGTGTGGAAGCAGGACAAACTGAGATATGCATTTCTGCTGCTTCTGTGAATATGCCTGTCCAGGAAATGGACCTCAGAACCCTAAACCCCAGATTTGCACATCTGGTGATGGAGTGACAGCTGAGGGTTTTCTGTCCCCATTTCTTTCAGTAGTAGTGCCCATCACGGATTGAGCTGGAGTGGGTGGCAGCTGAAGCTGGGAAAAATTTGAGGTGCTCACACTAGAGAGTGAGAGCAGAATACAGCTGGCACAGCGGGGCAAAGTTTCTCTCCATACGCATTAGCTGAGAACGCTTAGGCAGAGCCGATGGCTGGGAGCTTTTCTCTCCCTGTTCCATTTAGGGTGCCCACTGAAGATCTGGTGGGGGTGGGTCATGGCTTCAGCTGGGTAAAATTCCTCTTGGCTGAGGTGCCCCAGATACAGAGTGAGAGCAGAACGCAGCTGGCAGAGCTGGGCCCTTTCCCTCCACACCCTCCTAGGCTGAGTGCTCTGATGGTGAGGTAATGGCTGGGGGCTTTTCTCTCCCCTCCCTTTTCATTTGTAGTGCCCACCAAGGATAAAGTAGGGGTGGGTCACGTCTTGAAGTGGGTAAATTTCCTCTGTGCTGTGGCGCTTGCAGGAGGGAGGGAGGGAGGGAGGATGAGTACAAGGCAGTCCGTGGCTGTGGGCAACGTCTCTCTCTGGACGTTCTGAGGCTATGCACCTCAGGAGTAGGCCTACAGACCAGGCCACAGCTGAGTTGCTCAAGTCTGCTCCAGTAGCCTCTGTGGGTGGGGGCACAGTGGGACCTCAAGAGTTCCTTGTCTACCCTGCTAGTGACAGTGGCCCTTGTGAGGAGCTGGGAGAGGAGCAGTGGCAATCCTGAGCAGTCCAGGCTGCCATGGGGCAACACACATGACTGGCCACATTCTCAGTCTCACAGAGCAACCTGGTTCATGTGAACAGCACACTCTGTGGCTCTCTGCATTACAACACCTGTTCCCTACTACGTAGCACTTTCAGTGGGTGTGTGTCCTAGTCACCTCCTTGAGTTAAATCTGGTTCTTGAGGCAGTCACCTGCTGAGCCAGTGCAGTGGAACAATTGTGAGGTCCCATAGAGGTGCATATGCATGGGATTCTGGCCCCTAATGCAGTCTAACTTCAGACAATAGTTCCATTCTCTGGAGGCAGGCCAAACATGGCTATAGTTAGGCTCACTCAAAGAGGCGTCTGGCAAGCTATGTTACGGTTTATGTTATGTTTTTAGTATGTAGCCTAGGCCATGGATAGGCTATGTTATGGTCAGTGTGTAGTCAATGTGAGAAACATTGGTTCAGTGTGTGTACTCAAGATCATAAACATTTTGCTTGTGAGCGTGCGCCCACTTATATAACCTGATTGCAGTGAGCCTTTTTGGCCTGCAAATAAAAAGGGCTTACGAATAGGACACAACTTTCTGATGTACATATGTGTACTACGCTGCAGTGAATCTTACCTTCTTGTGCATATGCAAAAATTTAAAAAGTAACTATGGGTAAATGGCAGAAAGACCAATAGAGGGAAGGGAGCAGGGAGTGAGGAGAGGGAAGGGGAAGGAGAAGCACTGGGGACTGGATTAGCAGGAGATATATCCCATGCTGTTTTATGTCATGATGGATTCTCCTGTCACGTATAACTAAAAAGAACAAATTTTTAAAGGCCTATGAAAAAGACTTGGGGGACAATTGGAACTGACGGGGGCCAAATGGACCTGACAGGGGCTAAAGATGAAGCTGGAAGCTAGAAGCGTTGCCATCTCTGAATAAAGCATGCCCACTATTCTATCTGCATCTTGCATCTTCTTCCACCCGCTGGGATCCCAAATGTGACTCCTGGTTCTGAGCTGCTGCACTTCACCTTCTAAAGATGACAGTTGGTCATAGGCTCCTGAGGATTCACTGAGAACTATGGTAAACTTCTGTACCAATGCCAGACTACTGTGCACATTTCAGGCCTCTTCTGCATTTAGTCTGTAAGCCTGCAAGGGATGGGCCATGGAACAGGCCCTTAGCTAGGATTTTTAGTATCTGTACTGATAGAGATTGTGGGGACTCTCTATTTCAACTTCACCCCTTTGAGGGGAGATTCCACTCTCTCATGGCTGTGGAGTCAGCAGGCTGTTGATGGGATGTTTGGTTTCTCTTATCGTAGGGCTGCCCCAGCTCTCCACATTTTACAAGGTTTTCAATTTCTCTACTGTTGAATTCCAGTGTCCACCCATGGTCACTCACCTTGACATGCACCTGTTACTTTGGTTCTTTTTGGAGGAGCAGGTGAGTGCTAGGTACCTCTATTCAGCCATTTTGCCTGCCTCAGCAGACAATAATAACAAATTTGCTGAGAAAGAAATCATGGAATCAGTTCCATTCGGAATAGCTACCAAAAATGCCTAACAAAAATTTAACCAAGAAAATGAATTGCCTCTAGAATGAAAATTTTAAGACACTGATGAAAAAGATTGAAGAAGATAAAACATTGGAAGAACTCCCATGTTACTGCATTAGAAGAGTTAATAATGTAAAAATGTCCATAATTAACCAGGCATAGTGAGGTACACTTCTAGTCAGAGGCGTGCAGAAGGGTGAAGCAGGAGAATTGTGATTTTAAGGTCAACCTGAGCAACATGATAAGATTATGCCTTGAAAAAAGTCCCTATTTCCCAAAGTGATTTACATATCGAATGCAATCTCATTAGAATATCAATGACACTCTAAGAACAAAGCATAAAATTCACAGGGAAGAAGAAACAACCCTGAATAGCCAAAGGAATATTGAGCAAAAATAACAAACCTAGAGACACACCAGTACTTGACTTAAAGTCATACTACAAGGAGTGTAGTTACCAATGGCAGAATGGGGCTGACATCAAGATCAATCACAAAGCAATGGAACAGAATAGGGATCCCAGAAATATATGCATACATCCACATCCAACTGACTCTCAGCAAAAACATACATTAGAGGAAGGACAACTTCTTCGATAAATAGTGCCAAGGAGAGTGGACATTCATGTGCAGATGATGGATTCTTGATCCTTTTCCTGTATAAAAGCCAACACAAAATGGGAAAAAGATTTCAACATAAGGCCTGAAACTCAGAAATTTTCAGCAGAAAACGTAGGGGAAATACTTCAAGACATTGGTACACTCAATGATTTTCTGGATAGGGTCCCCAGAGCACTAAAAATGTAAGCAAAACTAGACAAATGGAATTACTAAAATGTTCCTGCACAGCAGAGGAAGCAGTCCACAGGGGGGCGATACAACCTACAGAGTGGAGAAAATATTTTCAAACTGTACATCTGATGAGCTGCTACTTTGGGGCTGATATCTGGATTATATGAGGAATTCAAGAAAACTCATAAGCAACAACAACAACAACAAAAATAACCAAATTGAAAAATGGCCAACAGACCTAAAAAGACATTTTGCAAAAGAAAGCACATGAGCGGCCAACAGGTATATGAAAAAAATACTCTACATCACTAATCATCAGGGAAATGCAAATCAGAACTGCAGTGAGATACCACCTCAGCCCAATAAGAATGGCTACATCAAAAAGACAGGATAACAAGTGTCAGCAAGGATGTGGTAGAAAAGGAACCCTCACACACTATTGATGGGAATGTAAATCATCAGAGACATTATGGAGAACTGCATTGAAGTTCCTTTAAAAACTAAAACCAAGTCCATCATATTATCCAGGGATCCCTCTCCTGCGTATATATACCCAAAGAAATACAATTAGCATATCAAGGAGATACCTGAATTCCTGTGTTTATTACAGTACGATCCATATAAGCCTACCAAAACACTGACACACCTGCTTACTTAATATTTATACTATCCCAGGGCTAAATATCTTCACCAGAACACAAAATCTCCCAGGAAATTGCAAAGGGGAGACACTTCCCACCCCATCTGATGAGGTAGGAATAAGACATCCCTAACTTAATAAAATAACATAATAAATGTCCTTAATCCTGACACAAATGTTTGGAGTCAGGAAAACCCCAGGTCAATGACACACTAATTACATAGAAGGAAAAAAAAAAAAAACAGAAACAGAATGTTAGCAAACTACAGGCTGTAACCAGGAAGACAGAGAATAATAAGGCATGATTAAATTGGATTCATCTAAGAAAACATTTTATTTACTTCAGAATATAAAGTAATATAATTCAGGGTATTAACACATTAAGAGAGAACAAAATCCTCATATTTAAAGGAATTACTAAATTTCAATTTCAACATCCATTTGAGAAATAAGGTTTAGGCAACAGTGTTTCTACAGTCAAGATTATGGAGATATAATTGACATACATAGATCTTTGCTGGTTCCAGGGATTGAACTCCTGGGGCACTTAACCACTAAGCCACATCCCCAGCCCACTTACTGTATTTTATTTAGAGACAGGGTCTCACTGTGGTGCTTAGGGCATTGCTAAGTTGCCGAGCTGGCTTGAACTTGGATCCTCCTGCCTCAGCCTCCAGAACGGCTGGGATGACAGGTGTGTGCCACCGCACCCGGCTAGATCTTGGCTTTCTTTGAGTGCATACCATTATGGAAGCACCATCACAACCTCTACAGCATTTCCCTTACCCCCACGTTCCTTCATGCCATGAGGTAGTTAACCACTTCACTCAACCCCCATGCTCAGACAAGTACCGATCCATTTTTCCTGTGTTTTTCAAGTCATATAAATGGGATGATATAGAAGGAGCCTTTTGCATTTGGCTCCCTTCCCAGAAAGGGACTCAAATGGGACTTCTGAAGGTACAATATATGGTCTCTATAGCACAGTAGTGAACACCAGGCTTCATCTCTTTATAATTACTTGCCAAATTGTAGGTTTGTGTTTTGTGCACTTATCATCTCACACGTAACTTGATCTAATTTAATTTTTGTATCTTGGTGGGGGTCTTCTTGAAGATCTAAGTTTCATCCTTTTAGAAGAAATAAATGACTCTTGGAAAAGTCAGGAGAGCTGACGATTAGGGGACCCTAAGGTCTAGGGACGGGGAGGTGCTTGAGGTGGGGCACACAGGAGTGCCTAAGGCTGCCAAATCTGTGATTCTTACTCTGAGTGGTGGTTACCAGGGACTTCTGCCCTGTGCAACAGCAGGTCCCAGTTCACGATGTCATCAGGAAACACGCACCCTGGATTTGTACCCTGGTATAGTTTGCAAGGCCACCCTGGATGCCACAACATGCACAACCAAACCTAGCAGACCCTGGCACTGCTGTCATTCTAACATGAAATGGAGGATGAGGAACTGTGGCTGGGGAAAGGGGTTCTCGGAGATTGAAGACGGACAGACCTAAAGTTATCCGAGTTGACCCAGGAGTTTGTGACAGTAAGGACAAGAATCCACAGTTGTGACACACCACAGTGACTGATGGTGTGGATGACACCTCACCCCCGGGAATTCCACCTGCTGGGTTTCCACACAGGCTGGAATGGCTGCTCTGGAAGCCTCTTGCTGACTGCTGGGCTTCTTACACCCCTTCTGCCCTGGTTGGGTCTGGGATGGTGACCATCTTTTCTGTCCTCTGGGTATAAGATCATGTTTGAAATGAACAAGCCGGAGCCCAGGTGCCAGCTGAAGTGACATGTGGCTCAGGGCTCCAAAGGTGCAGCTGAATGAAGCACAGGCACATGGATCAGCCACCTCTAGACTTTACCCTGAGTGCAACAGCGTGAAGAGGCAGGCCAGGGCCTAGGGCTCTCCAGGAAAGCCCAAGCCCACACGACCGGGAGTGCATGACCTCTTTCTATTCAGCTCTGAGGGAATTTTCTAGTGCACGATCTTATTCCCCTAGAGTTGGAAGTTTCTGCCCCAACAGTGGCTACTGGTGTAGTGTATTCCTGAAATGAAAAAGAACCAAAGAATGCCATTTTGTTCTGACCTGACTCCATTGTATGTTTGCTTACCGTGCTTTCTCTTCAGCCTCCTGACAGCTGTATCTTTGCTGACAGTACAGTAGGCCCTTCCTGCATCCCTGACTATGGCCCTGGTGTATAACCAAATGACTCAGAAATGTGTAATCAAAACAATTCTCACATGTTATCAAAATATGTCTCAACATGGTCTTTCTGACCTACATGCGCCTCAATTGTTCTTGTGGGTTTTGTGGCTTTTGCCTAATTATAAACTCTGTACTTCCAAAATTCAGGTGCTGGGAGTTCTCTGAGGTGTTAGCCTGCTCCCAGCCGCTTGACTGGCATGCTCATTAAAAGACCCTTTCCCTTTTAATTTGGCTTAATATGCATGGTGATATGTTAGAGTCTGTAAACAAGTCAAGATGGTGCCTGGCATTTTGCCAGAGGGAGTGGTTTGTGAAGTAACGCCAGCGAGCCATTAAGTGTGGAGATTCCTTATTGGTTGACTGCTGTATCTAGTTTATGTTAATTAAGATAAGCTGTGTGGAATGTATAAATACCTCTGTTGTCCTACAATAAATGGCTCCAACTCCTGCTGTATCAATCTACACAAGTTGTTCGTCACCCCCCGGTTATTTTGCTGCAGCCGGACTGCGGCAGTGATCTTTAATTTTTGCACCCTCCGTAACATTTTGCAGGCCCCAGAAAGACCACCGGACACCCAGGGGACTCAGCCTCACTCTGGACCTTCCATATCAGTGATGAAGATGCAGGGGACGTGCCCCCTGATGAATCCCCGGAGCCCTATACCTTCTACTGAATCTGGGGAGGTCTGGAGTGACTGCTGTATTCCTAGACACCAAAAGCATTGGGTCCTTCTAACTCTCCTAGGGGGTAAGTCAGCTCTGGTTTTGCAGTAGAAAGGCAGTGCCTGAAGCTTCCCCAGTTCTCTGGCATTATACTGGGGCACCAGTAGCGGAGGATTTTGGTGTTCTGATTCATTCTCTTCTCTCTCTCTCTCTCTCTCTCTCTCTCTCTCGATATATTTGGTTTTGCTTTGGTTTTGTTTGGTGCTTGCTTTTAGATTTGTCTGACTACATGATTTGCTGTATTGCATGAATGACTAAATAGGTTCTGGGTAGATACTTAGCCTAAAATCGACTCCTTGTCAATATGTTTGTCCTGTCTGGTCTCTCGTTATTTGTTCTGAGGAAAGGAGAGCTGGACTTCCTCTGAGCTCACTTTGATTTAGGGGTGACTGGAAGCCAACCTGAGGTACTCGCCTCTCCCTGTGGGAAGAGCTCCTCTGCTCTCCTGGTCTGTACTTTGTGAATGGTGCTAACCCCATTCTGGTGTCATAGTGACAGTTCCAGTAAACTCCTCCTCTAAGTCTGTCTTCTGTTAGTTTTGTCCTGTCCATGTAAATTCTGTCCTCTGAGTTTGTCTGTCATTTGTCCTGTCACTTGTCTTCACAGTTGTCCCTCTTTGCACTGCTGGCCAGTAGGTCCCAGAGGTATGTGGCAGCTGCTAGGATGGGAAATTTCCAGTCACACCAGCTTGCTCCTGGATCCGCCCCCTCTGGCTCAGATGGATACCGACCGCCTCACACTGGGGGCCAAGGGTCTTGGGCACTGCACAGGCCCAAAGCGGTCAGCACCAGGGTCAAGGCTAAGCGGGTTTCCCCCACACCACCCTGGGTGCTGGCATGGGCAGGGATACCCCTGCAGGGCAGCAGTGCCAGAACCTAAAGAGCACAGAACTAGGCCCAAGAACCAGCCAAAGCTGCCTGGATTGTAAAAAAAAAAAAAAAAAGGTAAGCAAGAGAGCTGCCTCTGCCCCGCCATTCCAGCCCACTTTTCGTCCTTGAGATGGTGGAGAATGCGGGCCA
>NW_026000294.1:1031791-1068536 GCF_001458135.2 Marmota marmota marmota | reverse complement strand
AAAAAAAAAAAAAAAAAAAAAAAAAAAAATAGCCAAAGAGAGCCTGGCCTCTGCCCCGCCTTCCAGCCACTTTTGTCCTTGAGAGGTGGAGAATGCGGGCCACCAAGGATGCGGCAATAGGTTCCAACACTGTTAGTTTATAACCCAGAGACAAGAATAATCTCCCCTTCTGAGATCACACAGGACACCCCATTTGGCCAGAGGATACCCATCTTTGGGACAAAAACAGTACCCAATCATTGTCCAACCCTCTCCTGGGATGAAATTTGTTGTGTAAGCTAAAGGCACAAATTACATTCATAAGGTCTGTTTCAGATATAAATTTAAGAAAGGGTCCAAACATTTCAACTGAGTTTCAATTAGAGTACTGAAAGTAACATATAAAGTATTTCATCTTATTAAAATGGAGTAATTTGTATAAATTCAAAATTTTATGAAGGTTGTTTACAAAATATAAATTTAAATGCAGAGAAATAGATATAAGATTGCTTGTGATGGGGGAATTACTTATAAGATTGCTTGTGATGGGAAATTAGATATAAGCCTGGTGGAGGGAATTAGACATAAGTTTTGTGATGGAAATTAGATATAAGGCTTGTATTAGGATGTAAGGGAAAGAGAAAAGGTTTGTGTAAGTGACAAGAAGGTTCATGCAAGTGACAAATAGGTCTGAGTAAGTAAAAGAGGGTCTGAGTAAGTGATAAAAAAGGGACTGAGTAAGTGACAAGAGGTTCTGAGAAAGTGACAAGAGGGTATATGTAAATGAAGGGTATATTTCAAAAAGTTTGTATTTGTGATTAAATTGGTTCTAATTAGCACAGTAAAGTCTGAAACATTGGTCTACTATTATCAATATAATTTCTTGCATTTGTTAGGCTTTATTACTTGGGAAAGTAAATTCTTAAGGAAATTAAGGTGTGTTCCTGTTTTAAAGTCTTAAATGATTACATTGTAACTGGTTAAACAAACAACTGTCATTTAGGTTATAACAATATTGTTGACACCCAAAATGGATGTGAGTAGGTATATATATACATCTGAGAACTATATCTGTCTAAGCCTTGTCTAAGTGTTATACGAAATTTTAAAGACCTGTCTTATATCTATTTGCCTTGACTAAGTCAATTTCTACACTGTTCCCTAAACGCATAAGAGATTTAAGGCTATCCTTTTGTTTTTATTAACCCACACAAATCTGTGACTGTTGTTACTCTGAATTCTAAAATGCACTTTAGTTAAATGTAAGGATTAGGAGAACTGGTTGCCAAGTTGATGTTCTCCAAACTAAAAATATGTGTAACAAAAGTTTTAGATTTGTATGAAAATAACAAATTGGTTGGTATTAATTCATGTTATTGGATGTTTGATAACTGGATAAAGTTACCTGTTCTCAACAATATATATACATACATATATATATATATATATATATATATATATATACACATACATATATATATACATACATATATATATATATATATACACACACACACACAATTTTGTGTTATGATTCATACTGAAATTTAAATTTAAATGCATTTTTGAAAGATAATTAGAAGATCCTGATGGGTTTAAAGGTGACACTGTAATACATGGAAACATTCTTCCAGTTTTTCCACACACAAAAGGAAAGTTAAAAAGCTCTCTTAGCCTTTCCTTGATTCATGTTTCAGATGTAATGTTGTATTGTGTTATTTGTGAAGAGCCCTGCCTCACTAAGATAAGGCTCTCCTCCCCACCTGACTCCATGTTAAACGGCTGCAAAATAGGCTAAACTTCAACTCATTTAGAGTTATGTGCAAAAGATTGATTTTTGTTGTAAAAATCACTGTGATCTCAAACAGGAGATATGATGTATAACTAAGTAAAGGTTCAAGATCATAACAATCATTTTTCTTGGTTCATAGCTATTACACAAATGAAATATGTTTTTGCTCTGTTAATTTTGTTTTGTATTTCCTTGCAAACTTTATAACTACTGCCTGTTAGTGTTTTGCAGAAGTACTGCTTCTACAAAAACAACCTGGGTTAATTTGAGATGATAAGTCATCACCTAAAAAACAGAGAGTATATAATGTTGATTGAAGTACTAGTACTGACCCCAATTAAATAAAAGGGGTAATTATAAAATTGTAGATATTAAAGTCATAACCTATAACCCCCTCTGTAAGACCGGTGAAACTGGTTTACTGGATGTTTAAAGCCCAAAACTTGGAGACCAAAGTCAAGGAAGTAAAAGGGCTGAGAAAAACTTAGCCTTTGCCCTCTGAGGTCAGCTGGAACTCAGGGAATAATGGGACTTCTCTAGACCCTGCAACTCCCTGAGTCACCAGATCTGCTCTCAGGGAGATTGAGGGGAGACCTTAGAGAGCAGGAAGCCAATCAGTGCACATTTTGCAAAGAGGAGGGTCATTGGGGACAGAAAAAGCCCTGATGCTTATAAGAGAAGGCAAATATTCTCAGCCAGAATCCAACCCATCCTTGCAGGTGGTAACACTGGTAGAGAAAAGCTTAAGGAGCCAGGAGGCTTCTCACAAGTTCCCAAGAACAATTCCTGACGAATTTCAGCTGACATTGAAGAGTAGATAGAGGGGCTGGGGATGGGGCTGGGGCTCAAAACAAAACAAAAGTAGAGCACTTGTCTGGCATATGCGAGGCCCTGGGTTCGATCCTCAGCACCACAAAAATAAAGTAAAAAGGTATTGTGTCCACCTACAACTAAAAAAATATTTACAAAAGAAAGAGTAGATAGAAACAAGGTCAGTTTTGACCGACTTGGTCTTTACCTGGAAGGTGAGTGTAGCCTGAGCACAGTCCTACATGGACATTTAAAAAACAACAACAAATTTTTAAATAAAAGATGTATACTTGTGTCATCCCTACCAAAAATAAGTCAAGCTTAAGGCTATAAAAAGGTTTCTTATGTAAAAGTGCATAAAAATAATGATCCTCAGGACCCACTCTCTGCCACTAAGCCAAAATCAAGGATTTTATGAATTGTGGTGCTATAAAAAAGAAATGGGGGAATGAAATGGAAGAGCCAAAGTAACGCCATTTTGTTCTGACCTGACTTCAGTGTATGTTTGCTTAACATGCTTTCTTTCCAGCCTCCTGGCAGCTGTATCAATGTTGACAGTACAGTAGGCCCTTCCCACATCCCTGACTATGGCCTTGATGTGTATATATAACAAAATGGCTCAGAAATGTGTAATCAGAACAATTCTCGCATGTAATCAATATATGCCTCAACAGGTTCTTTCTGACCTACATGTGCCTCAATTGTTCTTGTGTGTTTTGCCTATTTATAAATTCTGTGCTTCCAAAATTTAGGTGCTGGGAGTTCTTTGAGGTGTGAGGCTGCTCCCAGCCACTTGACTGGCTTGCTCACTAACAACCTTTCTCCCTTTGAATTTGGCTTAATATGCATGGTGGTCTGTAATTCTTGCACACTCTGTAACACTCCTTCCAGCATGAGTATTGTAGTGCAGATAGTGTGAATGTGGAACAGAGAGAGTATGTGCTTAGAGGGAAGAAACCGGGGTGTCGAGGGTGGGCAAGGGTCGAGTTTGTGCCTGTCAGGGTTCCATCAATGTGCTGCCTCCCTGATGAAGATGACCCATGTCTACCAGGACAGTGCTGGGCACCAGAATTCATCCCAGTCGGAACCTAGATGTCTCAGGTGGCAGAAACCCCAGCAGTAGAGTCTCTGTGCAGCTTCTTCAGGCAGGAGTCAGCTTTCCCCTCCAAGAAATACCAACTTGAGTCAGGGTTTCAGCTGCAGCATGAGGAACCCAGCCCATCTGCTCAGGTAGAGGTTTGAAATGGATGTTGTAATTCTGCACAGCTGATCCTTTCTGGCTCTGAGGTTCCTGATTTCCCTGGACATGCATGCTAATCTGTTTCCCTGAGCCCATCCCCTGGGGGTCTGGCAGGGTCATAGAGTGAGACTATGGGGAAGGGTGGTCCCATGTCTGAACCCCTCTCCAGGAGCAGACCCTCTCTCCTATTTTCTGTCCTCTCTGTGCCCAACCCACCGGGTCTCTGTTAGCAGAGGTTGTGGCCCCGTGCTTCAGAGGTGAGGTGAGAACCATCTACTCTGGGGAAATCAGCGTGCACATCATTTCCTAGACAACACAGGACCTTAGAGACACCAAAATCATCCCACAGTCAGGTCAAGAGCCTAGAGCAGAGAAGCCCAACCTTTCTACAGCACTGAACCCCTGTCCTTGAGTTTGGTGATTTCCACTTCTTCCCACTCCATACCCTCTGTTACTTTTTGGATCTGTAAATGTCCCCTGAAAACTTGTGTAAAAGCAAAGCATCAAGGATCAGAGGTGAAAACACTGGATTATGAGTGTTTTATCCTTGTCAGTGGGTTAATCCCATTTGATGGATTAAATAATTGAATGCAGGGACTGGAGTTGTGGCTCAGTGGTAGAGCGCTTGCCTAGCATGTGCGAGGCCCTGAGTTTGATCCTCAGCACCACATACAAGTAAATAAACAAAATAAATGTATTGTGTACAAATAAAAAATTAAATATTAAAAAATTGAATGCATTATTCAGTAGCAAACATAGGTAGGTGGGCAGAGCTAGAGTAGGCAGGTCACTGGGGCGTACCCTTGGGGATGATATGTTTTACCCAGAATGATCTCTCCTTCCTGGCTGACACAAGCTGAGATGCTTCCTTCCTCCATGGCCTTCAGCTATTGTTTCACCATCTGGACCTGCAGAACATGCACCGAACCGATGACACAAATAAACCTCATACCCTCCAAGTCCTTCTTTTCGGGCATTTTAGTCAAAGTGATAAAAAGCCCTACTCCATCAACCCCGCCCCCCATTGGATCTGGGTACTCAAGACCAAACAGAAATGGGTATTCCAGGCAATCCATGGGCCCTCATCACTATTGTCCAGGGCCCCCAGGATGACACAACAAGGGGCATGCTGATTGGCGGAGAGTGGACCAATGAGAACACCACGTGGCATGCATCAAAGACAAGTGAAGCCTACTGGTGTTCGTGGTGATTTCGTGCTGCCCCTGTGGTGACAATGTTCCTGAAGGCCTAAATAGTCCTGCTGTGATTCTGACCACTATGTCTCATCACACCTGGCTGCCAGGACTGGTGACATGAGCTCCGTGGATGAGGGGTCAGTTCAGGGAGAGGGTATGTCATGGAGCATGGGAGGCGGGCTGGAGTCAGTCCTGCAGGCCCCGAAGCCCCACTTAGCATGATCTGGGCCTCGATTTGGGGCCACTATGGAGCCAGGTGGTCCAGGGTGGGCTTCCACAGACCCTGAGGGCTAGGAATACAACTTGGAGGCCAAGTGCAAAAAGATAGAGAAAGGAGCAGCAATGCTGAGGGGCCACAGAGGCAGTCCTGGATCGTGACTGAGAGAACCAGGGACTTCTGGACCTAGCACTTCACCTTGCTGTGGAGCCTGTGGCAGTCATGCTACAGTTGACCAGCCTCCAGGGTGCTCACAGGTTCCTCTCCCCGTAAAGCTGTCCCACCGAACTTTACACCATTTGGGCAGACACAGAGGCAGGCCCCATCTTGAGAGGCAGCTGGCGCGAGCACCTTGGAAATGCGGCGGGCCTCTGCCGCTCCACTGCACCATCCCAGCAACCCAGAGGGGGGCCGGGCTCTTGGAACTCCAGTGAGCCCCCAAAAGTAGAATGATGTTCAGTGGGGAAGCCCAGCGGGCTGCCTGTGTCTCAGATGAGTTCA
The DNA here is from genome assembly GCF_001458135.2 of Marmota marmota marmota. Classification (NCBI taxonomy): domain Eukaryota; kingdom Metazoa; phylum Chordata; class Mammalia; order Rodentia; family Sciuridae; genus Marmota; species Marmota marmota. The sequence continues at coordinate 1,062,801 of NW_026000294.1, read as the reverse complement.
GTGAGATAGAGCTGATGAGGGTGAGCCTTTGGCCCAGGGAAGGAGGCCAGGCCAGGTCCAGCAGCCCCAGGGAACCGGGAAGAACAGCCATTTGCTCCAGTGCCCTTAACGGGGAGGATTTCCTTCACATTCTGTGCTCTCTGCTGACCTCTGCTCCCTGTGAACACACCTGCTCCCTGCTTCTGCAGCTTCAGGGACCTGTTTCCAGTCCTAGGAAGAAGACCCTTCAGGAGAAGGAATCCCTGGCCAGTGGATGTAGACTTAAACTGGGCAGGGCCTTCCCTTCATGGGGATAGAGACTCAAGCCAACCCTGATGCAACTGGCCACCTTTCCCCCAGTCTCTGGTGTTGCACTGCTCGGGACGTTCAAGAGATATTTCCTGCCCACCCTTGGAACCCAAAGAGTCCAAGAAGAGTGTCAGTTGGAGGTGATCTGTGGCCCAGAAGACATGGGAGTCCCAGCATGCAGCCAGTGGGGAAGGGCCCAGTAGGGATGTAGGCCTGCAGGCAATCTTCCTCCTTCTCACTCTGCACTTCTTCTCCCCCAGCCTACTTTTCTTTGCCCTCTTTCCCTCTGCCCCTTATATTGGGGGTTGTTGCTGGGAGACCCCTGTCATTAGGATGTCAATTTGGGGATGTTTGTAGTAGGGACAGACACCAAAAAAATATCTGGTATGTGTCAGTGCCCATTGTCACAACGTGTATGCTTCCTGTTTCCTCCGCAGGCAGGGGATGGGATGGAAAGCACAGTTGGCCACTCACGTGACAGTGATCCCTTGCTGTTTGGGGTGTACTGCTTGGGTGTTCAGCCCATCAGACTCTTGATTGCTCCCTGCTAGCTTTTCCCCAGGGGGGGGTGGCCCTTCTCAATGCCCCCTCCCCACCATGATTCTCCCTGACTCAGCTCTAACTCTTTGCCTGGGACTGATGGAGGGAGACAGTGCTGATGAAATGAGCCTTGGAATTCTCCCCTTGTTCCCTTCCTCTAGCCACTGCACATACGTAATCACACTCAAGAGGCATACCCCCTGACCCAACTCAGAAATTTCTGGGTTAGCTTCCAGCACATGACATGGGGAGGCTTTGTGTGTGCATGCGTCATGGAGAAATTGGCAGTGGGCACCCTAACACACACACACTAGAGTCCCCCAACCTCCAGGAAGCTCCCAGCCTTTCATCCAGAGCCAGGGGGGACCTCGCTTGTAGAGAATGTGCCTCTCTAGTGAATCTTTTGGGTTTAATAGGGGAGGAGAAGAGCATGGGAGGGAAAATCCTGTTTCTGGCACTTCTGGGGTCCTAGCCTTGCTCTCAGATGGGGTGGTTTGTACCACTGCCCCCAAACAACAACTCCAGAGGTAAACTTTCAGCAGAACACAGCTTTTTCTGTTGGGTCCTGTTTGGCCACATGTCTCCCCCTAGGGGCTGACTGTGGCTGCAGCTCTGCCAGTGTCCCACCCAGAGCCACAGTGCTGGGGGCCCCAGTGGCAACTGGGGCTGACACTGGGAAGCAGAAAGACAGGGAGGGTGGGGGCAGAAGAGTAGCTGGGCAGTGCAGATACAACTTGTTTCCAGCAGAGGGGGACGTCACCTCACTTTAGTCACAACCAGGCCCTTTCCACATCACACCCAGGATGGGAAGCTGGATTTGTGTACTCTTTCAGGTGATCAGGAGCCACCAGTGTGTCACCCAGGTAAGGAAAGGCAGGAGAAACCATGAGGATCACAAGGGTGTCCCACGTAATGCTTAGTTTGGCTGCTAAAAATGCCATCCCCAGCTCGATGGTGGGCTTCATGTCCAGATTAAGCTGATTTAAGTGGCCCTCTCCCTCCTGCACCCAAGGGATCTCAAGAGGGCCCGGCTTTGCCACTGAGGAATCCCAGTGTTGCCAGTGGTCTTTGGAATATGGTGGACATGAAGAGTGGTGGCGAGTATGAGAATGGGGAATAGGCCAGAATACTATATTATTCCTCATTTCTCTTTTTCCAGTGTTTGCTGAACTAGTGTGGCATGACAAAAAGATAGAGATGACGTCAAAGGGTAAGTAGGTATGAGGGGCCCTGGCAGGGGTTGAGGTAGAGGGAGACCTTGGTGTCTCCCAGTGAATGTGCCTGTGGTGGGGTAAGCCTGCAGTTCCAGGCAGTACCACATGGAGGGAATTTCCTGTGCCTGGCCACTCCTGGGATCCTTCTGTGTATTGACTGCTGGGGCTGTGTACAGAGAACAGTCTGAACCTCATGGACTCTGCCGCTGAGTCCCAGAAGTCTCCTTCTTTCAAGACTTTTACAGATGGCTTCTTCATTTTCCCTTTAACTTCTGATTGCTGTGGCTTGTTCAGTGTTTGCTTGCTTATTTGTTTTAAACACAGTTGTGGATGGTTCTGCCATGGCCCAGGGTTTCAGCCCTACCTGTATATTCTACTTGTGCTCCTTTGTTTTGTAAAATGTGTGGTAATTTTACCACTTGATCAAACACTGGCAACCTCCTTACCATCGAAAGACTAGATGTTGTAAAATTTTTCCATTCTATGCACTAGACACATGGCAAAACAAAATGCATAAAACATGGAAAACTGATGTCTGAAAATGTCCAAGTATGAAAACACTAACATGTTAGCTTTTGTAATTGCTTCCCTTCCACCTCCTCCACATCATTGTGCATGTGTGGACAGTCCAGGTTCCCCAGGTTCCAGGAGAAACATCATGGTGGAAGGGTGTGTTGGAGGAAATCTGCTCCACTTGGGGTAGATGGTTCAGAGAGAGAGAGAGAGAGAGAGAGAGCAGTCCAGTAGTGAAGGATAAAACACAGTCCCCCAAGGCATATCCTCAGTGACCCACCAACTTTAGCCATGCCTACCTGCCCTCTAGTCTTTTCAAGTTATTAATCAGTCAAATGGATGCATCCACTGCTGAGGTTACAGCTCTCAGTATCCAACATTTTCACCTCTGAACATTGCTGTGTTGCCTGACACAAGAGTTTTGAAGAGACATTTTGAGATCTAAACCGTAACAGAGGGATCGGGTAGTAAGAAGCAAAGTCTCCCAACTCAAGGAGAGGGGCTCATTTCTGTTCAAAATTGGGAGTCTTTGCTGTAGGCTCTTGATCTACTGTGGGATGAATATTATCCCTCAGTAGTCCTGTGTTGCTCATGGAATGATGTGCAGGCAGGCTACCTCACAGTAGCTGTTCTCGCCTCATCTTTGAAGCATGGGACTCCTGGAGGAGATGGCTGAGCCCTGACTTGAGAGAGACTGGGGTGGAATGGGCAAAGTGACGATGAGAAGGAGGAGAGAGGGACTGCTCCTGGAGAGCAAGTCAGGCATGGGACAAGGACCCTTCCCTGCATTCTCACTCTGTAACCCTGCTGTGCCCTGTGGGATGGGCTCAGGGAAACAATGGGCATGTATGAGGTAGGACAGTCACAGACCTCAGAGCAAGAAAGGATCGGCAGTGGGGACTTACACCATCCACTTGAAACCTCCATCTGAACAGTCAAACTGGGTTCCTCAGGCTGTGACTGAGACTCTGACCCAAGTTGCTGTTCCTTAGAGTGGTAACACCACAAGCTGATGTGTGCCTGTAGAATCTGGGCAGAGACAGGGTAGCTGGAGTATCTGCTGCTTGAGACATTAGGCTGGTTCCAACTGGGATGCATTCGGGCACTGGGCACCGTCCTGGGAGGCAAGGGGCCATCCTTACTAGGATGGCAGCATAATGATGAATCCTCTCCAGGCATGAACTTGACCCTTGGTGAGTACCTTTACCAGCCCTGCTTCTTCTCCCTGAGTGTATGATCTCTCCTTGCCATATTGAAACTAGATACAGCACAAAAATGCTGCAGTCTGTGTATACCACACCACGGGGCATTGTTGGGCTGAACCTTCCAGTTCTGGGGGGATAAGTGTTAGATTATGAAATTTGCATTGGAAAATTCCATCGTAGTCAAATAGGGTGTACCCCTTCCATCAAGCAGTGACCCCCACCCAGCCTTTCCCTCCAGCCTCCACTCCCACTCAGTTAGAAGTGAGGTAGCCTGGAGAGCCCTAAGCCCCATCCTGCCTCTTCATGGTACTCTGTTTAGAGTGAGGTCCTGAGGTTGACTGAACCGTGTGCCTATGCTCAATATATCTGCACCTTTGGATCCCTGACTCAAATCTCACCAGTACCAAGTGCCCTGGAAGAAGGGTGTGTTGTGGGAAATCCACTCCACTTGGGGTAGATGGTTCAGAGAGATAAGAGAGCAGTCCAGTAGCAAAGGATAAAATACTGTCCCCTAAGGCATATCCTTAGTGACCTACCTACTTTAGCCATGCCTACCTGCCCTATGCGGTCATTTCCAAACATGAGCTTTCACCCTGAGGGCAGAAAAGTTGGTCTCCTTGCCTGATTCCACTTAGGGCAGAAGGGATGTGAGCAAGCCTCCCAGGCAGAGAGAGGCAGTGAATGTGGCCATCCCCGGCTATGTGAAGGCCCAGCCAGCTGCATCCTCAGGTGTGAGACGACATCCTCAGCATGACAGTTGTCAGGATATATCAAAACCATCCATTCTAGCATTTTCTCTCACAAACTCTTGGGGACCTTGGACAACTCGATGCCCATCTGTCCTCAGTCTCCAAGTACCGCATTCTTTTTCTACATGTCCTCACCACCCAATTTCTTTTGGGGTCATGTCTGCCAGGGTCAGCCTGGCACATCATGAACTAACTCCAGGGCTGCCATGGGAACCATACCTGGGGAAGTCCAGGGTGAACTCTTTGCCCTACAACAGTGTGAATGGGGCCGTGGTGGTTGTGCAGGGTGGAAGTTCCTTGTATTGCCTCTCAGAGTAAGAATCACAGAGCTGGAAAACTCTGGGATCCTCCTGTGTGCCCCACCCCCATGACCTTTACAGATCTCCTGACTTTTCCAAGCATCGTGCACTCTAACTTAAAGGATTAAGAATTGCTATTTAATGAAGACCCTTGACCTAGATACAGAAAATTGAACTGTTTCAAGTGAAATGTAAAATTAAAAGTGCAGGAAACATAAGCCTACAGTTTGGGAAGTAATTATGAAGCAAACCAAGTCACCACTACTCTATTTCAGAGAATACACACTACCCCTTCTGAAGCCCCATTGCAGTCTCTTTGTGTGAAGAAAGCCTCGTGCAAAAGCCTGCATACTATCCTAGTCCATTTACAGACATGGAAAAGAAAAAAAACACGAGGATAGAAAAAGAGATCAGTGTATGCCAGGGTCTGGAGTTTGAGTGAAGGGATGAACTAACAGATGGTATGAGGTCTATTTTTGTCATGATGGTGCCTCTATGTCAGTGTGTTTATAGACTTTATAGACCTTTAAGTAAATGATATTTTCATAACTCAGAGTTTTAGAAATAAGCTAAACAATGTATCTCACATGGTTCTTGACGTTTCCTCGGCACCTTTTCAGAGCACGCAGAGCATGTATTTCTCTTCTGTAAATGCACAGAACTATGGTACTTTATGTACTGAGGTTAAATCCAGTTTGAATTCCTGTGATGAGGCTGATTTAATCTTGGCATATCTATATTCTCCCTTATGTACCCTGTAGGATTAAGTTGACTAACATTTCTTTCTGAATTCTTTGCTTCTAGGACATGAGTGTGTTCTGGACCTGAGATTTTTCCTCTCCCAAACTAAGTTTGTGAGGATGTGGTATGGAGGTGGTTCTGACCTCATAACATGAGGTTGGGGAGTGTCCTTCCTTTTGTCTTTTTTCCAGGAGTTTGTGAAATGCGAATATATTGACTCCTAGGTTCCTTGTCAGTTTGGTGAGGAATCTTGCAGGTTTTCGTGTGTGTGTGTGTGTGTGTGTGTGTGTGTGTTTGAAGCATTTTGATTCTTTCATGGTTCTGGAATGATTCCGTTTCACTATTTCTTCTGTCATGGTCATGGAAGATATTTCTGTCATGGTTATGGAATGCTGTTCCTTCTGGTGTCTGTTTAGGCCAGCTATGTTGTCTCGAGATTGGTGACATTTGTCCATATTTTCAAATACACTGGATAAAATGGTCCATAACATCTTCCTTTATCCCAGGTTTTACTTTTTAAATTTCTGACCCTAAAGGAGTTGCAAGCAAAGTGTGAGGTGCCCCATGTATCTTTCACCCAAACTCACCAGTGGTTATTATTCTTTCACAATATTTTCATCTCTCCATCCCCTTTGGGGTTTTAAGTACTTTTAATTTTATCTAGTTTCATTTTACTTTTTTAAGACATGAGGTCTCACTGCCTTGCTCAGGCTGGCCCCCAATACCTTGGCTCCAGTGAGCTTCTGCCTCAGCCTCCCAAGTAGCTGAGACTATATAGGCAGATGCCACTGTGCCTGGCTTTGTGACTGTGTATTTTTAATCATGATATTGAGTCTTTTGTGTTACTTGAACACAGTATGACACATCACCTCTAAATATGTCAGCATGTATCAGAATGGTCTCCTACAAAACCTTAGTGCAATTATCACAGCAAGACCATTTATTTAACTTCGAGGCAATACAGAAGCCTACTATATGCCCCCATGAAACATTTCTGATTGTTCCAATAATCTCCATCAGAGCTGTTTTCTGAAACTCCCCTTTCTAATCAGAGGGTTGTGCACTGCATTTGTGTCTCAAGTATCTAGTGTCCTTTCAACTAGAACAATGCTGCTGATGTTTTGCCTCGCAAGACTGTGATGTTTTTGAAGATTGTTGTTTTGCAGGAAGCCTCTCAAGTAGAATTTGCCTTATTAGTCCATGTTTAGATTCAGGTTAAGCATTTTGGGCAGGAACCCTGTATAAGGTGTGCACCATCCTTTTGAGTTCATGACTTAATGGGAGTATTTTACTTTTTGAAGGAGGGTTCTTGTGCCTGGCAGTTTTATTGGTTTAAGTCTATTGTCAGTTGGCCCAGATGCTCTGAGGTTTGTGATGAGGCAGCACATCATGGTGGGAAGGCGAAACAGAGGAAGCCCATTCACCTCATGGTGATCATTTTATGTGAGGCATCACAGTAGATATGAGCACTGTAACCTTCTTCCCTACTGAAAACATCCCATTGTCAAGCTCCAGCTTTAGTAAAGTTTGGATCCTCTCGTAGTGGCAATGCAGGCATCATAAGGTGGCCACAGCAGAAGCTGACGTGGCCAGGTGACTGGGCCCAGGTGTGTTCTGCCAACTCCACCAGCAGCCACAGGATTCCTGGTCCAATACCCCACCACTGGGAGATCTGACCACCTGACATGTGACCAGGTCAAGTTCCTGGCCACTGGTTCCAGACACTATTGGGCCAGAGTCAGACCCCAGGCCAATAGAACTGCCCCTCTGCCACCACCATGCCCCTTCAGGAGATTCTTGATGTCAGTTTGTCCCTTGACTGCTAGAGTTAATTTTCACCTCCCACTCAGGGTGTTATTCCAGCTTATTCCATCATGAAGGAACTGTTTTCCTATTGTATTTACTAAAAAATTCATGTATTCCTACTGTTGGAGAGAAAACAGATCAGTCATATCCAGGCTTGGTAGGTTTTGAGAATTGTTTCGCTGCAAAGATGTATACTGTCATTAGCACCCCTCTTTTCTTGGCAAATTGTAACATACTATGAATGGTACTATATATGTACACAGTTTAATAAATGAATTTTAAGGACACCTATATGGAATCGCTAGCTTCATCATATGAGAGATCACAGCCAACCTCCACCCCAGTATTCGTTGGGTGTTCTCATGTGATCTCAGCCCCATTACCCCTCGAGCAGGAATCATGACCTCACCTTTATGCTCATCCTTTCTTCACTATTTATGGTTTTAACATCCCATGGGTATCTCATATTAATGTAGTTTAGTGTTGCCTGTTTTTTTACCTTTGTAGTCCTGTCAAACTGTGTTCTTATTGTTTTGCTTTCTACCCTGCACGTGAGGATTTGAATTTGTGATGTCTGTGGCAACTATGTGGAGATCTATGTGACTCTGGTTTGGAGAGACAGAAATTTGGGTATGTGATTCATCATAATATAGATGGCTTTTCCAGGGTCCACTATGGTGTGAGAAATCACACTAGTTTTTCTTTAATTGTGGTGAGAGAAACAAAAAATGAAATTTGTCATCATAATCATTTTTCCATGTTCAGTTCAGCCACGTTAAGTACATTCACATTATTGTGCATCTTCCAGAACATCTTCATTTACAAAACCAAAGTCTATGCCAATAAAGAACAACTTCATTGTCCTGTGCCCCAGCCTCTGGGAACCAGCATTCCACTTTGTTTCTTCGATTTGAATCTTTCAGGTACTTCATGTAAATGGAATCATGTAGCATTTGTCCTTTTACAACCAACACGTTTCACAGCATAGTGTCCTCAAAGTTCATCCAGAACGTGGCATGTGCAAGAATTTCCTTACTTTCCAACAGTAAACAATATTCTATTTTAAGGCCAAGCAATATATCATACTTTGATTATCTATTCATTCATCAATATACACTTGGTTTGCTTCCACCTCTTGGGGGCTGCTATGAACAGGAATTTTAAATTATCACTTTGTAAACCAACACACTGTTATTTTGGGTATTTCCCAGAAGTAAAATCACTCAACCATAAAGTTTTATTTTATTTTTTAAAAATAGTTGGGCCATTTCACATTGCCACCAATAGCTCATAAGTTCTCCTTTTCCCCTAATATCCTCGTAAACATCACACGAGTTTTTTTTTTTTTTTTTTTTTTTTTTTTTTTTTTTGGTAAAGCATTTATTTTTTTCTGTTCTCTCTTTCCAATTCACTTTTTTCAGGTAATTTAAAATAAAAATAGCATATATTTTTGTTGTACAGTGTGATGTTTTCAAATATGTATACTTTGTGAACTAGCTTAATTGAAATAATAGTGCACACCTTATGCCACATACTTGTCATTTTGTGGAAGGACCTCTAAAATCTGTCCTCTTCCCAATTATTAAGTATATGATACATTTTTATTAACTGTAGTCCCTGTGTTGCACAACAGCTCTCTTGAACTTGTTCCTCCATTCTAAATGAAATCTTGTATTATTTGACTAACATCTCTTCATCCTCCCTTCTTCCTCAGCCCCTGGTACCACTATTCTGTCCCTTGTGCCATGAGTTTAACTACTTAAATTCCACATGCAGGTGAGATCATTTAGTATTTGTTTTCCTGTGCCTATCGCATTTGACTTAGCACAATGTCCTCCAAATTCATACATGTTGTCACAAATGACAGGTTTTCCTTCTTTTTAAAGACTGAATTGCATTGTATTTCACACACAGTTTCTTCATCCATACATACATTGGTGGGCACATCATGTCTTGAGTGTTGTGAGCAGTGCTGTGATGAGCACAGATGATCATCACATCTTTAACATAGTGATTTCATTTCCTTTTGATTTACAACTAGTAGTGGGATTGCTGAATCATGTGGTAGTTCTAGTTATAAGTTTCTAAGGAAAGTACATAATGGGGTCTGGGGTGATGGCTCAGTGGTAGAGCCCTCACCCAGCATGTGCAAGTCCCTGGGTTCGATCCTCAGCATCACATAAAAATAAATAAATAAAATAAAGATATTCTGTCCAACTAAAACAAATAAAGATTTAAAAAACATAAAGTACATAATGTTTTCCATGATAGCTATTAATTACTTTCAACAGTGTTAAGAGTTCCCTTTTTTCCTTAGTCATGACAACATTTGTAATCTTTTGTCATTATTTTAATATTTTTGGTACTGGAGATTGAACCTAGGGCCTAGTACAAGGTAGGCAAGTGTTGTATCAGTGAGCTTCATCCCCAGCTCCTTTGTAAAATTTTATTTTGAGGCAATGTGTAAGTTGCATGGGCTGGCCTTGAAGTTGTGAAGCTCCTATATCAGTCTCTTGAGCAACTGGGATTATGGGTATGTGTCACTGAGCCCAGCTCTTTTTTTATCCTTTAATAGTTCATTTTAATGACACATACTATTGGGGTTTATTTTGACATAATTATACAAGCGTGCAATATAATTGACTCTAATTCAGTCCCCAATACTTCCACTTTCCCTGTCCTTCTCCATCCCTCTGTTCTCTCTTCTTCACTGATTTTTTTTCCTGTTAATTTATATCATATATATTTTAACTAGTACGCTGTGGATATATAAAAAAGTGAGATTCACTGTGGTATATTCATATATGTACATGGGAAACTTTGATCAGATTCATTCCACCTTTCTTCCATTTTCTTGTCCTTCCTCCTTCCCCCTACGATCCCTTCCCTTTACTCTACTGATATACCTTGTATTTTCAGGGAATCCCACCGAACTCTGCAGCTTCCCTCACCCTTTATTTGGTCTGGCTTCCGCATATCAGAGAACACATTTAACCTTTGACTTTCCGTGTCTGGCTTATTTCACTTAGCTTGATATTCTCCAGTTGCATCCATTTACTGTGACTGCAGTTCTTTCATCTTCTTTTCTAATGACCATCTCATTGTAATTTTAATTTTCATATCTCTGCTGATGATTGATGCTGAACTTTTTCTCCTATACCTGTTGACAATCTGTTTTCCTTTGAGAAATGTCTGTTCAAGTCCTTTGCCCATTTTTAAATTGGGTTGTTTTCTTTCTTTTGAGTTGTTTGTGTTCCTCATATATTTTGGATAATAACCCCCTCGTCATGTGTATAACTATAAACATAATTCTCCTTTTCCATGAGTTGTATCTTTATTTTCTTCTTGCCTTGCAAAAGCTTTTTAAATTCATGAAATCTCCATTATTCCTTTTGTTGCCCGTGCTTTTGGGGTCTGATCCAAAATTTCATTGTACAAACAAATGTCACAGAGTTTTCCTGTGTGTCTCTTCTATTATTTGTATAGCTTTAGGTGTGATGTTTAAATCTTTAATCCAATATGAGCTCATTTTTGTATGGTGTTATATAAAGGTTCAATTGAATTCTTCTGCACATGCCTTTCCAGTTTTCTCAGCAGCTTTAATTGTAGAGATTATCTTTCTCTCTTTGTGTGTGCTGGGCATCTATATCAAAGAGAAATTTACCACATGGCTGATTTATCTTTTTGTCTTCACACACTCCTCTCTCTATATTTATGTACATATGTGTGTGTGTGTGTGTGTGTGTGTGTGTGAGAGAGAGATAGAGAGACCAAATTTCTTCTTACATGGATAGCAGTCATGTTAAATTAGGGCCCCTCCCATTAACTTATTTTAACTTAATTACTTCTTTAAAAACCTTATATCTGAATATAGTCATATCCTGAGATATTATGGATTAATGCTTCAACATATGAATATAAGTGGGGGATACTAGTAACAGACACTAGAAGGCATAAAACATATTGTGGATGTCATTGGTAAACAAATAAGGCAGTGAAAACTATAGATGCAAGATCCAGATCAGAATGATATTTGACCTGGGAAATCTGATCTCTGAGTACGGTTTTGTTCTAGTGGTGTCTGATAAGGGCTAAAGAGGTAGCTGAACATTTGTGAAGATGAACAGAGCTTTCCTATTCTAGAAGAATGGTTGGATAAAATTGGAATGCAGGGCCTACCCAGCTGAGTTGCGTGACACAATGCCACAGACTTTGATTTGCAATCCAGAAGAGCTACACGCTTGGAGTTAGGGAAATCCTAACTATACCAGCTCAAGGAGAAACTGCAGCCCAGCTTGAAATCATCTGAAGTTTGCAAATGCAATGAAAGTAATCCCCATTTTTAATACCAGAGAGGTCTGCTAAAAGCAAATGTAAGTTCTTCCTGAATGAGAAAAACATCCTTCTGGGCCTCAAGTGATTTTGAACACTTTTCGTATTCCATGTCTAGCATTTAATCCAAAGTAATTGGGTGAATAAGGAGATTAGGTCACACCTTTGCAACCAAGGAGAGAAACAGGTAATACCACAAATCTGTAAGAATTCACATAGAGGAGTTTGGAGACACAGATACTAAACTTCTGTGCATATGGTTTCTAGAAGAAAGATTGCCTATATTCAAAAGATGACTAGACTGCCTTCCTTCTGGAAGCTCTCAGGTTGGTTCGACTCTTTTGCCCTTTTTCTAGAAGTGTCCTGTATACCTTGGTGTGTCTTAAGAGCCAATAACCATTGGTCTGAGTGCTTCCCATATGTAATGGTTTGGATGTGAGGTCTCCCTGAAAAGTGCATGCATGAGACCATGCAAGGCTTAGAGGAGAAATGATTGGGTACAAGAGCCTCAACCCAGTCAGCGAGTCAATCGCCTGATGGGATTAATGTGTGGTAACTGGAGGCAGGTATTGTGTGCCTGGAGAAGGTGGGTCATTAGAGGCATTCTTTGGGGTATATATTTTGTATCTGGTGGGTGGAGTGTTTCTCTCTGCTTCCTGATCACATATAAGCCACATCCCTCTACCATAGTCTCCCTGTCTCACCTCAAGCCCCAATGAATGGAGCCGGCTGTCTATGAACTGAGATTCTGAAACCATGAGTCCTCACGTAAACTTTTCCTCCCCTATAATTTTTCTGGTCAGGTCACTTAGTCACAGCGGTGAAAAACCTGACTAAATCACCACAATACCATCTCTCTGGCTTGTCTTTTTCTGACTCCCTCTTCCTCTATTAAGGACCCTTATGGTAACAGTGAGCCAAATAATTGAGCCACATAGTCCGGGATACTCTCCCTATTTTAAGATCATCTGATAATCAATCTCAAGTCTATCTACTACCTGATTCCCCTTTGCCATATGCATCAGTTTCCTTGGGCTGCCATAACAGAGTACCACAGACCAGGTGGTTAAACAACAGATATTTATTTTCAAATGGTTTTGGATATGGGAAGCCCAAGGTCAAGGTGCTGGCATGGTCGGTTCCTTGGGAAGCCTCTCTTCCCGAGTTGCACATGTCCATATTCTGTCTTTACACGGCCTTTCTGCGTACACAGTCTTGGTGTGTCTACTTCCAAGAATGACACCAGTCCTACTGGACTAAGGCTCCATGCCCATGGCCTCATTTAAGAATATTCATGTTCTTAAAGGCACTATCTGCAAATACAGTGGGGTTCAGGCTCAAACATACAAATGTGAGAGTAGGGAGATACAGTTGAATCCATAAAGCCATGTAAACAAACACTGTCACGGGTTCCAGGGATTAGAACATGGAAAAATTCTAATCATAGATCTTCAGTCACATAGGCTATATGATATCCTTCATATAAAGTACAAAGTCAATAAGAACTTACTTTAATGTTTAAGAGTACTGCTCACCACTGATACAACTTTAAAGGAGCACAGAAAAATGGTGACCATACAAGTTAGGATAGCTCTTAGCTTGGGGAGAAGAGGAAGGCACATTTTACCCACATATGTACATGTGGCCTCAAGTCCTAAGCGAGGTGTTGACCAGAAGACCTTGTCCCCTATATCAACTTCAGGTCAATAACAGTCTGCCAACCATTGCCCCAGGCTTGCCATCTTTGCTAACTTTTAAAATTCCTAAAATTTTGTACACATGGGGATACTTGTGTAGGGCCCTTTAAGTTGGCAGAGCAGCAAGGGCTCTCTTTGTTCTCTCTAACCTTGATTTTATGGTACTTCATTGAGGCCTTTGTTTCCACCATTTAAGTATATGCTCTATTCATCTCCCACTTTTTTTATCTATACTAACAAACAGTAGCTCATTATATATAGTGTTATATGTTTACTGTTGTCTCCCCTTTGTCATTTCCCAAGGTATCAGTTACCCATGGTCAACCGTGGTCCAAAAAATTAAATGGAAAATCAAGAAATAAATAAGTGTTAGATGGGGTCAACTGGAGTATGTTGCATGCTCTACCTTCAGCTTGGGTTTTCTGGAGTGACAGAGGTAATCTCAAAGGCAGAGTTCCTGGAGGTGGGGTTTAGGCTTAGTTATGCTCCAGGTTCTTTGCCAATTGCTTGCCGAATTTCCATCAGTGCACCCCAGAGCCCAACAGTCGCTAGTCAAAAAAAAAAAAAAAAAAAAAAAAACCAAAATAAAACCCCATGAGTACCTGATTGGGTTTTAGCTGAGGTTCAACTCACAATGTGTCCAGTGGATCCTACCTAATGGTTATTTTGCCAGTACCCGAATGCAAATTTGGCATAGATATACTCAACCCCTGGTAGAATCCCCTCATTGCTTCCCTGTGGGAAGAATGAGGGTTATTATGGTGGCAAAGGTCAATTGGAAGGCTCTAGAACTGCTTCTGCCTAGGAAAATAGTCAACCAAATGCAATACTGCATTCCTAGAGAGACTGTAGAGATTAGTGCCACCACCGAGAACTAAAAGAATGCAGGGTTGGTGATACCTAGCACATCCCCATTTAACTTGCCTAAGTGTCCAGTACAGAAAAGACAACTTGGAGATTGACAGTGGATTAGCCACAAGGTGAACCAGGTGAGGACTCCAATTATAGATGGTGTGTTGGTAGTGGTTTCGTTTCTTGGGCAGATTATCATCCACTGGTGTGTAGTGACTGATGAGGAAAATGCTCTTTTGTCCCCGCCCATGGTAAAGACCACCAGGAGCAGCTTGTTTTCAGCTGGCAAAGCTGGTCTGTCAGTGCTCCAGCACTGTATCCTGATTTAAATCCAAGGGATCTTGGTCACCTTTCTTTCCACAAGACATTACATGGGTCTCTTCCATCAGTGACATTATTCAGATTGGACATGTGGACAAGAAGCAGCAACTGCTATAGACTTACTGGAAAGGTATCTGCATGTCACACACTATGTTTTGATTTGGACCTGGAGCATCCCACAAAGGCTCATGTGTTGAAGGCTTTTTCCTCAGCATAGAGGAAAAAGAGGTGGGGTATTTAGGAAATTATTGGATCATGAAGACTCTAAACTCCTCATAAGATGAATGCCTTGGGCTGGGGATATAGCTCAGCTGGTAGAGTGCTTGCATCACATGCACAAAGCCCTGAGATTAATCCCAAGCACCACAAAAGAAAAAAAAAAAAAGAAGAATGCCTTGAGGGATTCAGAGCTCCATGCCATTATTGGAGGTGGTAAAAACTGTAGGAGGTGTGACCAAGTTGGAGGAGGAAGGTCTCTGAGGGCATGTACTCAAAGGAAATTTCTTGTCTCCGGCCTCTTCCTCTTTGCCTCTCTCCCTCTACTTCCTGGTCACCATCGGATGCACAGTATTCCTCTGCCACAAGCTTTTGTCATAGTTTTCTGCCTCATCTCAGGCCCAGAGCAATAGAGTCAGCCGATCATGGATTAAAACCTCTGAAGCTGTGAGCCCAAGTAAGTCTTTCCTCTTTTTAAATGTATTGTCACTGTGATGAACATCCAACTAACACAGCCTGGGAATTAAATCTGATGAAAATGCAGTGACTTCTACTCCAGTGAAATTTCTAGAGGTCCTGGGGTGTGGGGCATGTCAAGATAACCCTGCTAAGGTGAAGGATAAATTGCTGCATCTTCCCCTCATACCACCCAAAGTGAAACACAACTCCTAGTGGGCCTCATTTGAGTTGGGGAACAACATCTTCTGCATTGGAAGGAGTTACACTGGCCCCTTTATTGAGCATTGTTCAAAGCTACTGAATTTTTTTCTTTTTTCTTTCTTTCTTTCTTTTTTAAAGCTACTGAATTTAATCAACTCTGCTAATTTTAAGAGGAGGCTCTGTAACAGGTCCAGGCTGCCAAGTTACCTGTTCTACCTCTTGGGCCATATCATCCAGCAGATCAAATGGCACTTGAATTGCCAGGGTCAGAGAGATTCTCTGTTTGGATACTTTAGCAAGATTGTACAGGTGAGCTAGAGCACAAGCCCTTAGGATTTGGGAGCAAAGCCCTTCAATCCCCTATGGATAACTGATCTCCTTTTGAGAGACAGCTTTTGGCTTGCTACTGGGCATTACAAGGGACTGGCTATTTAAATATGGGTCAGCCAGTTACTCTGCATATGGAGCCTCATGAGGAGCTGGGTATTGTCTGAACCATCAAGTCATAATACTGGTCATGCACCACAGCACACCATCCAATGGAAGTGGTATGTATGTGACTGAGCTCAAGCAAGCCGAGAAAGCACAAGTATGTTACATGAAGTGCCCCAAGTGTCCCTGGTCCCCACTTCAGCTCTACAACTCTCTCTCCCCCAGACTGCACATGTGGGATCATGAGAAGCTTTTTATGACCAATTTGACAAAGGGAGACTCAGGTCTGGTTTGCAGAAGGTGCTGTGAGTTATGCAGATAGCACCTGAAACTGGACAGCTGCAGCACCAGACCCCTTGTGGGACATCCCTGTAGGACAGGGGTGAAGGGAAATCCTCCTGGTGGGCAGAACTCTGGGAAGAACCCCTCATTGTTCACTATTCTTGGAAATTATATAGGCAAACATAGGCTGCGGCCAATGGATTGGCATGATGGTCAGAATTTAGAAGGAATGTGATTGGAACATTGTTGATAAGGAAATCTGGGGAACAGATGTGTGGATGGAACTCTCTGAATAAGCAAAAGACATGAAGAGGAGGTGGAGGTTTGTCCCTGAGGTAAAGCATGTGTCTTGCATGCCCTTCAGAGGCATATGCCCTTCACATGCCCTTCTATCCCAAGCACCGAAAATCTGAAACACGAAAAAAAACATAAAGATATGTGTGTCTCAGGTCAATGCCCACCAAATGGATACCTCAACAGAGGAGGATTTTAACAATCAAGTGGAAAGGATGACCCCTACAGGTGCTCTCTTTCTCCATCCACACTTCTCATTGCCCAGTGGTCTTATGAAAAACGTGGACATGCTGGAGGGGATAGAGGTGATCCTTGGACTCCACTCCCAAAGGCTGACTGGCCATAACCAATGTGGAGTGCTCATTTTCCAGCAGTAGAGACCAACACTGTGTCTGCATTGGAAGGAGTTATACTATAATTCAGTTTGCCATAATTTATCAGAGCAATCATGCAGTCACCTGGTGGCATGTTGATTACCTTGGACCATTTCCATCTTGCAAGGGACAGTGTTTGGTTCACACTGGAAAAGGCATGTACTCCGGGGGATTCAGATCTGCCTTCTCTGCACATGGTACTTCTAAACAAACTACGTCTATGGAATTATAGAATATCTATTCTACCATCATGGTGTTGCTTCTGATCCGGGAAGACAGTTCACATCAAATGAAATGCCATGAGGGACACATTCACTGGTTTTCCAAACTCCCCACATTCCTAAAGCAGCTGATATGGGGCAAACAGAGGTAGGAACATGATGTTAAATGAATAATTCTTTAAAATGGGCCTTCTTGCCAACTACCACTTGATTTCTTTTCCAAGAATCAAGTAACCTGCAGGCCTGCCTAGCTTAAGTGGACAAGATATGTCATGTTCCACAGCAAACTACCTCTTATCTGCAGGAGAAATGCAGACCCACAGGAATGTTGATAGGATCTCACCTAAAGGGCAAGATCTTTGTGACTGTTTCCACAGACAAGATCCCAGAACTTAGGGACATAACAATAATTCCTCCTAACCAGAAAATGTGTAAAAATGTTTGGTTAAGAATACCATTAGAACTGGTCAGCATGGGCCAAAGTGACCTAGAGTTGTCATGGCAGTGGGGACTTGAAAATCTGATGTCATCCTGCTGTCAGTCAAAAGCCAAGAGGTGGACCTGGGCAGGACTCTCTGGAAACTGTTCTGGGAGCCTCAATAAAACTGGACAGCAGGAGAGGCACTTGTCCCTTCTCCTCTCTGAGAGGATTCACTCTCTCCCTTGAGAGTGTCCCCTCTGCTTCTTCCTGTCCCAAAAGACTCATGCCTGTTAGTCTGAGTGAAACATCTGAAAATATTCTGAAGTGATACCTAGAATCGGGGTTTGCAGGGAGGGTGTCTTCTTGCTGCCTCAGTTTCCTGGAAGGCCCCAACACTGTAAAACTATCAGGTCCCCTCCTGCATCACAGAGTTCTCTCCCTTCTCATTTATATAAATTCTGTTTCATTATTGCCTGTGGATTTTAATCTTTGAATTTGTGAGACAAGAACCCAGAAGTACATTGGTGAGGTCCACAGCCTGCACAAATCCCATCTGCCAGCTGAAGCAGGAATCTCGTCTCATTTGAAAACTCCAGTTCCACGGATGGCTTGAGAGGGTGTTAGAACACCTTTTGAAAATGAACCTGCAGTGCCAGCTGGATCGCAATACCTTGAAGGGCTGGGAAAAAGCCTCTAGGATACTGTCTACTCTGATCCAGTGTCTCATGTGTATCACTGTTTCTACCACAGCCAGGATTCCCAAGTCCTGAAATCAAGGGATGAAATGGGAGTGGCACCACTCACTATTAACCTTAGTCATCCACCAGCAGAATGTTTGCTTCTTGTCCCCAGGACAGCTCTCTGCTGTCCCAGAGGTCTTAGTTCCAAAGGGAGCAATATACCCTCCAGGAGACTCAGCAATGGCTCCATTGAATTGTAAGGTAAGATGGCCACCAGCTACTTTGGACTCTTCAGGCCCATGAATCAAAGGTGAAGAAGCGAGTTACTACTGCATTGTCCTGATAACCCTGGGGACAATTGGACTGCTACTCTGAAATGGAGATAAGTAAGGATACCTCTGGCATATGGGAGATCTCTTAGGTTCTCAGTATTAAGTCTGATAGAAACCACAATGGAACCACTCCTGAGTAATGAAAGCTTTGGTCACACAAGTAAAAGGCTACCTGGGATCATTATCACAGATGAAGTGCTTGCCAAGGGTAAAGGGAACATGGAAGGGGTGGTGGAAGGTCGTTTTAAATACCAGTTATGTTCCTGTATGACCCGTTATAGAATTGAGGATTATAATCATCATGACTATACTTCCTTGTTTTGTGATGAATGCTTATATGTATATAAAATATATAATATATGAATAGCGGTAACTATATTGTGATTGTTAATTTCTCGTGTCACCTTGACTGGGGATGACATGCCCAGATATTTCGTCAAATATCATCATGGGTGGCTTTGTGAGGGCATATGGGGACGAGGTTGACATTTAAATTGGTAGACTGAGTAAAGCAGATTGCTCTCCAAAAAGGTGAGTGGGCTTCATCCAATCAGTGAAGGCCTGCATTGAACAACAAACCTGACCCTCCACTGAGTAGGAGAGAATTCTTCCTGTCGGACTGCCTCTGAATTGGAATATGGGAGTTTTTTCTGCCTTCAGACTTGAAATGAAATATCAGCTCTAATTGGGTCTTGAGCCTTTTGAACTTTGGATGAGGAATAGACCATTGGCTCTCCTGGACTTCAGGCCTTCTGCCTTGGATTGGCATTAAACCATCAGCTCTTCAGGTTTCCAGCTTGCCACATCCCTCTACAGATATTGGGGCTTTCCAACTTCCATAGTTGCATGAACACATTCCATAAAACAAATAAATAAAGAGAAACATACATTCTATTGGTCCTATTTTTTAGGAGAGCCCTGACTCATAATATGCGTCTGCATATGTGTTTCTTACTAGTTCCCACATATGAGAGAAAACATTGGACCCTTGATCTTCAGAGCCTGATGTATTTCACTTACCAGTTCCATCCATTTACCAGCAAATGACACAATTTTATTCCCTGTATGGCGGAGGAGAATTCCTTTGGGTATATATACCACATTTTCTTTATACATTTGTCTCTAGATGGCACCTAGGCTGTCCATAATTTGGCTGTTGTGCATTGTACTGATACACACAAAACTCTGTTAATACTTTCCAAGGACAGTCTCATGACTGCTTATACCAAGTTGCAGAACAAGCATGGATTCGGAAACACATTTGTAACTTTGAAAGCCCAGAACAGTCCTTGGATTCCCATGAGAACACATATAGTGGTATGTAAAGAATGCACCGAGGGGCCAGAATGAACACACAAGAAAGCCCTACCAGTCGCGGTGAGGAGCCAATGTTCAGTCTTATGTTCCTTGAGACTCTGGGTTCCCAGCTTCCCCAAACTGTGCAGTCTTATGTCTGGGGAACAAACCCTTCCTTTGTTTCTGTAAGGGTTTGGAGTGCTAGAATTTCCCTCGCTTCCCATACAACTCCTACTGGATCAGCCCTCAATTAATTTCACAACTGCCTGCCCCAGATTCCCACTCATACTCACCTATCTTTCCTTGCCTCTCCCTCATCTATCCTACAATGACTGATCTCCAATAGAGTCCTGGAATGCGAGCACACCACTTGGCCCAGAGAAGACAAAGGCCCAATGTTTCTGGATTTGCACCTGGGAAACCTGCCCTGCTGGAGAAGATGGCACGGCAGGGAAGCCTGTGTCCCATACACACCTGTGGTCACCCACTTCTACCCGTATCCACACAATCACGGCTGTGTCTTGAAAGCCACCAGTCCTGCTCCTCAAAATGACTTTAGAAGACAGGTTGGACTATTTCAGGCATGCCAACAGGGATAACAAAGCCTACCACAAAATGTTCTCTCTCCAATGCCCATCTCAGAAACATCACCCGTCCATCCAGTGGATACGTGTCGTGTCCCTCTCCTCATTTCCACTGCCTTCCTCCTTCCCTGTCCCATACAGATTCCAAAAATTTTCACAACTTTCTCCACTCTCCTTATTGCTGTGATTCTCCTACATTCTCTTTCCCTGCAACCCTTACTTCTCTAGGGGTGGAACAAATGTTTGGTGAACCCAGCCCCACTCCTCCAGGAACATATGTTGCCTTGGACTTAATTTCTTGAGCTGGGGTGGAGGCCAGTTTCATGGTTTCCACAGACCTTCCCAATCAGGATAGCATTGACTGTACAGACCCCTGACCCAAGGTGGAACTTTTGATTCAGATTGTCAAGTGTTATCACTCACAAACATCCACTTGAGGACAGGAGAAAGGACCAGGTTTGATCCAGGCACCCAGTCACCTAACGGTGATCCTGACCACGTTCCCAGGGCCTTCATCTCAGATTCTCTTTCCGTCATCCTTAAAAACTCTGGCTGTCTCCTTCTGCCTGGGATACCATCACCTGTGTAAATAGCAGTCGGTGTCTTTAGGGCAGGACTGAGGCATGGGAACAGGGTACCCTTACCACCTCATGTCTGGGGTCCTTCCTCATTCAGAGTCATTCACTTCTTGGATCCGTGGGGCTGAGCTGAGAGCCTCCCGCACCCTCTCATGCCAGGACCCCTCATTGCACGGGAGGAGGTAATGAACCTAGGCCTAGGGAAACTGTCCTTTCCCCATTCCAGGGTGCATGCAGAGGAGAGCAACCACTAGACCTGCAGCCCCTCTAACCAACATGCTCCCAGTGGTCTTGGTGAATGGTGTGTGCTCCGGGCCCTACTGTGGAACAGAACCCACTGGTCAGCTGAGGGGCTTCACACCTTCTGATTCCTGCGACATGGGTACATCACTCAGCATTTTATTCCCTCCTCTGCCAAGGCAAGCACTTCCCTTTTGCTGCCTGTGTGACACCACTTTTTTGAAGCTTCTCAGGGTCATCCTAGCAGTGAATCTCCTCTCATCTCCTGGAGTCCCTGCTAGGGTCTTTAATCCCATGATGTGAGGATGTGCCCCCACTCGGGAAGAATTGTTTGTCCATTGTTTATTTCAGCTCCCTTTTTCCAGCACAGTGAAAATCCAACCCCAGGGCTATTCCTTGTCTCCAGCTGGTTCAGGCTCAGTCTGCATGCAACCTTCTTGGTGTAAAGCACTTCTGTTACTCATCAGCCTGTGCAGTAGAAGGGAGCACTAGTAATTGAGAAGGGGCAGCTCCTGAGGTAGTTGCCTGTGTTTTGTGGGGAAAGGATGTGGCCATCTACCAGCACAGGGCTGGTGCTAGCTCTTGCCAGACAAGGAAGGTTCAGCCTGCAAGTAATGAGGCTTCTGGAGGTGCAGGTTCTGCATCTCTTGCTGAGAAATCATCGTGGACAGGGGCTCCTCAGTTGTGTCCACTCATCTTCTGTCAGATTGAAGCGCCTCCTTGTGAGCCACGCATGGAATGTCCCTTTATTCCTCATCATGTCTCCACAGGGCTAAAAGACAATGCTGGCACTGCTATCACTGAGGAGTCTGTCCCTCCATACCATGCAGTCCTTCATCACCTCACCCATGAGGGTGACAGTCTCCCCTGGGATGCTCGCCAGGTAACCAAGTGTTAGAAACATGGAGCAATCAGAGGGGGGCCTCATCCTAGAGATTATGCATGTCCCAAGTAGCCCCGAGGATGGCCTGCCCTTTGTCATTCCTGAGGTGAGAGAGGCCATCCACACACCTGAGATTATTGCCTTTCCTTGGACCTCTCCTGGGAACACTTGTCTTTAGTTCAGACCTTCCAGACGTACAGAGGTCAGTGCGTGACTGGACTTGAAAGGTGGTTGTGGGGCAAGAGGAATCGAGGGGAAGGAGCAGTGAGGCAGTGAGAATCTTCAGGGCTGCATGCAGGGCCTGGTGCCAGGAAGAGACAAGGAGGGAGAAAGTAGGGTGGGATAGAATCTCAGGTGCAGTTTAATCCCAACAGAGAATCAGTCAGGCTGCTGTGAAGCCCCAGCCTGGGGCTGTCAGCAATGGACCCCAGCCATGCTCTGTCACTGGCTGGGAGCTGGTTGAAGAAGTGTCAGCTTGGTGTAAAAGGACTGAGAAAAAGACACTTGCATAAACCTTAGGAAGGAAGAGCTCCCCATCTTGACCCCAACTGGGAACACATTTAGCCTTTGGCCTTTGGGTGACTCTGATTTTTCCCCATTTTCCTAATGCCTGTTAATCACTCTGAAGTACCTTCTGTATTGATGTTGGCTTACAAATAAAGCTTAGGAAATAGTTTAATTAGCAACCTGGATGGCAAAGTTGCGTATAATGGGGACGGACAGTGTCTCCATCAGTATATCCATTTACCTGCTGATGGGCCTTTGGGTCGTTCCCAGTTCGGGGGCTATTACTCAGTGCTGCTACCAACATTCTGTGCCATGTTTTCTGGTACACATTTGCAACCTCTCTCTGTGGCACAGCGTTCCACTTTTGAGACCCTTAGCCCCAGGAGCAGCCATGTAGGATGCCCTGGATTTGTTGGATCTGGCCCTGAGCAGCCTTGCTGTTTTACTCCTGTGAGCCCTACGGGCCTGGTTCACTGTGTGTGCCACTTTATAAAATGGCTGGGAAGGTGTGTCCACACCTGGGTGTGGAATCATTGACTTACAGGTGAGGCCCAGCTCCAGTGTTATCCGCTCACGCTGGCTCTCTTTCCAAGTGGTTGTCCCAATTCACCCCCCTAACAGGGTGTTTCACTGTTACACTTCATCTACATCCTCATTAATATTTGTTAATATCAAGCTACAAACTTTTGCCCATCTGGTGCAATGAAACACACCATGTTGCTTTCAATGTGTAATCCCTTGATTATTAAGGAGACTGAGCCTCTTGCACACGCACTGGCCTTTGGAGTTTTCTCTCCTGTGAGGTACCTCCTCCAAAGTCTTTTCCCCACTTTCTCCTTGGGTTGCTTGCCTGTTTATCTGTGGGAGTTTTCTATGCATTTTCTGTCCAAATTCTTTGATGACTTCATGTGATGCAAATATCTCTTTGCTTGCCCCGTTTTTCTATTATGATGTTTTCCAGCAAATAGAAACACTTCTTTTATTTTCACCATGTTTTGTTGTGAGAAATCGAATAGAAGAAGATATTTGAGGACATCGTGGCACTTCCTCATGAAGGAACACTTTCCCTCTCTTCTGATGGCCTTGTTTTCCATTGGCCTGACAACCTTCAGGCAATCACAAGACGACTCCTATGCCTCGTTTTAAATGATTTTTCTTGGTGTACAGTTCTCTTGCAACCATGGGAGCACGATATCACTTGTGTCATTTTGAATACACTGCTTTTGATCTCACCTTCCCTTCAATGTACCCCATTTTTTTCTCTACTCACCTTTACCGAATAGAAACCTCCTTAGCTGGGTCCTGCACACTCTGTGTCTCAAACTGCTGTCTCCCACTGTAGTGGCACCCCTTCCTCCACAGAAAATCCTAAGGAAGCGTCTCCGGAAATCTTCACCATAATTGATTTTAGGACCATCAGCAAAAGAGTCTCTACAAAAGAGTTCAATGTAGGTAAACTTCCAAATTTCCCGTTACTCTATTTTACTTGGCCACTGGGCTTGAAGAAATCAGTTTTTCACAAACATTTATCCAGTAGAGTAGTTTTTAGAAGTGTGTTTGCAAATGCAGAATGCTATTAAAAAAAAAGACAAATCCTTAACAAGGCCTCTGGCCTTGAGCTGGAGCTTCACAGAGATGTCTGCATTTCTAAGATAATAGAAGCTACTGGTTGGGCTCTATGGTAACAGCTGGCAGGTGGAGGGAAGAAAGGGGAAGAAATTCTCCCCTTCCCAGGCACTATACTTGAAGGGTTAACTTGCCCAGAATAGTGAAAGAGGAAGCTGCTTTTGTTTGAACTTCTGAGCCCCTCCCCTTACATGCTGTGTATAAAGTTTTGAAACTATTTGAACTTGGGGCTCAGGGGATTAACTGATGAGAGCAAAAGCTGTACCCTCTGAACCTGGCTGCAGCCAAGTAAAACTGTTTCCTGCTATCTTCGGAGCCCTGCCTCGTCTGTGCCCTACAACACCACTTTGCCCTTTCATTGCATCAGTCTTTACAGGAGACTTCTCTGCCAGGTACTTTTCTAGGACTTGGAAGTACATCAATTAGAAAGAGAGAAGAGTACCCCTCCTCCCCCGCAAGAGCTTACATTTCTTTCATGGGCCGATCAAACTGTCTTTTCCAAATCTTCAACTAATGCAGTTTTCTGTCTGTGGAGATCAACCTTCTAGACCTAGCTTCAAACTTGATTGATATCCAAAGGTATTGCCCTTAGAATATTGCTTTGTGAAACCCCTGGAGGTATCCCCTCTTTCCTGGAGTCCACCTGTTCTTGGTTGTCTCCAGTGTTTTGAATGGACCTCTCCTCCAGGAACTTACTAGTCAAGATACATGGTATACAGGATCTCTTGAGATAACTCTAGGAACAGAAAGTACCTGTAATCTCATAGTTAATTGTAGCTTTGCACATAATTTTAGCTAGAGAATTAGTTTTGCCAAGCACCATGAAGCAGATGTAGTTCCACTGTTTTCTACCTTCCATTATGACTTTTGAGAAGGCTGCTACTATTCTGCCAGTCTTGGTTGTTAGTACTGAGACTTTTGACACATGGACAGCGACCCATGTAGTGACCACCTTGTTGAAGACTCACAGCAGTACCACCACCACAAAAATCTCCCTCGTTCTGACCCTTGGTCATCAAATCATCTCACTTATTCTCATCCTCTGACAACCATGGGATCTGATTTCTGTCCTTGTAGCTTTGCCTTCTATAGTATGTGACCATTTCATACCAGCATTCCTCTCTTAGTAGTTATGCATTTGCAATTCATCCCCGTTATTGCATATATCAACAGTTCCTTCCTTTATATTGTTCAATAGTGTCCTGTTGTATGGCTCTTATTAATTCCTCTTTGATTGACGTTAGTTTCTGTTGATTATGAATAAGATTTCCACCAACATTCATGCACGTGTTTTTGGGTGAACATGTGTCTTGGTCCAGCCTTCAGGTCAAGCAGCATCGACCCGAGGTTGTTGAATTATATGACAAATTGCGTTTTAGCTTTATTAGAAATGGCAGTTATAATTTCTCAAGACCAGCATTCTTGTTGTTATTTTTAAGGATTCTTCACCTAACTTCAGGTCATAATGATTTTTCTTTTACATTTGCTTGCCAAAATGTCATTGGTTTAATGCTTTACATTTTGACCCATGATCCATCATAAGCTAAGGTTTGTATAAGGTGTAATATTAGACTCAGGTTTTATTCCTTTTTTCCCCTTCCTTTTGTCACTTTTGCTTGTTTTGCTTTATTTGTGTCTGTGTGTGTTCGTGTGTGCTTCGATGCCAAATGTTGCAGTGCCATCTGTGAAAGACTTTGCTTTCTGCATTGAATTTTTTTCTCAACTTTTAAAAAACTTGGCTGGCATGAGCAAATCAGCAGACACGGTGAAGCAGGTAGCTCCCAGGGCTTCCTGAAAAACAAACAAAAAAATCAATGAATAATGATCAAAATCATGTTTCTCAGAAGTTTGGAAAACAGCCTACGTTTTCCACAAACAGGCAAAGCTGAGCCAGGAAACAGGCACGTTTAAGGCAGTAGGAAATAATTGTGTCCTTCTTTCTGGTCCTTGCCCCATGCCCATACCCAGCTCAGTGGCAGTCCTGTATACTGCTGTCCATACTCTTGGTGTGAGACTCTGCTCTGTGGATCCCAAGAAAGTTGACTAGACCTCCTAAAGAACTGTATATTTCCATTTTGGTCTGTCTTAGGACTAGCTGAAGGACTGATCTATGTTACTCAGAACTCACCAAGGACAGAAAAAAGCAGGCAAATCATCCCTAAAAAACATTATAAAACAAACAATCTGCAGCCACTTCCAGGAAAAGATTATGTTCCAAAGAGTGCTGAAACTTTAGCAGGAAAAACTGGAGACAGAGGGAAATTAGGGCATTCATTACCTCCCAGGTTAGGAGGAAATAAATATGGCAGGGTTGAGGAAGGGTGTGTTTTCCAGCTGCCCCATGGCTAGGGAATCTAGCAGCGGGGATACTGTTCACCAAGTTTCAGTACCAGAATTGCAGAGGCCCAGAAATTCGGTCACACCAGGGACACTGGTTCACCACAGAGGGGAGGGGAGACCCAGGCTAAAAGAGAGAAAAATCTACAAAGTATTTGGCATGGGGATAGCCAAGGAACAGAGAGGCAGTCTGGTCTTAAATGATCCAGAGGCAGCACAGTGAACTGGTGTGTAAAAGTGTTCCACTGGCAAGAGGAGAGCAGAGGCAGCAGGCCACCTGGAATTGGCCACCCAGTGACTCTCTGCTGTGGGGGAGCCCCTGGGGTTCATATTAAGTATCATCAGACTGTCCCTGCACGTACCTGTCGTGAGATCTAGAGTGCTTCTGGAAGAGTGAGGTGTGATTGAAACAGGCACAGAAAAATTGCACCCAAGTGGACTCAGGCCTAGGAAAGGAGCAGAGTATGCCTGGCGGTGTGCAGGTGGTTCGCGGGATTAGCCTGAGAGAACCCGGAAACTGGACCAGTAGTAAACTTTTACACTCAGCTCTGATCCTGGTGTGAGATATAGGACCATTTTCAAAATACACCATCTGATAGCCTTAATTGGAAGGTAAGGTCCAATTCCTAGCCATCTACAGACTCAATGCAATCCCCGTCAATATACCAATGACATTCTTCACAGGACTAGGAAAAACAGCCCAGAAATGTAGATGGAGGAGTTAAAGACCCAGAATACCAAAGCAATCCTGAGCAGCAAGGATGAGCCTCGGGCCGTAGCAATACCTGATCTTAAATTACACTCTACAGATATAGGAGCAAAAAACAGCATGGTACTGGCATAAAACCAGAAAGGAAGACCAGTGGAACAGAGTAGAAAAGACAGAGACAAAGCCACATGAACACAGACATCTGATCCTTGACAAAGGTGCGGAAAGCACACCTGGAGGAATAGATAGACTTTTGAACAAACGGTGCTGGGAACACTGCATATCCATATGTTTTACTCAGGTTTTCTTTACTGCTGTGAGCAACAGGCCTGACAGGAACAATTTTAAGGAGGAAAACTTTATTTTCGGGCTCACAGTTTCAGAGGTCTCAGTCCAATGACAGCCGGCTCCATTCCTCAGGGCTCAAGGTGAAGCAGAACATCATGGCAGAAGTGTGTAGTGGAGAAAAGCAGCTCGGGGCATGATCAGCAAGCAGAGAGAGGCTAAGCTCAGCCCAAGAAATATACACCAAAGGTACATCACCCCCCAGCGACCCATCTCCTCCAGCCACACCCTACCTGCCTAGTGACCACTCAGTTAATCCCTATCAGGGTATTAACACACTGATTGGGTTATGGCTCTCATCACCCAAACATTTCACCCCTACTCCTTGCATTGTTTCACACATGAGCTTTTGGGGGTCACCTTATATGTAAACCATAACAGCACGGGTAGAAGAATGGATCCTAGATCCCTAGCCACCAGCCTCCACAAAAATCAACTCAAGGTGGATCAAAGTCCTACGAGTTAGACTAGAAACAGTGAACCTGCTGGCGAAAACGTAGGGGCAACTCTCCAACATATTGGTGAAGGCACCAACTTCCTTAGTAAGGCTCCTAAAACTCAAGAAATAAAACCAAGAATCAGTAAGTGGGATGGCATAAAATTAAGGAGCTTCTGCACAGCAAAGGAAAGAAGAACCCAAAGAGAGAGCCTGGAGATTGGGAGAAAGTCTTTGCCCACTACTCTTCTGACAGGCAGTTGATTAAAAAGAATATATGAAGAAAACAAACAGTCGAAAAAACTTTACAGCAAAACAGCTAATAACCCTCTCAATAAAATGGGCAAAACATCTAAATAGACATTTCTCAAAAGAAGAAATACAAACGGCCGATCAGTATACGAAACAATGCTCAACATCCTTAACAATCTGGGAGATGGGAATCAGGGTGGCCCTGAGATTTCATCTTCCCCCAATTAGAATGGCAATCATCAAGAATACGAATAATGATAATTGCTGGTGAAGATGTAGAGGAAATGGCATGTTTGTCCGTTGTTGGTGGGATTCAAATGAGTATGACCACTTGGGAACGAAACATGGATTCCCTCAAAAGACTAGAAATGGAGCCCCCATATGACCCAGCTATCCCACCCATGGGTATGTCTCCCAAAGAACAAAAATCTGCCTACTATAGTGATACTTCCTCACTTTCATGTACTGGATACACAGTTCACACTGCATTCCTGCATCCCCTGACCAACGGGAATTCAGAGTATTCCCAGATTATTCCCTTCACCAACTTTCTTGTGCATGTGTCTTTGTGCACCACACATAACCAGCTTTTCTCCAGACGATGTGCCCAGCCCTTGCTGAACTTAGCTCTGAGTCTGTTTCCTTTCCTTAGTAAGGTGGCAACTGTGGTCTCCTAAACCTGGGACTGTCCTGTGAGGATGAGTTAATATTTATCTACAGTGCTAAGGAGAGGGCTGGCACAGAGTGAAAGTTCCAGAATTTTCACCCTGCTCATTCTGCTCAATTAGCTTCCCTATTGGCTGGCCCCTCCCCACCCCCTCACACAACCTACACCCCCAGTGGATGTCAAAAACACCAGTTTGTTCACAACCTCTTCCACCCATGGTTTGCATGTTCTTTCACTGTTGTAAACGTGGTCTACGAAAACGGATTCATGATTTTAGTTTGTATCTTTAGGATCAGTGATGGTGAACATCTCTTGGGGCATCTTTGACACAGGGATCCCCGTTACTTCACATTAACTACTGTGGGGAGTAGGACAGGTTCTGATAGAGTGGGCAAACAACATACTGCTACTAAAGTACCCTGGGCATGCATTCATGTGCTAATTTGATTGCCTATGGAAATCCAGCCATAGTGGGAGATCCCACACATTGCAAGTCACAAAACACCTGCTCTATGACCTTCATTAAAAAAAAAAAAAAAGGTAGTACAAGGAGCACTGACGATTGACTATGGATCTCCTCACCCACTTTCCTTTCGGTCTGGTGGTATTGCTGGGGAACAGGGACTTGCAAATTCTTCCTGTGCTGAGTGCTCCATACCCGTCTTTATATTGAACCCTGATCCAGGCAATATTATTTCCCCCACTGTACAGATGGGAAACTGGGGCTCCGAGATGAGGCCCTCATCGGAAAGGAGGCTGCCAGCCAGAGTGCGTGGGTCAGGAACGTGGGCAAGAGCGCACCCACAAGCGAACTCCGCTGCTGGGACTGGCTTGGAAACGGCCAGTAGAACCAGAAACTTCCCAGCAGTCCAAGCACCCAGGTCCCTACTGTTGATGACCCAATAAGGGGCGCGGTGGTTGGCAGGGGGGAGGGGCCGGGCCAATGAGAAGGCCGTGATGCCGGTATCCAAGAGGCGTGAAACCACGCAATGTTTGTGGTATCTCGTGTGTCTTCTGTGGTGACCGCGTTCGCGAAGGCCTAACTGTTCTCGCTCGGACGCGGGGCCATCCTCTGTCTTCGACCCTGGCTGCCAGGCCTGCCCGACATGAGCTCAACCGACGAGGCTTCGGTTCAGGAAGACGGTTTTGGCCTGGACGGTGTGAAGCGCACCATCGTCACCAGTGCAGGCCCCAGAGCCACACGGGTACCGGGCCTGGGCCTTGAGCTGGGGCCCCCGCAGAGTGGGGAGGGCGAGGGCGGCCTCCCAGACCCTGAGGGCTATGAGTTCGAGTTGGAGGCCCAGGGGGAACAGCTAGAGGCAGGAGGGGCGGTGCTGCGGGTTGGCGAAGGCAGGCCTGGCTCCATGGCTGATAAGAAGGGGGATGCCCTGGACTTCGTGCCCCACCTCGCTGTGGAGTCTGTGGCCAGCGTGCAGCAGCTGACAGGCCAGGAGACCCCGGGCGCCCACAGATACCTGTCTCCGGAGAGCTGGGTGGCTGAACTGTCCGCCATTTGGGCTAACGCAGAGGCAGGCCCCAGCCGGAGATGGGCGCTGGCCCCAGGTTCCTTGGAAACACTGCAGGCCCCATCTGCTGCCCCTCTGCGTCACCCCAGTGGGCCTCAGGTGGGACAGGCCTGGGGGAACCCCGGGAGAGGCACCAAAACTAGGATGATGGGCAGTGGGGAAGCCCAGTTGCCCCCTTCTGATCCTGAGTCTTCAGATGAATTCACTGAGATACAGCTGGTGAGGGTGAGCCTTTGCCCGAAAGAAGGAGGCCAGACCAGTTCCAGCAGCCCCAGGGAACCGGGAGACACAGCCAACTGCGCCTGTGTAGGGACCAGAGGGAATTTCCTTCAAATACCTACCTCTCTGCCGACCTCTGCTCCCGGCCGACTCACCTCTGCCATGGAAAGGCAGGCCTTGGGAGAGCTGGCATCCTGTTCCTCCAAGAAAAGGCAAAGCGTGATCTGGGGCAAGGGAGGGAGCAGGCCCAGCTACCCTGGAACAGCAGCTGCTGCTGTTGCTGCTGCTGCTGCTGCTCCTCTTCCTCCTCCTCCACCTCCTCCTCCTCCTCCTCCT
>NW_026000294.1:996403-1030551 GCF_001458135.2 Marmota marmota marmota | reverse complement strand
GGGCTGTGGCAGGGGCGGGGCAGAGGCAGACCTCAGTGTCTCCTGGTGCAGGTGTCTGGGGCGGGGTGGGGCTGCAGGGACAGGCAGCATCACAGGGCTGGACGTTGCTGTGCCTGGCCCGGGAGCCTTCTGTGCCTTCTTGACTGCCAGGGCCGTGCACAAAGAGCAGTGAATCATCTGAACTCCATGTACTCTGCCTTTGAGTCCCACAGGTCTCCTTCTCTGAGGACCTTTTGAGACGCCTCCTTTATTTTCCCTTTAAGTGCTGGTTGGTGTGGTTTGCTTGGTGGTTGTTGTCCGGTGTTTGTATGCTTGCTTGCTTGTTTGCGTTTAACACATTTTTGGATGCTTCTGCCACACCTCAGTGTTTGAGCACTGCCGGTGCGTGTTCTGTCATAGAAGACATTTCCACATTGAGTTCCAGTGGCAGGTGGGGGAGTCATTCCCAGGGCTGATCGGACAGGGGCTGGAGGGGACTCAGATTCCAGGGGCAACTGGGAAGGGGAGGCAGGGGGACAGTCTCTTTCACTCCTGTGTCTGGAGTGCTCGGTCATGCCTCTCTCTTTCAGCGGTCATGCAGTCCCTGGATGACAAGTTCCAGGTCTTCTGAAGTGAGTGTCAAGCTTATCATCCCTCTTTCCCACAAACCTGGCTATCTGGGGATTGGGGGTGGCTGTGAGCCTGCACTGGTCCTGGGTTGGCCCTGACTCTGCTCTGCTTGTCAGGCCGAACAAAGCATCTTCCAGTGAGGTGAGCTGCTGGTACCTGTGAAGCCCAGGAGCAGCGGCCAAGCTCATTCCCTCTGGCTCTTCAGCCAGGGCCCCCTGCAGTTCACAATTAAAGTTCCCCTCATGTCCTGTGTTCCGCCCTCTCTCTGAGTGGTGGGGGCCTGTAGGGGACAGGAGATGGGTGGGAGCTGCCCCATCTCAGAGCAGGTTAGGAACAGTACCCACGGCATTTCCTGGTGGGCCTGTCCCTGAGGCGGGTGTTCTTGGGTGGCCTCTGAGCAGGAGCCCTGTGTTCAGGCTCCATGGTGCCCTGGGTTTGGTTTCCGTGTGGCCTGGGTCCAGTCCTGCTAGCATGTCCTCCCTTTGCCCACCAGCTCTCTTGGTGCTCTCTCCTAATGTCCTTCCCTCTGGAGGGAAGGGTCATGCAGGACCCATTCTAGCCTTCTCACCCCGCCACTTTCAGCAGGAATTATTAAGGCCCATCCAGAGCCCAGTTCCCCTGCCTTCCCAGCTTTTTTTTTTTTTTTTCATTGCCCTGCTTCTCCCCTCTCACCCTTCTTTTCCATCCTGAGCATCCTTGATCTCTCCCATGGCTTCCCCTGGTGGCCTGTCCTGAGTGAATGATTTCAACAGGCTTTGGAGGGCACAGTTGAGCTCACCTTCCCCCTCCCAGGCCTAGTCTTATTTCTGGTATCATTGTCTTCCTCAGGTGTCACCACACAGAGGGACAGCTCAGCTAGAAATCGCCCATCATCCTTAGTTCCCTCTTACCCCTCACCTCTGAAGCCCAGTGGGCAAATTCTGCCACGTTTCCCTTCTTCTTTCAGTAGAGGGGTAGGGGCAGAGGTCACAGCCCAGTGGG
This sequence comes from Marmota marmota marmota, assembly GCF_001458135.2. Lineage (NCBI taxonomy): Eukaryota > Metazoa > Chordata > Mammalia > Rodentia > Sciuridae > Marmota > Marmota marmota. The sequence continues at coordinate 1,028,961 of NW_026000294.1, read as the reverse complement.
TGGCAGAACAATGCAAGGGTACAGGTAACTTGGAGAAAAGTGGTTTGTCTCTGGTTATAGGAGGGGGCTGTGGGTCTGTGGGCCAACCTGGAGGAAACTGCCCACGGGCACCTGGAATGAACGGTCAGGCACGAGAGTGTCCACATCCTCCCATATCCTAGTCGGTCGACCAGCCCTTCCGATCCGGTCAGCCCCATAGCTCTCGTTTGAAAAGGTCCAGTTTATGTCTAGGGCAAATGTGGATGAGAGATCTGCGTGTGCATGAACGGTCCCCATCCAGAAACCTTCTGAGCACCCCCATGGCACTGATCCTCCTGGACATGATGATATTGTGAAAAGCACAATCTCACAGACTGCCTCCTGAGGACACATGAGATTTTGTCTGAGCTCCATATTCTGATGTCACTGTCCCTGATGGATAGTTGGTCCAGCTGTGCCTAAGACTCAGTGATAGATTCATTCATTTTTAAGTGAGGAGAGACACGTGTGGGTTCTCCAGCTCCCATCCCAAACACGCTGGATGCATAATAAGCAAGTCCAACTAATGAAGATGTTGCTTTTAAGATGTAGGTGTGTGTGTGTGTGTGTGTGTGTGTGTGTGTGTGTGTGTCTGGGTGTCCACGTGTGCTATTTGCATCCAATGAATTGGAGATGGTGGCCCTTGAGGAAAACCAATATGACTTTGGGAATGGAGGCTGTGGCGGCAGGGCGCAGAAAGCAGAGGGATCAAATGCACAAGGCTACCTCAGAATATCTGGTTCTCCCCTTGCCTTTAAAGCAGCGAGCACCTGTGGGCGATGGCCATGCCCTGAGCTGAACCCAAGTGGGATGTTCCTGTGGAGGATGGAGAGTGGGACTGCCTGCTGTGGACTGGATCAGGCTTGGGAACACCTTTCCCTAGACTTCCACTCTGTGTCTCCTCTGAGTCCCATGGGATAGGCTTAGGGAGACAGACCTTCACACACACGGTAGACCTCAGAGCCAGAAAGGATCAGCAGCAGAGGGACTTAACACCATCCACTTCAAACCTCCCCCTAAGCAGGGGCCTGGGTTCCTTAGGCTGTGGCTGAGACCCTGACACAAGTAGCTGTTCCTTGGAGGGGTAAAACACAGAAGATTGACATCTGCTTGAGGAAGCTGGCCGGAGACTCTGTGGCTGGGGTTCCTGCCACTGGAGACATTCAGGTCAGTTCCAACTGGGGTGAATTCTGGCACCATGCTCTGTCCTGGGAGGCAAGGGGCCATCCTCCCAGGTCAGCCTATTGACCCAGAGCAGCCTATTGACCGAGCCTTGCCTAGGCACAAACTCGACTCTTGGTGACCAGCTTCCACCAGCCCTGCTTCTTCCTTCGGAGCACAGGTTCTGTCTGCCCCCTGCTCATACCAGACACAGCACAATAGTGTTGCTGTTACAAGTACACCATGCCACTAGCCATTGTTGGTGCCAAATGACCAGAATTAGGGACAGATTCTGAGGTTCTATCAGGTTCAGATGGAACCAACTTCACACCCCTCCACATCCGCTTTTCCCCCAAGCCACCTCTGCCATGCAGGGGAACTTAGTGTTGGCCTGGAGAGCTTCAGGTGGGGTCTTGCCTCTTGGTGCTACTCTTCTCAGAGTGAGCTCTGGAGGCTGGCTGGACCATATGCCTGTGCTTGATGCAGCTGCACCTTGGAGACATGAGTGATATTCCACTTGGACCAGGTATCCGATCTCCCACCTGTTTATTTCCAAACATGAGCTTTCACCCTGGGGGCAGTAAAGATGGAATCCCCACCAGGCTCCAGCTAGGGCAAAAGGGGTACCAGACAGTCAGCTGGCAAGAGGCATCCAGTGCAACCATCCCCAGCTGTGAGTAGGCCCGAAAGAGTGCATTCTGGAATATCAGGTGACATCATGGTGGTAGGTCACAAGCATGGATTCTAGTCCTTGCTTCACAAACTTCCAGGTGAACTTGGGCAACTTTGTGCCCACCTGTCTCCAAGAACTCCTTTCCTCGTCCACAATTCCTTGTGATCCATCTCCTTTTTGGTGAAGGCAGCTCAGGTGTCTGCCGGGTTCAGCTGTGTACACTGTGGCCGCCAGGATGGACATGTGAGCCATACCCATGTGAAGCCATGCTGCAGTGTTCGCATGATGACGACCTGAGCTGGGATCTGGCAGTTTGGCAGGAAAGAAATCCCAGGTAACCACCACTCAGAGTGAGAATCACAGCATTGCCAGCACCGGGACCCTCCTCCTCCAACAACTTCCCCATGCATCATTTACTTCTGCTGAAAGGATGAACGATCGCTCTCAAAGAAGATCCCTCACTAAAATACAAAAACCAATGGTGGCTACCAGAGGCCCAGGAGAGTAGAGGGAGGGGTGGGGGAAGGTTGATCAATGGGTACTCAGTTACAGTTAGGTAGGGGTAAGGAGTCCCGGTGTGCAATTGTTGAATATACACAACGATTATCTACTGCACATTTCAAAGAGCCAGAAGTGGACTTCACCCATGGCCACCCATGGGAGGAGAGGTGAGATGGCAGGTGACATCACTAAGTCTCAGGCAACGTGGACTGGTGGCAGCACAATGTTTGGGAAGATCACCTGCAAGTGAATCCCAGTCAAACTCATTTTTGAGGATGAGCAGGGTCTTGCTTCCTTTCCCTGAAGCATTAACTTGTTTTCTAGAGGTACCCCAGAAAGGGTATTTCAGATTTCTGGAGCAGCAGAAATCTTATAAAAATCTTACAAAAGTATCCTTGGAGCCAATCCCTAAAAAACAAATGCCGAATGTCTTCTTTGATATAAGGGGGGGGGGCGACTCAAAACAGAGCAGGGAAGAAGAGCATGAGAAGAAGATTACCATTAAACAGGGACGAGAGGTGGGAGGGAATGGGAGAGAGAAGGAGAATTGCACGGAAGACGGAAGGAGACCCTCATTGTTATACAAAATTATATATAAGAGGATGTGAGGGGGAAGGGGAAAAAAGAGAGAAATGAGTTACAGTAGATAGGGTAGAGAGAGGTGATGGAGGGGAGGGGAGGGGAGGGGGGATAGGAGGGGGATAGGAAGGACAACAGAATACAACAGACACTAGTATGGCAGGATGTATAAATGTGGCTGTATAACCAATATGATCCTGCAATTTGTACACATGGGAAAAATAAGAATTCATACCGCATTTGAATCAAATGTATGATACATGATATATCAAGATCATTGTAATGTTTTGAGCAACTAATAAAAAAAAAGTATCCTTGGACATTTGCAGATTGTTGGCAGGAAATGTGCTTTTGATCTGGGCCCAAAGAAGGCTTATTTCACGTTGGTGAATGAAGTTTCAGGGTGTGGGTATCCACCGTGTTCATTTGCGTGTCCTTGGAGGTTGACAGTATATTGGCTTCCTGGCTATGCATGATTTGGGGACCATTTTCCCTTCTCTAGGCAGTGTTTGCATCAAGTTTGTAAGATCCACCATGTGGAGCACTACACTCACTTTTGCCCGTGTAGCGATAAATGGAGAAAATGATTTCTCAACAATACTCATAATACAAACTTTGTTGTCTGGTGAAAAGAAAAATCTGGAAGAAAATATTTTGTATATTTTCTCTATATGGAAATGATAAATGAGAAGATAGATGTTTTTAACCTAATTTACACATTACACAATGTATGCATATTGAAACGCCACATGGTACTCCAGTCGTTTGTTGAGCTTTCATGTTTTTGATGTATCGGTCTAAAATCTTCATAGACAATAAAATTGCTATGAGAGGTTTTCAGTATCATGGTCATCCAAAAACAAGGTAAGTATGTGAAATAATACATGTTACTTAGCTCAGTTTAGCCATGCTACAATGTGCACGTATTTCAACACATTATGCCACACACCATAATTATATACAATGTTTGTCAGTGAAACATACATAGAAATATGCTGGGTGCAGTGGTACACACCTGCAATCCCAGGGAATCAGCAGGCTGAAGCGGGAGGATTGCTTGGACATCATGGTGAGACCCTGCCTCAAAGTAAAAACTAAAATAATCTGGGGATCCAGCTCAGTGGTAGAGTGTCCCTGGGTTCAATCCCCAGTACAGCAATAAGTAAGTAAAGGAATGAACAATGCACACATATAAGCAGTTGCATTTCATATCAGAGTATTTATATAAAGAGTTCCTGTCATATAGGGACTCCTATCCAGGAAACAGATCTGGCGTCCCAGCAGGTGGAAGGAGATGCAAGATACAGGATAGTAGACGTGTTTTATTCAGAGGTGGAGACAACCTCTGTCCTCCAGCTTCAACTTTAGCCCTGCCCAGTTCCATTTTGCCCTCATTTTATAGACACTCCAAGCAAAGAAGGCACACTGCCGACAGGTTACATCAGTGGACACATGCTCACAAGCAAATGTTTACATCCTCAAGGACATGTGCTGGATCAGAATGACTCTGACCTTGACTACACACTAACCACAACACAGGCTATTCACGGCCTTGGCTACAAACTAAAAACATAAAACAGCATAGTCTGCCTCAGCAAGGGAGCCTATCTGTAGCTGTTTGTGGCCTGCTCCAACAGTTCCTCTAAAATTTAGGCCATGGATCGATCACAGTTTAAAAATATTTTCCTCATGGTGATGTGCTCATGGAATGACCAACATTCAAAATGCAAGAGAAAATGCCTATCTGGTGTACATGAGTTTGGTGATTTATGCAGGAAAACAATTGGGAAAATGGTGTGGATTACTTCTTTTTTATAATTATTAACACTAATTAATTTACAGATTAATTGGATTCACTGTATTTTCATGTGAACATATGTTGTGCATGGATCATGTCCATCCATCCTTCTCCCACCCCTGTTGCCCTTCCCTCCATCCCCTCATAGCCAAGCCAGTCCCTAGTAATAAATCCCAATAGCCCTTCTAGTTTCATGTTTCTTTTCTTTTTTTCTAGGTAACCCAGAAAAACTTTGATACTTGGCTCCTTGTGCCTGACTTACTTCACTTTGCAGGATGACCTCCAGTGCCAATCTTTCATTCTTTGTGGCTGAAAAAAACTCTGTTGTGTACAAATACCACATTTTTCTTATCCATTCATCTGATGACAGGCGCCTGGGCTGATATCTTAGCCATTGTGAATTTAGCACTGTCATGATCATGCATATGCAGACATCTCTTTTGTATGCTGACTTCATTTCTTTTTAGTAATAAGCAGGTGTGGGATAGCTGGATCGTTTTATTGTATTTTATTTTTTGTTAACTCAGTATTGCTATAAAATATAGAAAATACATAATCATTTAAAAAAGCATTGTGTTATTAATGATATTGATATGACTTTGGTATTGCCAGCTATAAGAACGTCATTGTTTGAGGATTCTGACCATAAAAGAATACAATTTTGCATCCATGGTTGTAGAATTTTTTTTATTGTTACCTCAAATCTTAACATGTAAATGATTGTTTATACCCTCACTGTACTTTTTCTTCTTATTTTACATAATCCAGAATATTTTGTGACCTAACACCTCAAATTTTTATCTTTGAATGCAATAATCTGGCTACAATTCCTTTCCCTGTTTAAAGATAAATGAAAAACCAGAATTAATTTCAGAACTACATTGTAAGAGTCCAAATTTCAGTTATTTCTAATTTTTGACAGATTCTTTGAACCAGGGTAAGATGACATAAAGCACACACAACACTCAATCAAATAAATGAATTTGGCTCCATTTTTTGTTAAATGATTCTCCTGAATTCTCCAGAAAGCCATGTGGATTGATAATTCAGTATGATAACTTTAAGGAATGGGTGATGAAAATTTGACACTCAACAATGACAGATTTTTGATTGCAGTGACTGGTCACAGGCGACAGACATTTTTTTTCCTGGTACTAGGGATTGAACTCAGGTATTCTACCACTGAGCTGCATCCCTAGGCCTTTATTAACATATATATTTTTCAAAAAATTTCAGACTTGGTCTCACTAAGTTGCCCAGTCTGACCTCTAATTAATATCCTCAGGGCTCGACTGGTGTGGCCTCTGTGTCATTTGAAACCCTCAGTCAGAGGTGCGGCTGCAGCTTTTTGTCACTGGGCAGCTGTATGAAAAGCACATATGTGAAATGCTATCCCGAGCCGTTCTAAGACAATAAGCCCCATGCTACCATGACCTGCTGAGTTACTGCCTGGGCCACTGGTTGCTGCAGCAGGTGCCTGTGTTCTGGCTCTTGGATGCCTGGGCCCTGGACTATGCCTCGGATGGCTTGGCCTCATTTGTGGTCTTGGACCCTGTGCCCCAGTGCTTGCTTGTATACCCAGAGGAGGCCTCAGAGGCCTCGTAGCCCACAGAGACCTTGGCCTGGGAGGAGCCAGAACAACCTGCAGGGGGGCAAGGCACAGAGGCTAGGATAAGCAAGACATGTGTGCAGCCATCACTGCCAATGAAATATGAATAAGAGTAATGAGAATAACATACCAGAGTGAAAGAGTTGGATAAGTTACCCAGCAGCATTGAACCCCAATGGCAACTAAGTGCCTTATTTGCTAGAGGAAGTAGAGAAGTGGTCAGAAGCTCCCAAAGATCATCTAGTAAAATAAAACAAGCACCCATTTCTCTACATGGCTGAAGAGAAAGATGGGCACCGAAGCCATAAGACTCACAACTTCTGTGTGTCTGCCTCAGAGCATGAGATTCAAGAATCAGCTTTACTAGCCAAGAACAGGAGGCAGGTAGAGAACAGAAAGCTAGCTGCTCAGAGGTATTTGCCCTCCTCGGAGGTGGAGAAGAACAGGAAGGTGAAGGCCCCTTTGCAAAGAGCCCGTGGGTGATGGGAGTATATGTGCTACAACTCAACAAGAGTATAGATATGGGCCAGTCCTGAAAAATTCACCAACGGGCCAGACTGTTCTTGAACTCGGAATGGGGCAGGACCTCTCAGAGAATGGCCAGAAGGCTGTTGTGTCAGTGAATCTTGTCACTTACCTAAGCAGTGGGTAAGAATGTTGAAGCTATAGACACTTGGTTACTCGTGAAGATGAGCCCCCAGACCCCTGGTATTCTTGTGAGTTGTGTCTGAGCACCTCATCTTTGAGGTGCTCACATCAGATGCCTTTAAATGGCTATGAGGCTTCTGTCCCCCTCTGGATGGTGCAGGTGGGACATGTCATCCATCCTAGGGGCCTCCGACTCCATACTTGTGAGGTCCCCATCCTGCTTGAGACTTGCATTTACTAGCACATGTAGTTTCTTTTGTAAAAGATTCTCAAGCAAACAGTACTCACCACGATCTTGAGTTCATATCACACCATGACCTCTCAAGTCCATGTGTGGTGAAGCAGGGCTGTGTTGGATACTGAAAGCTAAAGAAGTGTTTGTACTTCAGCTTACATCACCTTCACATGGGTCGTGTTATTTAAGGATTGGGCTGGTGAGGGCCTGCTTCTCTGAATGGACTTGAGGCACTCAGTAGTTTAATAGTTACACACATTCCAGTAGATGTGATGCCAATCACTGTGTATTTAGGTGGTAATGAAGTTTCTTTGATTTGATGTCACCACTCTTTTTAATTACAGAATTTCTCTTTAGAACATGTAAGGTTCCGCCAGCCACCAGTTATAGGTTGTGGACTCTAGATTCTTCTGCAATAGCTGGCAGAACATGTGGAACTCATAACCTGAAATCACATGTAATGAATTGAGATTGGCTTGTGGGGAGAGGGCAAGGGAAGACGTTAGAGATCCTGCCTACCTTGCCTTCTCTGCTCTTTCTTCCACAGAACTTAGTATACTATTCATGCTTAGCTTGAACTGGCCGTATTTGTTTTCTGGCCAGCCGATCTTATCTGCACCTTACTGTGAGCCTGGGGGTCACTGTGAGCAGGCACAGCTGTGTCTCAACAGTGCTGAGTCCTTTTTGTGCATTTGCCTTTATGATGGGAAACAGTCTTCACAGACACTCATTTCCCAGGTGGTGGGCCTCTCCATGAGGTGAGTTCTGTCCCTGAAGGATGAGGGCAGGTGCTCCAGGGGGACTAGTAGGTGCTTGGCCTCCAGCTTAGCACCCTCAGGTGTGAGTGGAAAGCTGGTGTCAGACCCAAGGCTAGGCCTGCCTTGGTTCTTACTCAGTGTCTGAAGTCCAGTGGCTCTTAGCACACAATCTGGCTTCACTCCACATAAAGTTGTCACAATGTCATCTTGTCACTGTGTCAAGCAGTGAAAATGCATACTGGAAAATCCTGGACGTTTGTGTAGTCTTGAGTTGAATTTTTCCATATGGAGAATGCACCTCGTCATTGAGGTTGTATTTCCAAGAGGAAGGTCTACATGTTGTCAAACACACTGGCTAGGAATTCTGGTGAACTTTGCTTTAACCCATCACAAGTCTTCAAATGCTGTGACAACAAGATTGTGACATGGCAGTGGTGTGGCTCAGGCAGTTTCACCTACCTGGCTGAGCATCAGGTTGCATCTGATCATCTCAGATGATGGGGGTACAGTGCCTGGCACCCCACTCCTCTAGCCTGTGGTTCACCAGACACCTAGAAAATACACTTCAGCTTGTGCACTTACCTCTGAATTCCAGGCAGAAGTGACTATGGAAGGCATATTGGCAAATTCCCACCTTTTTTTTTTTTTAGTTAGAAGACAAATTAACAAGGTTGTTAAGGAATTTTTGATGTGCATGAACAACGAATAGCTGAGTGTGGTAGCCATGGTCCTTCCTCAGCTACCTTTCAAGCCTACATTTTTTTTTTTTTTTCGGTACCTAGGGATTGAACCCAGGGGCGCTTAGCCACTGGCCACACCTCCAGCCCATTTTTTTTTTTTGGTATTTTATTTAGAGACAGGGTCTCATTAAGTTGCTAAGTGCCTCGCCAAGTTGCTGAGGCTGGTTTTGAACTCTCAATCCTCCTGCCTCAGCCTCCAGAGTCACTGGGATTACAGGTGTGCGCCATCATACCTAGTGAGCCTATGAATTTTTTAGAAGTTGTGATAATTTTTTAAAATATTTTTAAAATTGTCAATGGACCTTTAGTTTTTATTTATGGATACATGGTGCTGAGAATCAAACCCAGTGCCTCACACATGCTAGGCAAGCGCTCTGCCACTGAGCCACAACCCCAGCCCAAGTTGTGATAATTTGATGTTCCTACTTTCTTCTTATTACTGGGAACTGATGTAGTTGTAATCATGTTCCTAATTCTTGGGACATATCACAAGACAGGGAGATAGTTTAAAACTGTCTTTAGGTTGGAAGTCTAAAGTTGGTTGATAATCCAGTATTATTTAAAATTAATGCTACCTACATAGGTTTTTTTTTTTTAATTTGGCTTTAAGTTCTTAATTAAAACAATTTGCCATTAAAAAATGATCCTCATGCCTCAGCATCCTGAGTCTTTGACAAAAGCTAAAATGTTCTAACATTTCTGTGATTCCTCTTCTCAGCAACAAAATGTATTTGAATTTACTGGAATTTCATCCATTTCCATATCTATGGGTAGTGTTGTTGGGTAATTGTAAACTTAAGGTTAAGACTTATTTGTCTATATCTTCATGTTTTATTAGGTTTTAGACTTGCCTATCCATTGAGATGTATTCCTTTTTTCTATATGTGTGTGTCTTTGGTTACAATTATCTTTTTTTGGAGTGTGCCCTGTGGTTTTGGTGTCTTTTAGTTTCATCTCCTAGGCTTAGCATAATGCAAGCATTAATTTCAACCTCCAATTCTGCTCAGTTTGCTGCTGTAGAACTGCTGATTTATTCTACTCTTGGAGAGCTGCTGTGATATTATGGGCTCTTCTGAGCTATCATCTTAGAACTTCTGTTTTTGCTGTATAAATATATGTTCAGGAATGGGATCTGAGATACCCCTCTAACTGTTTCTATATGAGGACTGGTTGCTAACTTGGGAGTTTTCTCTCCCTAATCTGTGTTGAAGTATTGTTGGAGCTTGAGTAGGGATAATTAATGCATGGAGTGAGGTTTGCTGTCACTTGGCTGAGCTGAGTGTAGCCCAGCAGCAGGATCTCTACTCTGTAAAATTGTAGTGTCCCAATCACTTTCCAGCCCCTTTTAGATAAAGGGGAAGGAAGCAACCATTATACAACCTTAAAATAAGTTCATGGTGCCACTTTGACATCTGTAACATTAATTGCCACATGGAAAGAAATGGTGGGATCAGCATTTGATTGCAGCAGCAGCAACAACAACAACAACAACAACAACAAAAAAAACAGGCACAAACTAGATTTAGCATTAAACATCTGGTGTCAACTATATGATCCCTGATATTAATAACTGCAACAATATGAATGGTGGGGACAGGAATTATATAGACTAAATAGTTTTAACAGATAGTAAAAGTACAGTTCCATAGTAAAGAAAAAATGAGGTAGGAAGGCAATAGAAAGTTTTAAATATTTAAAAAGTGAACAGAGGGGAAGCAAGAGATAGGTAGCAGGGGATGACTATAAAGAAAGAGGAGTAAAAATATCTAAAAGTTAAAAAATAGAGGGAAAAGGAACAAGAGAATGTGGCTATTAGGGAAGAAAGTGAAGAAGGAGTAATAAGTGGAAGAAAGACAAAGTTAAGAAAAAAACAAATAAAAAAACAAACCAAAAGAAACCCATGAAAAATTCTATCCCTCCAAAGTCAAAACAAGGCTATAAACACATGAATAAAAAATGATTAAAATGAAAGAAAATTTACATAATATATATTCTTATATGTATGTGTTTATATATTTATATTCTTAAACCAGTCACCACAGTGAGAACACATACACATAAAGAGAATGCAAAAAAGAAAAAGAAAAAAAGGAAGGAGGATAGGAAAAACTTCTTGATGAAAAATGAAGGGCTTCTCTCCATTGAAGTGGTCAAAACGGTTGACAAAGATGCATGTTTACTGCCTATGCTATTGTGCCCTTCTTTTCAACTTCTTTTGGGTTATGTACCACTTGGATAAAGGGCTGGGGACTGTTAAATCGCACCTTTTTGTGTTTCTCACCAAACTACCAACTGGTGTGGCCTGGAACTGGAGCTGGCTGTAGTAGCTTTCAGCTTCCTATCTCATACATAAGATAGGATAGATTGAGGAGTACTGATGATTGGAGATTTGTCTGGACAGACTAGGTCAATGAACTCCCAGAGTGGGGCTGAAGTGTTCTAAATGAGAAGTTCCATTGGCTGGGGTTTAGTTTTGATCGTCCTTTGGAACTTTATCGGGAGGTATTTACTACAAAGATATTAGATCCACAGCCCCTCTTGCTGTGCAGATGCCAATCTCTGCTGGGTGTCTAGGTGTCAGGGACTTCCCCAAAATTTCAAAGAATGGGGAAATCTTAACCTCTGGATGTGGATTTCCCAGGATCAGACCTGAAGTACATACAGACACACCTGTCTGAACATTCTCTAGCCTCTCCCCAGCTGGTTTCTGAGCTGGCAGAAACAAAGGGAATGCGAGCCATTCTCCCCTCAGTATCACCAGCTTGGATCCCACTTGGCAAAATCCTCTCTGTGCCTGTTTCAGTCATGCTGGGCCAGGCACACTCTGGACCCTATGGTAGGTATTTGCTGGGACAGGCTGGCAATGCTTTTTATGAACCTTTGAACTCTGATCACTGAAAGATGCCAAGGAGCCACTTATAAATTGTTCCCACTTGTCAGCAGAGAGATTTTGAGTACTTGTCAATCATCAGCTTGCCCTACCTAGTCTTTGGGTCAGTAAAGATCAGCCTCCCACTCTGTTCCACAGGTTTTCCAGTGGGAAGTTATTCACTGCACTTTTCTCTCTTTCTGCTTATTACCTCTTCCCTCTGCATTTAACTGGTAGTGCTGGCACTATGCTAAGTTGGCACATCTCTAACATTCTTTTTCTATAATCAAAGTTTCTAAATCTGTTTCTACATGATTTCTTCTAGTTTCCAGTGTTGAATGTCAGTGAATTACCTCAATCACCCACCTTGCTGAGAAGCAATACTTCTGCTGCTTGAATCTCCAGGTGTGAAGCAACTGAAAAATATTCCCTTCCACCATCCACCACCTTCCACTAATCCACCATCTTCCTTCCCACTTTTGTCAATTATTACTTTACAGTTCATCTTTGTGGTTTGATGTTTTACTGTTTTCATGATTTTTGATTCTTTTCTACCTCCAATTTGTGTATCTCTTCTAGTGAGATTTATATTTTTACATGGTATCATGATGGTAGTTATCATTCTTCCACTTCTGGGTATAGGACTACGTTAAGCATCTTTGATAAGGTTGATTTGCTAGTCTGAATTCCTTTACTATTGCTTATCTTGGAAGGTCTTTATTTGTCTTTTGATTCTGAAGGATAGTCTTGCTGTGTATAGTAATTTTGGTTGACAGTCATTTCTTTTTTAGGACTTGAAATATATCATTCCATGCCTTCCTTATCTATAGGGTTTCTGCTGAGAAATCAGCATTTAGTCTAATGGGGTTTCCCTCAAAGGTGACCTGGAGCTTTTCTCATGCAGATTTAGAAATTTTTCCTTTGTCTTGTACTTTGGACAGTTTGACCATTATATGTTGTGGTGAGAATTGTTCTGGTCATGTCTATTTGGGGCTTGATACCCTGTATGTAGATGTTTATGTCCTTCCCAAGATTAAGGAAGTTTCCGGTAATTGAGTTAATAAGTTTTGTATGCCCCTGACCTCTATTTCTTCTCTTTCAGGTATGCCAATGAGGCAAAGTTTGTTTTTCAAGTGGTATCCAACAGATTTTGCATGTTCTCTTCATTCTTTGTTACAGTTTTTAATGTCATCTGACTGTGATATTCCAATGATGTCTTTTCAAACTCTGATATTCTTTCTTCTGCTTGATTTTGATGCCTATATACTATTTTTTATTCATGGTGTTAGAGATTGAAAACAGGGCTTAAAACTTCTGGTCCTTCTGCCTCAGCCCCCCAAGGATCTGGGAATTACAGGTATATGCCACTAAACCTAACTTGAAGCTTGCAATTGAATTCTTTATTCTTTTTTTCAAATTCTGTTGGTGGTATTTCACACCTGTCTTCAAGCTCTGATTTGCTTTCTTCTGCTTGGTTTTGAGGCTTTATTCCTTTTTTCAATTATTTTTTCTTTTTCTTTATTTTCACAGTACTGGGAATTGAACACAAGGCTTTGAACATGTAATCCTCCTGCCTCCGCCTTCCAAGAAGCAGGAATTACAAGTATGTGTAGGTGCACCCATCTTGAGTCTTTCAATTGAACCCTTTACCTCACATATATAGCTCTTTGTTTCCAAGATTCCTGATTTTTCAATCAAAATCTCTTCATTTCTTTGCTGAAATTTTCATTCATGTCCTGGATTTTCTCTCTGATTTCATTTAATAGTTACCTGGATTTTCTCAATCTCAGTGAACTTGGTTTTTCTTTCGAAAGATCATTCTTTATAACTCTTGATCTGGGATTTCACACACTTTGATATCTTTGGACTCTTTTGCTAGAGAGTTGTAAACTTCAGCAGTTATCATATTACCATGTTTATTTTTTCTCATATTTCTTCTGTTCCTATGTTGAGATTTACACAGCTGGTGAAATGGATATCTCCACTACTATTATGGGAAGGCCTTCAGCATAAGCTGCTTTCTCCTGAAGATGTAGTTTGGGGTGTCAGTCTGTTCTGCAATGCTGAGTTTATTTCCAGCTGAATGAGGGAGTATAATCCACCTGTCGCTTCTTTGGCAGTATTAGTGAGTCTGGGCACAGTGCATTCTATACTGGAGTTGGAGAAAACCAGTCGCTGCAGGTTGTGGAAGAGGGGGGACAATCTGTCACTGTAGGGAGGTATGGTGTAGTTTGCAGTGGGTGCACCTGTGTGGTTACTCCTAGAGTAGGAGTGGTGGCTCCTTTTGGGTGATGGGAGTTTCCTCAGACACTCTTGATAATGGCTCTGTTACTGGAATGGGATCTGGCACTGGCTGTTCCAGTTGTGGTGAGGAGTCCTCTCATTATACACTGGTGCCAGCCCAGGTGCTTCATGGGATGAGGCGAGGACCAGGAATCACAGCTACTCCTCTGTGACTTCCACACCAAGACTTCTCAGTAGTGTGTGTAAGGTGAGGGGGTGAATGAGACAGGGGACCTGCATAGATGTGGAAGCAGAAAATGTTGTGTTTTTTCTCTGCAGCTTCTGGGGGCGTGCCTGTCCAGGAACAGGACCTCACTCCGACCCCCACATCACATATGCACATCTGGCTATGGAATGATGGCCAAGGGCTTTTCTGTCCCTTATCTTTCTGTAGTAGCACCCCTCAGGGATTGAACTGGAGTGGGACACAGCTGAAGCTGGGAAAATTTCCCGTCAGCGGAGGTGCTTGCATCAGAGGGGGAAAGCAGAATGCATCTGACACAGCTGGGCAGTTTCCCACCATACTCCTTTGGGTTGATCACTCTAATGACAACTGGGGGCTTTTCTCTCCCCCTCCCTTTCTTCCATCTGTAACACCCACCAAGGTGTGGGTTACAGCTGGGTCTGGGTAAAATTCCTCTTTGCTCAAGGGTTGCAGGAGGGAGGGTGAGTTTGGAATGCAGATGGTGTCAGTTGGCAAAGTTTCTCTGTGGAATTTCTTAGGCTGTGCAACTCAGGGGTGGGGCTGTGGCCAGGGCCACAGCTGAGTTGCTCGAATCTGCTCAAACAACCTCTGTGGGTGAGGGAGAAGTGGAAACTCAGAGTTCCTTCTCTACCCTGCTAATGACAGTTGCCCCTGTGAGGTGCTGGGGGAGAAGCAGTGGGAACCCTGTGGGTGACAGTCCTTAGTCCTGGCTCCCATGTGAAACCACACATGGCTGGTCACGTTCCTAATCTCAGAGGGCAGGCTCCCTGATCCTCTGGTTCTAGTGGACAGCACCCTCTGCTCCTCTCTGCATTGCAATGCCCATTCCCCACTATGTAGCACACTCAGCTGGTTCGTGTCAGAGCCAGTCCTCCAAACCAAGTCTGGTTCATGAGGCAGTGAGCCAGTGCACTGCTACATCTGTGGAGTTCCAGAGATGGGAATATGCATGGGATTCTGACCCCAAAAGCAGTCTAAATTCAGACGATAGTTCCCTTTTCAACATGGCTCCTGGCGACAGGATCCTGAGGGTTCACTGAGAGAAGATGTGAATTCCTTTTTCCAAAGCCAGACTACTGTGTAGACCTCAAGCCTCTTGTCCCTTTAGGCTGCAAGCCCGCAAGGGTGGGGGCCATGAAACTTGCCAATAGCAAGGGCTGTCAGTACTTGTAAGGACAGAGTTTGCTGGGTCTCCCTCTTTCACCTTCACCCCTGCCATGGGACACTCCCCCTCCCCCAGCTGTGGAGCCAGCAGGCAGGTGATGGGATGTTTCATTTCTCTTGCTATACTGCTGTCCCAGGTCTCTGCATTTTACAAGGTTTTGATTTCTCCACTGTTGAATTCCAGTGTCCTCCCGTGGTCACTTACCTCAACATGCCCCTATTCACCTGTTGCCTTGGTTCTTTGTGGAGGAGCAGGTGAGTGCTGGTTACCTCTATCAGCCATCTTGCCTGCCNTGATGATTTACATTCCCATCAATAGTGTGTGAGGGTTCCTTTTCTACCACATCCTTGCTGACACTTGTTATCCTGTCTTTTTGATGTAGCCATTCTTATTGGGCTGAGGTGGTATCTCACTGCAGTTCTGATTTGCATTTCCCTGATGATTAGTGATGTAGAGTATTTTTTTCATATACCTGTTGGCCGCTCATGTGCTTTCTTTTGCAAAATGTCTTTTTAGGTCTGTTGGCCATTTTTCAATTTGGTTATTTTTGTTGTTGTTGTTGTTGCTTATGAGTTTTCTTGAATTCCTCATATAATCCAGATATCAGCCCCAAAGTAGCAGCTCATCAGATGTACAGTTTGAAAATATTTTCTCCACTCTGTAGGTTGTATCGCCCCCCTGTGGACTGCTTCCTCTGCTGTGCAGGAACATTTTAGTAATTCCATTTGTCTAGTTTTGCTTACATTTTTAGTGCTCTGGGGACCCTATCCAGAAAATCATTGAGTGTACCAATGTCTTGAAGTATTTCCCCTACGTTTTCTGCTGAAAATTTCTGAGTTTCAGGCCTTATGTTGAAATCTTTTTCCCATTTTGTGTTGGCTTTTATACAGGAAAAGGATCAAGAATCCATCATCTGCACATGAATGTCCACTCTCCTTGGCACTATTTATCGAAGAAGTTGTCCTTCCTCTAATGTATGTTTTTGCTGAGAGTCAGTTGGATGTGGATGTATGCATATATTTCTGGGATCCCTATTCTGTTCCATTGCTTTGTGATTGATCTTGATGTCAGCCCCATTCTGCCATTGGTAACTACACTCCTTGTAGTATGACTTTAAGTCAAGTACTGGTGTGTCTCTAGGTTTGTTATTTTTGCTCAATATTCCTTTGGCTATTCAGGGTTGTTTCTTCTTCCCTGTGAATTTTATGCTTTGTTCTTAGAGTGTCATTGATATTCTAATGAGATTGCATTCGATATGTAAATCACTTTGGGAAATAGGGACTTTTTTCAAGGCATAATCTTATCATGTTGCTCAGGTTGACCTTAAAATCACAATTCTCCTGCTTCACCCTTCTGCACGCCTCTGACTAGAAGTGTACCTCACTATGCCTGGTTAATTATGGACATTTTTACATTATTAACTCTTCTAATGCAGTAACATGGGAGTTCTTCCAATGTTTTATCTTCTTCAATCTTTTTCATCAGTGTCTTAAAATTTTCATTCTAGAGGCAATTCATTTTCTTGGTTAAATTTTTGTTAGGCATTTTTGGTAGCTATTCCGAATGGAACTGATTCCATGATTTCTTTCTCAGCAAATTTGTTATTATTGTCTGCTGAGGCAGGCAAAATGGCTGAATAGAGGTACCTAGCACTCACCTGCTCCTCCAAAAAGAACCAAAGTAACAGGTGCATGTCAAGGTGAGTGACCATGGGTGGACACTGGAATTCAACAGTAGAGAAATTGAAAACCTTGTAAAATGTGGAGAGCTGGGGCAGCCCTACGATAAGAGAAACCAAACATCCCATCAACAGCCTGCTGACTCCACAGCCATGAGAGAGTGGAATCTCCCCTCAAAGGGGTGAAGTTGAAATAGAGAGTCCCCACAATCTCTATCAGTACAGATACTAAAAATCCTAGCTAAGGGCCTGTTCCATGGCCCATCCCTTGCAGGCTTACAGACTAAATGCAGAAGAGGCCTGAAATGTGCACAGTAGTCTGGCATTGGTACAGAAGTTTACCATAGTTCTCAGTGAATCCTCAGGAGCCTATGACCAACTGTCATCTTTAGAAGGTGAAGTGCAGCAGCTCAGAACCAGGAGTCACATTTGGGATCCCAGCGGGTGGAAGAAGATGCAAGATGCAGATAGAATAGTGGGCATGCTTTATTCAGAGATGGCAACGCTTCTAGCTTCCAGCTTCATCTTTAGCCCCTGTCAGGTCCATTTGGCCCCCGTCAGTTCCAATTGTCCCCCAAGTCTTTTTCATAGGCCTTTAAAAATTTGTTCTTTTTAGTTATACGTGACAGGAGAATCCATCATGACATAAAACAGCATGGGATATATCTCCTGCTAATCCAGTCCCCAGTGCTTCTCCTTCCCCTTCCCTCTCCTCACTCCCTGCTCCCTTCCCTCTATTGGTCTTTCTGCCATTTACCCATAGTTACTTTTTAAATTTTTGCATATGCACAAGAAGGTAAGATTCACTGCAGCGTAGTACACATATGTACATCAGAAAGTTGTGTCCTATTCGTAAGCCCTTTTTATTTGCAGGCCAAAAAGGCTCACTGCAATCAGGTTATATAAGTGGGCGCACGCTCACAAGCAAAATGTTTATGATCTTGAGTACACACACTGAACCAATGTTTCTCACATTGACTACACACTGACCATAACATAGCCTATCCATGGCCTAGGCTACATACTAAAAACATAACATAAACCGTAACATAGCTTGCCAGACGCATCATTGAGTGAGCCTAACTATAGCCATGTTTGGCCTGCCTCCAGAGAATGGAACTATTGTCTGAAGTTAGACTGCATTAGGGGCCAGAATCCCATGCATATGCACCTCTATGGGACCTCACAATTGTTCCACTGCACTGGCTCAGCAGGTGACTGCCTCAAGAACCAGATTTAACTCAAGGAGGTGACTAGGACACACACCCACTGAAAGTGCTACGTAGTAGGGAACAGGTGTTGTAATGCAGAGAGCCACAGAGTGTGCTGTTCACATGAACCAGGTTGCTCTGTGAGACTGAGAATGTGGCCAGTCATGTGTGTTGCCCCATGGCAGCCTGGACTGCTCAGGATTGCCACTGCTCCTCTCCCAGCTCCTCACAAGGGCCACTGTCACTAGCAGGGTAGACAAGGAACTCTTGAGGTCCCACTGTGCCCCCACCCACAGAGGCTACTGGAGCAGACTTGAGCAACTCAGCTGTGGCCTGGTCTGTAGGCCTACTCCTGAGGTGCATAGCCTCAGAACGTCCAGAGAGAGACGTTGCCCACAGCCACGGACTGCCTTGTACTCATCCTCCCTCCCTCCCTCCCTCCTGCAAGCGCCACAGCACAGAGGAAATTTACCCACTTCAAGACGTGACCCACCCCTACTTAATCCTTGGTGGGCACTATAAATGAAAAGGGAGGGGAGAGAAAAGCCCCCAGCCATTACCTCACCATCAGAGTGCTCAGCCTAGGAGGGTGTGGAGGGAAAGGGCCCAGCTCTGCCAGCTGCGTTCTGCTCTCACTCTGTATCTGGAGCAGCTCAGCCAAGAGGAATTTTACCCAGCTGCAGCCATGACTCACCCCCTCCAGATCCTCAGAGGGCACACTAAATGGAACAGGGAGAGAAAAGCTCCCAGCCATCGGCTCTGCCTAAGCGTGCTCAGCATTCTGCTCTCTCTAGTGCGAGCACCTCAAATTTTTCCCAGCTTCAGCT
The DNA here is from genome assembly GCF_001458135.2 of Marmota marmota marmota. Classification (NCBI taxonomy): domain Eukaryota; kingdom Metazoa; phylum Chordata; class Mammalia; order Rodentia; family Sciuridae; genus Marmota; species Marmota marmota. The sequence continues at coordinate 1,010,003 of NW_026000294.1, read as the reverse complement.
GCCACCCACTCCAGCTCAATCCGTGATGGGCACTACTACTGAAAGAAATGGGGACAGAAAACCCTCAGCTGTCACTCCATCACCAGATGTGCAAATCTGGGGTTTAGGGTTCTGAGGTCCATTTCCTGGACAGGCATATTCACAGAAGCAGCAGAAATGCATATCTCAGTTTGTCCTGCTTCCACACCTATGCAGGTGCCCTGCCTCAGTCACAGGGGCACTCTATGTCTCAGCTGCATCTCCAGGCCTTTTTAGTTATTATATTTGGACTGGGGATTAAATCCAGGGGTGCTTAACCACAGAAATATACATCACCAGCCTTTTTAAACTTTTTAAATTTCTTGACTGAGTCTTGCTAAGTTGCTGAGGCTGACTTTGAAATTGCAATACTCCTTCCTCAGTATCCTGAGCTGCTTGGAGTACAGGCATATGCTGTTGCACTAGGCTTTCATTTTTATTTTGAGGCAGGATTTTATATGTTGCCCAGACTATTCTCCTGCTTCAGCATACTGAGTATCTGAGATTACAGGCTTGTGCTGCTCCACCTGGCCTATTTTTAGTTATGTATCATTGATAAACATTGTATATATTTATGGTGTATAACATGTTTTGAAATATGTGCAAATCATGGAATGGCTAAATTGAGCTAATTAACATGTATTGTTTCACATACCAATTTTACTATGAGAATACTTAAAATCTTTTATAGCAATTTTGTTTTCTGTATTGTTCTTGGACTAAGACATAAAAACATAAAAACTACATATAGAATATCGTGAAATTTCAATACATGTATAGATTTGATAATGAGTAAATTAGTTGAAACAAATTGTCTCCTTATTTATCATTTCCATATAATGAAAATATTTTAAATCCTTTCTTCCAGATTTTGTTTCACTAGACCACAATGAATTATTTTTTAGGAATCATTTCCTTCATTTCTCACTACGCAGACAAAAGTGTGTAGTGCTTTAAAATGTTGGAACTTGCAAACTTGATCACTGCCTAGAGAAGGGACAGTCATCCCCAAATCATGCTTAACCAGGACAATTCACTGCCTACCTCCAAGGACATGCACATGTGTATGAATGATAGCCTCCTCACTATCCTTGAGCCTTCATTCGCCAATATTCAGTAAGCCTTCTTCAGGCCCAGATTAAAAGTACATTTCCTGCCAATGATCTTTAAATGTCCAAGAATACTTTTTTCAGCATCTGCTGCTGCTACAGAAATCTGGAGTACCTGTTTCTGGGGTACCTCCAGAAAGCATGTTAGTGCTTCAGGGAGAGGTCATGGGAAGCAAGGCCTTGCTCATCCTTAAAATGATTTTGACTAGGATTTGCTTTCAGGTGATCTTTCCAAACATTGTGCTGTCACCATCCATGTGACCTGAGACTTGGCGATGTCCTCTGCCATCTCACCTTCCTCCCATGGGGTGGCCACAGGTGAAGTCCTCTTCTGTCTTTTTGAAATGTACAGTATGTAATTGTTGTGTATAGGCACCCTACTGTGCAATTGCACACCAGGACTCCTTACCCCTACCTAACTATAACTGAGTGCCCATTGATCAACCTTCCCTCACCCCTCCCTCTACTCTCCTGAACCTCTGATTGCCAACCTTTTACTGTCAACTTTCAGGTGACTATTTTCAGGTACACAATACATTGTTATTAACTGTATCGACCAGGCTAGATGACTTATCTCCTTAAGTTGTGCTTCCTCTCTAACTGAAATTTTGTATCCTTGATAACTTCACCATCATTCCCTACCACTCTACTCTGCTTCTAGGAGTTTGGCATTTCTTCATCTCAAATACCAGTGAGGTCCTGAGTATTTGTGTTTATCTGGCAGAAAAATCAAAAAGGAGGAATACTCCACAACTCATATTGTAGGGTTGAAATTGCCTCCCTACTAGATCTTGACAAGCTCAGTTCAAGAGAGGAAAATCCCAGGTCAATCACACTTCGGAGCAAATGGCGGAAATAGCATGTTAACAAACTGAATCCTTCAGGATATGAAAAGATATATACATACTATGTCACGATTAAGGATCCTAGTACAAATTTCATTTACTTAAGGAAATATAGTGATATACCTTTGCACATTAAGAGGTTAAAAGAGGGGAGACTGTAACATAGTTGGCATACAAAATATGCTCCATGTTTCTCTACTTCGAAGTGAAGAACAGAGGTGGAAATCCAGCTCAAGGAATTTGTGCCAAAACTTGTTCCTATGGGAACCTGAGAGTCCTGAATAAATACTTGCACTCTGTCTCAACCAGTACTTACTGCATGACCTAAAGCACACCTGATAATCATGATCCCAAAACATTTATAGAGAATGTTGGATCCAGGGAATTCAAGACAGAGGTACAGTGGAGAGTGCAATCTGATCTCCTTTTGAGCCCCACAGTACATGAAAAACTAGCAGAAAAGGTTCAAGGAAATTGTCCAGACAAGAATGATTACACTGGGGACAGGAAAGTGCAATTTCCTTTTGAGCTCTGTGGTGGGAATGACCAGCTGAGAGGGATTAGAAAATTTTGTTCAGGTGGGTGTAATTTCATTTGTGGCTGGAGACTTGGGAATTCATATTTGGGTGATGGTTGGGCCACAGGAAACCTGTCATGGACCATCTACCCAGAGTGTTCTGTCACCTGGCCCTATGAATAGAAAGAACTCTGGGGAAACATTAGAAATCCGGATGTCCAATCTTTGCACACTACTGGTGCAACAATTTCAACACTCTAGAGTATATCCCCAAACAAAGGGTCATCAGGTGGAGTGGCAAAAATCACCAAAGGAGGTTGGGTTTAATTACCCACCCCTGGATCCCTCTAAGTGGCACATAGACCAAGAAGGATTCTACAGAGGACACTTTGGAATAGGAAGTAAATACTCAACTTCAGCTACCTCAATGGAAATATTTAAGAATTTTTAATTAAGAACTTTTTAAATTTTTTTAGTTCTTGTTCTTGCTATATTTGTTGACTGAATCATATATGTTCATATACACATTTCTAGCCCTCCCCATTTTATTTATTTTCATTTTATTAACCTTTTACTATTTGTTTTTCTAAGAGGTAGTGACTTTTTAACTTGCTTTTTTGTTGTTTTTTAGTTGTTTGATATTGGTGGTGGTAGTTCTGCTCTACTTGTTTGCTATTTTAATACCCTCACTCTCCTCACCTCTCCCTCAAATAGCAAAAAAAAAAAAATTGTTCTCTTCTACTTCTTCATTTCCTCCCTCTCTAGGTTTTTTTTTTTTTTAGTTGGACACAATACCTTTATTTTATTTATTTTTATGTGGTGCTGAGGATCAAACCCAGGACGTTGCACGTGCTAGGCAAGCACTCTACTGCTGAGCCACAACCCTGGCCCCTCTGTTTAGGGACTTTATGCATAACTTTGGAATACTGCAAACTTTCTTTTGACCTTTTGGACTTCTTACCTCAACTTCTTTACTCTGTTCTTTCGGGGGGGGGGTTGTTTGTTTGTTTTGTTTTTGTTATCAGGTATTGAACACAGAGGCTCTTAACCACTGAGCCATATCCCCAGCCTTTTTAAAATATTTTATTTAGACACAGACTCTTGCTGAGTTGCTTAGGGCCTTGCTACATTGCTGAAGCTGGCTTTGAATTCACAATCCTCCTGCCTCAGTCTCCTGAGACAAAGGGATTACAGGCACGCACCACCATGTCTGGCGAACTTCTTAACTATTAATAATATTTTTAACATCCTTTTAATACATGTATTCTATCCATTTGGGGAATGGAATAAGGTGATTCATAGGAAGCCACACTATCATAGCAACTCCTTAAGCATGAATCAAAACAGCAGTTCAGGGGAGTTTCAAGACAGCGTCATAGAGAAGGATGCTTTCCTGGCTGCTCATGGTGTGAAATCAAGAAAGCAGATAGGCAGCATCTCAGCAAGGTGAAAAAATGAGGGGTGACTTTACTGGGATTAAATACTGGACATTCAAAACAGATCAGGGACCCAGGAGGCTGGATATAATAAAATAAGGAAGAAATCCCCAGTGCCATTGCCACTGCTGCCACTGGAATCACCAACCAGAGTGGACCCTCTTTGAGTTAAAGTGGAGGGATAAGGGAATTAAAGGAACCTGCATTTTTAGGAGGCCTGAGGAGTATCTAGGTATGGAGAGATCAGAGATCAAAGACGCTGCCCAAGTAAACTGAAAGGCTGCTTGCAGGCAGGACCAGCAGGGAAAGAAAAACCAGGCAGGGAATTTGAAAGGGCAGAAGTGGGAGAAATTGAGTTTGGAGACTGAATCCAAGAGACCAGGAAACAGGGGGACAATAGGTAAGGAGAGGACTCAGAACTGTCTCCTCCACCACACAAGTGGAACCCTGGGGAGATTCCTGGGGTGAAGTCTTCTAGCATAGACTAGCAAGACTATGCTGGGCCCTAGAGGTGTGCCGATTTAAAATCTTCAGACCAATTGCCATTCAACCAAAAACCTGGAGCCTACCTAAGCCTAACCCTAACCCTCTAGTAGTTCCACCTATGTGATTTCTTCTCACAGTCCAGGAAACTCACGCTGAGGGTGAAGCAAGCATCAGACTCCAGCCCACCTAACACTGCTTAGAAAGGAAGCTGAGGATTTTTTGAACTCCAACAGAATTTATTCCTTAAATTTTCTTCAAGATCTTTTTTTAATTTTAATCTTTTTCTCTCTGTTAAAATGTGACCTGAATGGTTCATGGACACCTATACATATTCATATTTTTTCTCTTTTCTAGCATTTTTGAAACAAATTATTTTTCACAGATCAGTATTTTGAGAATGAGGATTTTAATTTGTATAGTGTAGGTTTTTTGTATTGTTTAATTTTATTTTTAAGTTTTAACTTTTATATTATTATTTCTCTCACATATCTGTTTCCCTTGATTCTTTCTCTCTTCTGCTAAGAGTCAATCTCTATTGTTCCCTCTTTCCCTCTTCCTTTAATTTTTTACATCAAATTTATCTCCTCATGCCCCATAATCATCACATTCTACATCAATTCTGTTCTCTCTCTATCAACATTTGAAATTGTAGACCCTTTTGCAAACTTACTGTTTTTACAGTGGGCAAGAATTAATCACAATTTTGCTTATTCTGACAACTGACATTGTAGAAGTCTCGGCAGGAAGAATTTGGTTTAAAGTGCTATTATTGTTTGCATTGGTTGTTATTATTTGGATCCCCTAAATGGTGAGGTAGTGAAAAACTTCAGAGACACTATTAAGGCCACAGGGTAGACACTCTACTGCCTCAAATCCATATTGTTAGATGGGTAGTCACACAAACAACATAAAAAAGCAAGGGAACTAATCACACTAAACAAACTAAGATAATTCCATAACACAATCCATCAACACCACAGTAGAAGAAATGTCAGAGAAAAAGTTTAGAATGTATATGTTTCACTGATGTGTAGGTAAAGGACAATGCAAGGAGTGAAATAAGAGAGAAAATACAGGAAGTAAAATAGCACTTCAATAAAAAGAAATTCTGAAAAAAAATCAATCAGAAATCCTCAAAATGAAGAATTTGTTAAACCAAATTAAAAATTCAATGGAAAGCATCACCAGCACACTAGACCACTTGGAAGACAGAGTTCCAGGCAATGAAGAAAAAATATATAATCTTGAAAATAAAGTTGACCATGGAGAAAAGATGTTAAGATACCATGAACAGAACTTCCAAGAAATGTGGGATAACCTGAAAAGAACAAATTGAAGAGTAATCAGGATATATGAAGGCTTGGAGATACAAACCAAAGGAATGCACAATATTTTTTTGGTAGAATCTTTTTTAAAAATATTTATTTTTTAGTTGTAGGTGGACACAAAACCTTTATTTTATTTTTATGTGGTGCTGAGGATCGAACCCAGAGCCTCACACATGCTAGGTGAGCACTCTACCTCTGAGCCCCAGAATGCACAATCTTTACAATGAAATAATATCAGAAAAATTTCCAAACCTAAAGAATGAAATGGAAAATCAAATACAAGAGGATTACAGGGCCTTAAATATACAAAATTACAACAGGCCCACAGCAGGGCACATAAGTATGAAATGCCTAACATACAGAATAAAGATAGAATTTTAAAAGCTGCCAAAGAAAATCAACAGATCAAATAGAGGGAAACTAAGTAAGATCTCAGCTCATTTCTCAACCCAGATCCTCAAATTTAGGAGGTCTTGGAATAATATATACCAAGCTCTGAAAAAAATGGATGCCAGCCAAGAATACAATACCTACCAAAATTAAGCTTCAGAATTGATGATGAAATAAAAACCTTCCATAATAAACAAAAGTTAAAAGAATTCACAACTAGAAATTCTTCACTACAAAACATATCAATAAAATATTTCATGAAGAAGAACTGAAAAATAAAAGTGAAACCAGCAAAGGGAGTAACTACACTAGAAAAATAGTAAGAACAGAAACTAATTCAAATTAAAAACCAGAAATATATCAAAATAACAGGGAATAAAAATCATTTCTCAATAATAACATTGAGTACAAATGGTATAAACTCATCAAAAGATATAGACTGGTACATTGGATTAAAAAATAAGACCTGACAATATGCTGTCTCCAAGAAACTTATCTCATAGGAAAAGAAATCCACAGATTGAAGGTAAAAGGATGTGAAAAAAACTTACCATTCTCATGTACCTCATAAATAAGCAGGGGTTTCTATCCTCATATCAGATAAAGTGGACTTCAAGCCAAAATTTATTGGAAGGGACAAAGGAGGACTCTTCATACTGCTTAAGGGAATTATATATCAACAAACATAACAACTGCAAATATTTAAGTCCAAATAATGGAGCATCTACAAATATCAAACAATTTCTTCTCAATTTCGAAAATTAAATAGACCACAACACAAGAATACTGGGTAATTTTAACATACCTCTCTCATTAGTGGGTAGATCCTCCAAACAAAAACTAAATAAAGAAGCTATAAAACTAAGAAATGAAATTAATAATTTAGAATTAACAGACATATATAGAATATTTCATCAATGACTGAATACACGTTCTTCTCAGCAGCACACAGATCATGCTAAAATACACCATATGTTATGTCACAAAGCAACTCTTAGCAAATAAAAATAGAGATTATATCTTGCATTCTATCAGATCACCATATATGAAATTAGAAATAAATGATAAAATAAAAATAGGAGTTACTCTAACACATGGAGACTAAATAATATACTATTGAATGAATAATGAATAGCAGAAGACGTAAGGAAAGAGATTAAAAAATTCTTAGAGGTAAATGAGACACAGTGGCACATGCCTGTAATCCTAGAGGCCCTAGAGGATGAAGCAGGAGGATTTTAAGTTCAAAGCCAGCCTCAGTAACAGCAAGGCACTAAGCAACTCAGTGAGACTGTGTCTCTAAATAAACACACAAAAAAATCCTGGGGGTGTGGCTGAGTTGTTGAATGCCCCTGAGTTCAATCACAGTACCTGCCCTCCCAAAAAAATCAGATGAAATATGTTGAGCTCTGTGTCATCTCTTATCTCTTCAAAGCCTAGAAATGATTGTAGGTTAGTCTGAATCATTCCACCCTCCTAATGTAAGCACATATTCTGAGTCTCCCAGAAAGAGGGCAGCATCAGAGATGTCCAGCCAAGAAGCTAGTGAAACTCTGCATGCAGACTCCTCTAACAAATTTGAACACTTTGGATCCAAATTGAGAGTAAACAAACTTCATAATATCTGAACCCCAGAAAGAACACTACTTCAAAAAACTGACCAAGAAATAATAGATTAGCAGGGCTGCTGAAGAACATTGTTAACAAGTTTTTTAAAGAATTTAGTAGTATAAGACATTATTCTCAAGTAGCTATAATTATTTGGTATTAGTACTTCTTCTCAATGTGGTATTAGAGACTGGATATAGTTGCAAATTCAAATTGAGTGAAAATACTAACATCAAGACATTCATTCACTCAACCCAGGACACATAGTAAAGAAAAGGCATCTCACTAAAAATTTCCTTATATATAAGTAGAAAAGAGAATCACCCCAGAAGATGGGCAAAAATACTAACAGGCTGGGCCTGTAGCTCAGTGGCAGAGTGGTTGCCTAACATATGTGAGGCACTGGGTTTAATCCTTAGCACCACATATAAATGAACAAATAAAATAAAGGCATTCTGTCCACCTATAACTACATTTTTTTAAAAATAATAACAATATGAAAACTCAAGGAAACAAGCCACTCCAATAATCTCACAATACAACAAAACCGTGGATAGCACAGTAGAAGAAATGTCAGAAAATGAATTTAGAAAGTTGATAATTAAAATCTCCAATTAACTAAAAGAAGATCCAGGGAATACACTGAGAGAGAATACAAAGGAAGTGAAAGAACATTTCAATAAAGAGATAAAGTCTCTGAAAAAGAAAAAACAGAATTCCTGGAAATGAAAGACTCAATAAATTAAATTAAAAATTCAACTGAAAGAATTACCAATGAATTAGATCACTTTGAAGAACAATTCAGGCCTCAAAGACAAAGTATATAATCTTGAAAATAAAATAGACAATAAAGAAAAGGTGTTGAGACTATGACCAGAATATTCAAGTAATCTGCGAAAACATTAAGAAACCAAATCTAAGAATCATTGTTGTATATGAAAGAAATGAAATACAAACTAAAGGAATGTGCAAAGTCTTCAATAAAATATCAGAAAAACCTCAGGAATGATATGGAAATCCAAAAACAAGATGCATTCATAACTTCAAATAGGCAAGATCAAAATAAAATCCTCTTCAAGACATGTTATAAATAAAATACCAAATATATAGAACAATGATAAAATTGTAAAAGTTACAAAACAAAAATGGCAACTTAGATTTAGAAGTAAGCTGATTAAGAATTTGTACTGATTTCTCAGCCTGTACCCTGAAAGTCAGGAGGGATTAAAATAATATATGCCAAGCCCTGAAAGATAATGAATTCCAACCAAGATTGCTGTATTTAGCAAAGCTACCCTTCAGAACTGAAAATGAAATAAAAAACTTTCCATGATAAACAGAAACTAAAAGACTTCATAACTATTAAGAGCTCTACAAAACATACTCAATGAGATATTTCACCTAGAAGAAATGAAAAATAAATATCAGAGCCAGCATATGGATAAATCTCACTAGAAGAATAGTCAGTTAAAGGAGAATCAAGTCTGGATTAATGAGAAATCAATCAAAATGGCAGAAAATAAAAATCATTTCTCTATGATAATACTGAATATAAACAATCTAAACTACCCCATCAAAACACATAGATTGGCCAAATGTATCATTAAACAAGACCTAACCATGTGATGGTTACAAGGGACTCACCTTATAGGCAAATGTATCCAAGGCTATAGGTGAAAGGATGGAAAAAGGTGAACCATGAAAATATAAGACTCAAAGAAAGCAAGAGTAGCTAATCTCAGAACTGACAAAGTAGACTTCAAGCAAAAATTAATCAAAAGAGACAAAAAAGGTTACTTCATACAGCTTAAGGTAATCATTCAGCAACAAGATATAATGGTTTTAAATATTTATGCCCTTAACTTTGGTACACCTACATAAACAAACAAATCCTATTCAATATAAAGAATCAAATAGGCCCCAATACAATAATACTGAGTGATCCCAACATAACTCTCTTACCAATAGACAGCTCATCCAGACATAAACTAAGACTCTTCAATATTATTCAAATAGACCTAACCAACATCTATAGAATGTTCCAACAACAACTGAATTCACTTCCTCCTCAGATGCACATGGGACTTTTTAAAAACTAGACCATATTTTAGGACACAAATCAAATCTTAGCAAATAAAATATAGAGATAATACCTTGTATATTATCAGATCATAATGGAATAAATAAAATCAATAAAATGAATGAAATCAATAAAAATATAAAAAGTAAGAAGTCATCTGAAAACCTGGAGACTAAATAATACACTTTCAAATGAGGAATAGGCTATAAAATAAATCAGGGAAGAAAGTTTTTAAATCTTGGAAACAAATGAAAACAGAGATACAACATATCAAAATCTCTAGGACAGTATGACAGTGATTCTAAGAGGAAAGTTTATAGCATTCAATGCCTAAATTAAAATAAATAGAAAGATCCCAAAATAAATGATCTAATTTTATAACTCAAAACCCTAGAAAAGGAAGTACATGCTGATTTCAAAATAAGTAGGAGACAGAAATAATATCAGAGCTGAAATTAATGAAACTGAAAACAAAAAACAATTATAAGATCAATGCAACAAAAAATCAGTTCTATGAAAATATAAACAAGATTAATAAAATCTTATCCAAACTAACCAAAATAAAGAGAATACCTAAATTAATAAACTTAAGACATGAAAGAGGAGATATCACCACAGATACTTCTGATATCCAGATATCATTAGAAACTGTTTTGAAAATGTATACTGCAATCAATGGGAAAATCTAGAAGATATTGTATTTTAGTTAGCTTTTCCACCACTGCAACTAAAAGACCCAATCAGCACAATTATAGAGGAGGAAAAGTTTATTTGGGGCTCACAGTTTCAATCCATAGACAGCAGGCTCCATTCCTTGAGGCTCAAGGTGAGGCAGGACATCATAGTGGAAGAGTGTGGCAGAGGGAAGTAGCTCACACGAGGGTCAGAAAGCAAAGAGATCTCCACTTGCCAGATAAAACTTATACCCCAAAGCCACACTGCACCTGTCTTTAGTTCCCACTCAATCCCATCAGGTGATTATATCACTGATTAGGTTAAAGCTACCATAACACAATTATTTCTCCTCTGAACCTTCTTGCATTGTCTCACATGTGAGCTTTTGGGGGACACCACATCCAAACCATAACTCACTGACAAATTTCTAATTTGTCAAATTGAACCATGAGGATATAGAAAACCTAAACATATCAATAGCAAGTGCCAAGATTGAAGCAGCAATTAAAAGCCTTCCAACCAAGAAAAGCCCAGGACCAGATGGATTCTCTATTGAGTTCTACCAGACTTTTAAAGAAATTTGCCAAGAACTAATGCCAATCTTCCTCAAATTATTTCATGATACAAAAAGGGAAGAAACACCCCTAAAATCATTCTCTGAAGCTAGGATTACCCTGATACCAAATCCAGACAGACATGTCAAAGGGAAAAAAAACTACAGACTAATATCCCTGGTGAATACAGATGCAAAAATCCTTAATAAAATATTAGCAAACCACATTCAAAAACATATTAAGAAGATAATGCACCAAGATCAAGTGGGTTTCATCCCAGGGATGCAGAGTTGGTTCAATAGATACAAATCAATAAATGTAATTCACCACAAAAAAATAGAATTAAAGAATCACATGATTATCGCAATAGATGGAGGAAAAGCCTTTGACAAAATCCAGCACCCATTTATGTTAAAAACTTTTGAGAGAATAGAGCTACATGGAGCTTACCTCAACATTATAAAGGCTATATATAACAAACACTAAATCAACGTCATACTGAATAGAGGAAAACTAAAAGCATTTCCTCTAAAATCAGGAAGAAAACAAGGCTGCCCATTCTCACTACTTTTATTCAATACATTTCTTGAAACTCTAGCCAGAGGAATCAGGCAAGAAATGAAAATTAAAGGGATAAAAAGAAAATACACAGAAGTAAAATTACATCTGTTTGGTGATGAAGTGATCCTATATCTAGAAGACCCAATAAACTTGACCAGAAGACTACTAGAATTGATTTAAAAAAATCAAAGCAGAAACAGGATATAAAATCAACATACAAAAGTCAATAGTTTTCCTATACTCCAATAATGAGCCTGTTGAGAAAGAAATCAGGAAAACACTACAAGAACTTCAAAAATAAAATGAAATAATTGGGAATAAATCTAATCAAGGAAGAGAAAGACATTGTCAATGAAAACTATAGAATGCTGAAGCAAGAAATTGAAGAATACCTTAGAAAGTACAAAGACCTTCCATGCTCTTGAATAGGCAGAATTAATGTTTTAAACATATTCAATGCAATCACCAAAAAAAAAAAAAAAAGCCAATGACATTTTTCACAGAACTGGAACAGTTCTAAAATTCATTTAGGAGAAAAAAAGACTCAAAAGAGCCAAAGCAATACTGAGCAAGAAGAATGATGCTAGAGGTATATTAATACCTGATTTCAAATTATACTACAAAGCTACAGTAACAAAAGCAGCATGGTATTGGCATCCAAACAGACATGAAAACCAATGGAATAGAGAAGACAACACAGGGAGATCCAACATGGCGGCGGGCGCGGAGAGATCAAGTCTCTGACCTCTTCAGCTGCGCGGGCATAGGGAGTCATGAACTGTCTAAATGCTGTTTGCTCAGGATCACTAGGCAATGCTGAGCTGACGTGGATCTGGGGCGAACAGTTTGGGCCCCTCAGAACACACACCGAGCCCGGATCGGCTGCATTAAAGCTCCGGTTCGCCTGCTTCTCGTGACTCAGCACTAACGATCCCGCTGAAATAACTGGTCGGCCCGTCTGAACTTACAGAGGTAAAAGCCAACTGAACCTTCATAGGCAGTGGCCACAGGATTGAAACGGGGCTTGGGAGAGACGGTCAGGACCCACCCGTTGCATTGGTCACCCGGCAAAGGGAACGAACGGTCACCATTTGCATGGGATACCACCATGGCAGAGAACTGACGTCATGGGCGGAGGAGATAACTTCATTGAAACCAGCGCAACAGGTGTGTAATCCCCTAGCCATCTCTCTCCACACAGCAGGGAAACCTTAAGGGCCCCTCCCAGCAATCCAGTGAGCGCGATAGCCAGACCGAGGGAATCAGGAGTGGCGCGGGACTCATGGCGCGGAACTCCCGGCTACCGCTCCCACCAGTGCTGACAACTGAGGTCTCTTGCACCAGCTACCGGGGTCATGGCTACCGGAGGGCAAGCAAATTCGCTGGGGGTTCTCAGCCCCAAGCTCTACAAACTTAGGGTCTGAGGGAGGCAATCAGGGAGTGTGTGCCCAGGCGTTCATGAAAACAGGGCTCCCAGGAGCAGCAGACCTGGCGTGTAGCCAGTATTGTGGTGAGCATCACAGGTGAGTGGGGCCTGGCTTGAGGAACACAAGAGAAGGCCCTAGGCACTCAGGATTGGAGACCCGCCCAGTCTGGGAGGAAGAGCTGCTACACAGTGATTGGTTCCCACCTATTGAGAGGAGAAGCTTGGCCCAGTGGGCACAGCTCCACCTACTGGAAGAGAAGTTAATCGAACTCTAGGACTGCATTTATTATTTTTTTTTTCTTTTTTTTCTTTCATTTTCATTTCTTTGTTGTTGTTGTTGTTGTTCTTTAACTTTTTAAAATCTTTTTAATTTTTTTATTTTATTATTATTATTTTTTTAATTTTAATTTTTTTATTATCATTTTTTTTAAATTTTTTCCTCTTTCTTTATTTTCTATTTTTTTTCTTTTGTCTTTTCATTTCTTTTCAATTTTCTTATTCCCCCTTCCTTGAATTCTACCTGCCTACTCTCATTCTCTTTAGTGACTTCTTCCCTTCCCTTCTAAT
>NW_026000294.1:988212-992215 GCF_001458135.2 Marmota marmota marmota | reverse complement strand
GGGAGGGGGGATAGTAGAGGATAGGAAAGGTAGCAGAATACAACAGTTACTAATAGGGCATTATGTAAAAATGTGGATGTGTAACCGATGTGATTCTGCCATCTGGAGTTCATAACCAACTTGAATCTAATGTATGAAATATGATATGTCAAGAGCTTTGTAATGTTTTGACCAATAAAAAAAAAAGAGAAGACAACACAAGGACAAACCCACATAAAAACAGTCATCCCATACTCCATGAAGGTGACAAAAACATGTTGGAGAAGATAGCCTTTTAAGCAAATTGTTCTGGGAAAACAGGATATCCACATGTAGATGAATAAAATTAGATCCTTATTTCTCACCCCGTACCAAATGAAAATCAAACTGAATCAATGACCTAGGAATTAGATCCGAAATGTTGCAACTGTTAGAAGAAAACAGAGTCAACAAACCAACATGTTGTGGCAGGCACCAACTTCCTTAACAATACCCCTTAAAGCTCAAGAAAAAAATCAATGGATTGGAGTTGTAGCTCAGTGGTAGAGCACTCACCTAGCATGTGTGAGGCACTGGGTTTGATCCTCAGCACCACATATAAATAAGTGAAATAAAGGAATCATGTCCAATTATAATAGGAAGAAAGGGAGGAAGGAAGGACACACTTAAGTGGGACAACATCAAATTAAAAACCTTATGCACAGCAAAAGAGAAACATTTACGAGCATAAAGAGAGCCTACAAAATGGAAGAAAATCTTTGCAGTTATTCATCTGACAGGGGATTGATATCCAGAATACATAAAGAACTCAAAATGCTTAACATCAAAAAAGTAAACAAAAAACCCCAATCAATAAAAGGGAAAAAGAAAAGAACAGACATTTCCCAAGAATTATAAATGGCCAAAAAATATATGATAAAATGTTCAACATTCCTAGCAATTAGGGAAATACAAATCAAATTACACTGAGATTTCATGTCCCCACTTTTAGAATGGCAATCAAGATAGGAAATAAGAATAATTTCTTCCAAGGGTGTGAGAGAAAAGGTACACTGATACCTTCTTGATTGGACTGTAAAATAGTATAACCACTTGGGAAAGCAATATGCAGATTCCTCAAGACTGGGAATGGAATCGCCATATGACCCAGCCATCCCACTCCTTGGTATTAATCCAAAAGAACTAAAATCAGCATACTGCAGTTTTACAGGCACTTCAGTGTTTATAGTAGCTCAATTCAAAATAGCCAAGTTATGGAACCAGCCCAGATGCTCATCACAGATGAATAGATAAAGAAAATGTGGCATACATACAAAATGGAGTTTTAGTCAGCTTTAATGAAGAATGCAATTATGTCATTCGGATGGAACTGGAAAGCATCATGAAAAGTGAAATAAGCCAGACTCAGAAAGTTAAAGGTAGAGTCTTTTTCTTACATGCTGAAACTACAGTAAAATATGCCGGGAAAAGAAGTGGATACGATGAATATTCTCGGGAGATCACTGGAGTGTAGTAAGAGGATAAGAGGGAGAAGGGAGAAATGGGAAAGGAGAGGAATAGCTAAATGAGGTTGACCAAATTATGCTGTTAATATGCTTGAATGTACCATGGTGAATACCACACAGGAACATGATCCAGCCAACCTCCAGAGGTCACTGGACTTATACCTATAAAATACCAATTTATGAAAACAATAAATAGATGGGGGAAAGGAATGGGGGTGAGGGAAGAGGTAATAGGGATTGAAATAAAGCAATTATATTCCACACATGTATGATTGTGTCAAAATGAACCCCACTATTAAGTGTAGCTATAAGGCACTAATAAGAACAAAAATAAAGATTAAAGGAGAAAACAAAATTCTAATACTTAAAGGAAGTAAATAGTAAATTTCTATATAAATTTGAGATGCAATGTTTATATTTTCTAGAAAGACAGATGTACTGAGATAAAATTTACATTTATGTCTATGATTTCTTTGAGTGCATACTGTTATGCAACCAAAACCACAATCTATACCCCCAAATTCCACCATGCCATATGGTAGTTAACCCTTCCAAACCCTATGCCCTTGACACCACTAATTCATCTTTTCCTGTCTCTATATGTTTGACTTTTCCACGGCACATAAATGGAGTCATACAGTAGGTAACTTGCATTTGACTTCCTTCACAAAGAGATACTCAAATGGGATGTCTGAAGGTTCAGTGTAGTGTCTCTAGAGCGTAGTAGTGGTTGCCTGGCTTCATCTCTTCAAAATTACCAAATTTTAGGCTTGCGTTTCCTGCATTTGTCATTTGACATTTAAATTGATCTAATTCAATTTCTATATCTTGGTGAGGGATCTTCATTAAGAGCAATCATTCATCCTTTAAGCAGAAGTGAATAATATCTAGACCAATTCCAACTGAAATGAATTCTGGCACCAGATACTGTCCTGGGAGGTGCAGGTCCATCTTTATCAGGGAAGTAGCATATCAGTGGAGCTATACTAGGGCACAAACACAACCCTTGTGACTAACTTCACCAGCTCTGCTTCTTCCACCTTAACACAGATCTCTCACTGACTGGCTAGCTGACATCCCTTCTGCCGTAACTGGAGTCTGGCAGGGAGACCATATTTTCTGCCCTCAGGGGAAAAACTCATGTGTGGAAATGAACAAGTGGGAGCCTGAGTAATCAGTCCCAGTGGGATTTGGCTCAGGGTTCCAAGGTTCAGTGGCATCAAACACAGGAACATGATCCAGCCAAACTCCAGAAGTCACTGGAGTTGAATGAAGAGGCAGGATGGGGTCTAGAGGACTCTCCAGGGCACCCCACATTCACCTGGCAGGCACAGAATGTTTGAGGGAAAGCAGTGGCTTGGGTAGGCACTTAATGAGGGAATGGGTGCAAAGCAGGTCCCATTTGGACCCAATGGAATTTTCCAATTCAAACCTCACAATCTGACACTTATTCCCCTAGAGCTGAAAAGTTCAGCTCCTACAATGGCTAGTGGTGTGGTATACTCCTTACAGAAACATTATTCTGTAACTGGTATGAATTGAAAGAGCTGACAGGCAAGGGGAAGGCTGGTTGACTGGCTAGGACTTGGACGTTATGAAAGTTCTGATGCCTGACCATCAGTTTCAAGTGCTGGAAAGTCATTTTGCTAAGGTTGAACCAGACACTCACTGCCTCCACCTACAACCCAGAGACAACTCCATATATTTCTCCAAGTTTCCTGTACCTTTACCTTGCTCTGCCACTCAGGACTCAGAGTGCCATGGAATGTGACCTCTGCCTTTACCCTCTACTAAAAGGAAGAAGGTCAACTGACAGGATTTAGCAACTGAACTTCAACGGTGAGAGCTAAGCAGGAACTAAGGATGATGGGCAATTTCTAGATGAGCTGTATATCTGTGGGGTGCCACAAGTGGAAGACAGCGAGTCCAGAAAGAGGTCTGGGTCTGAGAGGGGGGGACGAGCTCAACTCTGCCCTCTAATGTCTGTTGAAATAACTCAGGAAAGGCCACCAGGGAGAGCCTTGGGAGAGATCAAGGATGCTCAGGATGGAAAAGAAGGGTGAGAAGGGAGAAACAGGACAGTGAAACAAAGCAGGGAAAGTAGAAGGCACAAAAGCCCCTTGAAGAGGTTCATTAGTTCTGCCAAAGTGGGGACAGGAGGCAAGAATGGGTCTTATGTGAACTCCAGAGATAAGGACCCAGCAGAAAGCACAAGAGGGTCACTGGGCAAAGGGAGGAAATGCTAGTATGGCCGGGCCCAGCCCACACAGGACTCAGAGAACCATGGTAAGCCTGAGCAGGAACCATGTGCTCAGGCTTACCCAGATTCCCCTCAGGGAGAGGCCCCACATAAAATGCCAAGGGTACTGTTCTTAACTTGCTTTGAAACAGGACAGATCCCCATCTTTCTTCTTTCCCTGCAGGCTTTCACCCCTGAGACAGACCGCAAGCCACAGAATATGAGAGGCACTTTAATTCCAAACTCCTGTGGATTATGATGGACAAGTGCAAAAGCGGGG
>NW_026000294.1:922112-987611 GCF_001458135.2 Marmota marmota marmota | reverse complement strand
GCAGAAAAGAACCACCAGGTGCTAATAATCAGAGGGAATCAGCTTCGATGCTGCTCCTGGGCTCCACAGGTACCAGCTGCTCATCTTATAGGAAGGTAATGGGTTGAACCTGTGAAGCAGATCAGAGTCAGGGTTGCAACACGACCAGGGCCAACCCACAGTATTCCCAGATAGCTAAAATTGTGAGAAAGGGATGTTGTAAACCTTATACTCACTTCAAAGGGCCTGGAACTTGTCCATGAGGGACTGCATTGCAGCTGAAATATACAGGTATAAGTGGGCACTCTAGTAATAGATGTATGGAAAACTGTCTGCCTACCCCCACACTGTGGGGAACTGCTAGCCCTGCAACCTCACTCCAACAGCCCTGTCCAAACAGCTCCTAGGACTGACTCCCCCAAAGCTCATTGAAATACAACATGAAACAGTTTTCTCCAAGACAACATGTATCAGTAGTACTCAAACAATGGGCCATGGCAGACCCATTCAGAAACACAGTAAAAATAAATAAGCAAACAAACATCAAACAAGCCACATCAACCAGCAATTACAGAGAAATAAAGGAGATCTCTAAAGATCCTTACAGAAGGACATGTCTATGGCAAAATATGTGGAATGGAAAATTCATTGCTCTTTTCACACAGATCTAGCAGTCAATGCACAAAAAACTCCAGGGCCAGGCATAGGAATGTCCTGCCCTAGGGTACAACCTATATCTACAGCCCCACCCTGCCCCAGGCCACCCTACTGGGAGACACAGACATCTGCCTTTGTTCTACCCCTGTCCCAACCCAGGGCTTCTCATACCTAATTGTTCTTTGAGGTCATCTCTTTCTTTTTGCAGGGCCACACACTAGTCCAGCAAGCATTAAAGAAAGAAAAATGAAGATAATATTCTGGCCTCCTCTCTCTGATCCTCCCACTCATCCCCCACTCTTTATGTTCTTCATATCCCAAATCCTGTGGCAACACAGGCAGAGAGCCCTCAGTGAAAAGGAGGAGCCCTCCCTCCCTTGGACATGAGATCTGAGGGTGCACCTAATTCTGCTTAACCTGGACATGAAGTCCACCATCTAGTTGGGGCAGTCATTTCTAGGATCCATAGAAAACATTACCCAGGGACAGCCCAATGCTCCATGTGGTTGCTCTTGCCTTTCACGAATCAGGGGACGCACAGCTGACGCCTGGTCATCTGAAAGAACACACAAAATCCAGCTCCCCAGTCTGCCTGGGAAATAGAGAGGGCCTGGCTGGGTCTAAAGTGAGGCAGCAGCCCCCTCTGCTGGCAGCAAGTTGCATTTGCTCTGCCCAGCATTTCCATCTATCTCTGAGCCTGCCTTCCCTACTCTCCAGGGTCAGCCACAGGTGTGGCCCCTAACCCCTTGGCTCTGGGATGGATACTAGCAGAGGTGCAGCCACAGCAAGCCTCTGGGAGAAGCCATATGGCCGAAGAGGACCCAACATAAAAGGCTTTGTTCTGAAGTCTACTTCAGGGCTTGTGTTTGGGAAATTGCTACAAATTATCCCTACTACATAAACCCAAGCAGGGAACCAAGATGCCTGAGGCTGGCCACGCCCACACCTAGTTACCTGAAACCTGGGGGCAAGGTTGGGCCCTGAGAAGTAAGGGAGCCAAAGGTTTCCCTTCCCCTCCCTCTTCCCTTCCATCAAACATATAAGACTCACCAAAGGGTGCAGGGGCTCTGGATATGAGGCCTCCCTGGCCCAGATCCCAGGTCTGGGAGCTTCCTGGAGGTTGGGAAACTCTGGTGTTGGGGTCACTTCTACCGATTTCTCCAGGATGCATAAACATGGCAGGCGTCCCTGGCCAGTGCATTGAAAACTAACAAAAAATTTCTGAGTCAGGTTAGAGGATGTGCCTGTAGAGTATGATTGTGTGTGTGCAGGGGATGAGGTGAGGTGGGGATCAGTGGAAGAATCCCAAGGCTCATTTCATCAGCACTGTATCCCTCAAACAGCCGAGGCCAGGAGGTAGAACTGAGTCTGAGAGAAGCAGGGAGGGCAATGAGAAAGCTCAGGTGCCCTGGGGGAAGACCTGGGAGGGAGAAATCAGGAGGCAGATGGGAATAAACACCCAAGATGAGCAGTCAATACTGTAAGGGGTCACCTGAAATAGTCAGTAGCCAGTCCTGCTACCCATTCCAACCCCCATCTGGGGAGGAGGTAGGAAATGCACAAAGTATAGGCAACAGGGACTGGTACCTAGCAGGTACTTTCTTGATGTTTGCTCCTACAACAACAACCAAAAAAACAATTTGGCATCCCAATGACAAGTGGGCTCCCAACAACCACTCCTTAGCAAGAGGCAGATGGAACAATGGCAGAGAAGGGTAGAGTGACGGGGGAGGGGAGGAAGAGGAGGAGAATGAGGAGGATGAAAACCTACTTACGTGAGCCTGTGGGACTGCATCTCTACTTAGGCCACTATCTTCACAGGCCACCAGCTGGGACTGCCATGTCTTCTTGGCTATAGATCTCTTTCCAGTGTCACTGTGTTTGGCCTGTTTTGGTTCCAAGGGCAACAAGGAATGCCTCTTGGAAATCTCAAGCAGGGGAATACCTGAGACTGAGGGGAAGGTGGCTGGTTCCAGTGGAGCTGCCTTGATTCTCTGACCCCATGAAGGGAAGGTCCTGACAAGAGTAACTTTAGAGCCATCCCTCAGGGATTTCTTCTCCTGAATGGGCTTCTTCTTGGGGCTGGCCCTGGGCAGGCCCCCTGAAGCAGCAGCAGAGGCAGTAGCTCCTAGATAGCTATGCCTTCTCCCTCTCTTGCCCCAGAGCACACTTTGCATTTTCTTAGAGGAACCAGCTTCCAGCTCTTCCAAAGTCTTTTTCATGGCTGAAGCAAGAGTGCCAGGTGCAGGGGTCATCAGAGGGACTGGCATATGAAGGACATTCCCCCAAGCAGAGGCACTAGTGCTTCTGGCTGTGTCTCCAGGTATCTTGGAGCTGTTGAACACTGCCTGACCTCTTCCTTTGGGGTAAATGCTTTCCCTAATCAGCTGTAACTTATTAAACACATCTGAATATTCAGGAATAACAGAAGGCTGCAGGGCTTCCCTGTTGACCATTATTCTACTTCTGGTTTGTCTCTGTGGATTCCCCCAGGCCCGTCTTCCCTCAGGCCAACTGGGATGGCACAGTGGGGCAGCAAGGGCTGGCTGCATTTCCAAAGAACTCAGAGCCTGCACACCTCTCCCTCTGAGACCTACCTCTGTGTTAGCCCAAATGGTGGACCTTTCTGCCGCAGAGCTATCAGGATATAGGTACCTGGGGGAGTCACAGGGCTCCCAGCCAGTCAGCTCCTGAATGATGGTTTCAGGCTCTATAGTGAGGTGGGGCATTAAGTCCCAACAAGCCCCCTCATCAGTTGGGGAGTTAGGCCTGGCTTCACAGCCGCGAAGCACCATGTTGCCTGCCTCCATCTCTTCCCAGTCACCCTCCAAGTTGAACTCAAAATCCTGGAGGTCTGGAAGACCACCCTCGCCATCCCCACTACATGGTGGCCCCAATTCTAGGTCCTGGCCCAGACCCAGTCTCCGAGGGCCTCTGTGGCCTACTCCGGGCATGCTAGTGCATGTCTCACGGTCCGGGACAAAACCATCTCCCAGAACGGAAGCCTCCTTAGTAGAGCTCATGTCGCTGATCCAAGTAGCCAGTTTTGAGGAGAGACGGTCACTGCAGTCAGGGTTAGAGCTGCTGGGCATTCGGTAACTCAGTCACCACAGGTGTGCCACGAGATTACCTCAAACACCTCATGGCATTGATTGCCTTTGATGGCCTCGTTTTGGCTTTCTCATTGGTCCTCTCCTGCCAACCAGCATACCCCTTGTTGGGTCATCCCTCTGGGCCCTAGCCAATAGGGATGAAGGTCCTTGGACGCTGCAAAGCACTAATTATACTATCCCTGAACAAGCCAGATTAGCGGTGAAGTCCAGGTGTGGGTGCGCTCTGCTTAATTTTTCCGGGGAAACCAGCATGCCCCTGCCCCTCTGAGCCTAGCCAATAGGAATGAGGGTCCTCGGACTTTAGCAAACTCTAGTTATACTAGCTCTTGACAAGCCAATTTAGGCATTTTAGTCTAGGTGTGGGTGCGCTCTACTCAGTTCTTACTGTCCTGCCCAACGTGGCAGGGAGCCTCTTATCCTATGAGGGCCTCACTTCTTGAGCCACAGTGTCCCATCTATAAAATAGGGGACATAACAACACCTAGCACAGAGGCCTGTGAGGATTCAATGCAATGATGGATGAGAAGCAACCAACCTAAAAAGGGTTTGCAAGCCCCTGTTGCCCAAGAGGATGAAAAGCCCAATAGGAAAGTGGGCAAGAAAGTCCATAGTCAGACATCAGCAGTCCAAATTTGTTTGTTTGTTTGTTTCCTAAAGAGTCAAAGAGAAGGTGTTTGTGATTTGCAGTCTGTGCAGGGTCTCCCTATTACTGAATTACCATAGGTAATCAAAACAGCATGTAGATGTGTGCCTGGGACGCTACATTGACAATTTGATTTTTGCGCATTTCTCCCACATGCTTACCTACTCCCCCTATGAGTTAATGCAAAGGAGTGAGAATCCCTACAGTCAATGACAGCCCAAGAGATACCACCACTGATCCTGAAAATACAAATTAAATCAATTTTCACACACCATGTTTACAACCCCAAAAAATGGTGGATGAGGTTATGAACAAAGTGAAGTTTTTGACATCTTTGAAAGTATCAGTGTGGAGGAGCAACCATTGGGGAGGCAAATTGTAGTGATTTCACTGTGCTGACACTCTTATAAGAACTATAGATAAATATTACCTCATCCTCGCTCCTGGGTTTAAGTAACTAGTATTGCTGCATTCCTAGGGAAAGGGAACAGGAAAGTTCAGCAAGGCCTGAGCACACCATCTGAAGAAAAGCTAATATGTGTAGTGCACAAAGACACGTGTGTAAGAAAGTCGGTGAAGGGAACAATCTGGAATGCTCTGGATTCCCATTGGTCAGGGGATGCAGGAATGCAGTGTGATCTATGCATTCATCCAGTAGATGAAAATGAGGAAGCCCAAAGGGGGCACACAAGGCTCTTTTTTTAATATTTATTTTTTAGCTGTAATTGGACACAATACCTTTATTTTATTTATTTTATGTGGTGCTGAGGATTGAACCCAGGGCCTCGTCCGTGCTAAGCGAGCGCTCTACCGCCAAACCACAACCCCAGCCCAGCAAGGCTCTTTTAATATATTTCAAAAACTGTCTCATGACTGCATATGCCAATGTGGGAAGCCACTGCTGAGCTATTTAGCATCTTCACCTGGCCTTGAGCCAAGGAGATCTTGGTCTGGCATTGCTTGCTATTTTGTGGCCCCTCCCACTTAATGGATTATGCAATGCACGTGACTTCAGTCTTCGCTCTGGCTAGGGAGACTGATTTAGTAGCTCTGGAGTTGGGAGTGACCCTTTGGGAACTGGGCAGTGCACAACCTACCTTAATTGCTAAGACCATTATGTAGAAAGCCTTAGAAGTTCCCCCATATAATAATAATAATAATAAAGCAAATAGGCACTCTCGTTCTCTCTTTCCAGTGTGGAAGCTCGACCTTTAAGGTCAAAAAGCCGTCGTGCCCCCGCTGTGTCGTGTGATTTTTTCCGGTATCAGCCAGCCCACTCCACGCAGGGGAACCCAGCTTCCGTTGCCTGCACAGGCTGCAGGTGAGAGGCCAAGTTGCAGGACAATGCATGGATTTGGATACACATTTGTAAATTTGAAAATCTGCATCAGTCCTCTGTTTCCTGTGAGAAAACATATAAGTGTGTGTAAAAGAATGTGCCAAGAGATTAGATTGGACACAAAAGAAAGCCCTACCAGTTGTAATAGGGAGCCAATTTTCAGTCATATGTTCCTTGAAAGTATTGGTTCCCAGCTTCTCTGATCTGTCCAGTATGGTATCTGGGGAGCAATCCCTTCCTTGTTTACTGTAAGGCCCTGGAGTACTAGAGTTTCCCTTGCTTGCCGCCCAACTCCTACTATAGCAGCCCTCAATTAATTTCACAACTGCCTGCACCAGCTTCCTACTCATACTCACCTATCTTTCCTGGCCTCATACATCGACTGATCACCCACCAATAGAGGGCAGGGATGTGTGAATGCCTCTCATCTGGGGGAAGTCAAAGGCCTGATGTTTCTGGATCTGCACCTGAGAAGCCTGCCCTGCTGAAGAAGATTACGCAGCAGGGTAGATTGGTTCTGATACACATCTGCGGTAACCCACGTCCACAATCTGCTATGACTGTAAAGCCCCTACTCCCACTCCTCAAAATGACTTTTGAAGACATGCTGGACTATTTCATCATACCAACAAGGATAAAAAAGGTACTTATAAATGTTCTCTCAGTGCCTTCAGGACCTTCTGGTGCTCCACCAATGCCTGGTGGCCCCCATTCTTACCATTAAATTAACAGTGGATGAAGAGATGGCACTTTGCTTTTTGAAGTACACATATATGCAAATGAATGCATATATAAAAATTGCTGGTTTCACTATTCTTAGAGGGCATTCATGAAAGAACAACTCTTGCACCTCTCAAAAGATATCTGCCTCTTGGATGTGTAGTACAAAAAATAGAAGATAAAAACATAGAAGTAAATAATTCAGGTGTGATTTTATTTGGTTTTCATGGGGGAAAATGACTAAATTTCTTTGATACAATTTGTTTAAATTATGAAACTACACATTTAAAAATCTAAGATGATATGGATTATTGTTAAAATATTTTGCCAATGAAGTTGTTGCAGATTCTAAGTATTTTTCTATAATCACTCCCGTCCCCCAAATAAGCTTCAAAAACAATCACATTATAATTTAAACAAATGATGCCTCTGAACATTTTGAGCTGCTCTCCTATGTGATAAATAAACCTGGTCCTCTTATGGTTTTATTTTGGATACACCTTTTTAAACTAATTACTGTCAGATGTTCATTATCCAGCCAGTGTTCATTTTTATCCTCAGATTTTTAGTAAAAACTTAGATTTGTTTTATTTTTGCCATATGGATTACATAGCTCAGCTCTAAAACCTGCCATTTATGAAAATTTAATCTTATTTTGCAATGCTGGGAACAGAACCTAGGGCCTCGCACATGCTACATTGCCACTGAGCTACACCCATAGCCCTAACTCTTTTTTCTTTTTAATCCATTCAGAGATATGTGTAAATTATATTATTGGAGAACAGATATCTGTTTGTATTACTTTAAAATGGATTATAAGATATGCATATTGCTTTGGGAAGAGCTCAAGGAAAGAATTGTTTTGTTTTAAACCTCAAAACTAGATAAACCCTAGGAATTGCTTCATTGTAACAAGTAGTTTTCATTTCCACAAAACCTGAGGCTTATCTTCTGCCCTGAAGTCACCCTCCACCCCCCAGTTCTTTAGAAGGAACACATCTCTTGATGACTCCCTTATATAGAAGACTAGCACACAATGGGGGGTTTGTTATCAGAACATACAGAATATATAGCAGTTAAGTTTGGAGACATGACTGTTCTCTTTGTACAAGTGTGAATCAAAAATGTTTCTGTCTTTCAGAGTCTGATTAAGCTATATCATTGTCTCCTGCATAGTTTCCTGAATCTGTAAAGTATTTATGGCTAACAGTTAAGTTCTATATTTGTTGACAGGCAGATAAGTGGAATTGAGTACCATCTTTGAAAACATTATCTTCTACATTGAAAATAATAAATTGTAGCTCTCCGCAACTGAGTTTAAAGCAGTGTGACTGTGTTGTTAAATATTGAGTATTGTTTATAACTACCAAAACAGCTTCGGTTGCTTTTTGGCACCTTGCCTTTAAATCAGTCTTAGATTTGGGATAGATTTGACCTTATTTATCAATAATGATTTGAAAATTTGAATGTATCCATTGGGTTACTCAAATGTGTTGTGGATTTCTCAGATGATTATAGAAAACATTTATGCTGAAGCTGTTTTTTTCTTTGAAATAAAATATTCAGTAGTTTATTTCTCCAGTAATTAAAATGTCAAGAATGCCTAGTGCAACCAGTTTAATTATTTGATAGCTACCTCCTTTTAAGAAAAGAATATGGTCACCTTTGAGAGGATCATCAGCATTTAAACGTCCCTTATTTTAAGCAGGTAATAGATTCAAGCTTTCAGAATTGGCAAAGGTAGAAACTAAAATTTATTTAGTTATCTTCAGACTGGGAAGGGTTCTTAGCTCTTACATAATGGCAAAAGTATTCTTTTGTTGTTGTTCTTTCAGTTTTTAAGAACAGGTAGTAACTATTATCTACCATACTATAAGGACTCTAGTCAAAGTAGTCTCCAGATTGAAAAACAGGTAACTTTAGGTATCATAGCCTAAATTTATCAGTCAGTATTAAGCTGTCAGTTAACTGGAAGGATAACATAGGAAAATGAGAAAGCAAAGATACCTCTATTCATAGTTATTTTGACTGTCCTAAATTGAGATAACTCTAGCTTTAGATGAAATATTTAATGTAACACCACTAAAAGAGGTAGCAAGTGTGGAGATCTATAATTGTGGAGTCCATTTATTATGGGAAAAAATATTTTACTAAACAATTCGAAGAGCCATAAGGCCAAGATTTGAAATTATTACTCCTAAAAGTATCTAGTAACTTTGCCAGTGACCTAGACTGCCATTTTAACTTTTTTTCCCCACGAATCTTATGACTGGTACTTGTATCTTTGTAAAGCTCATTTCTCTAATTGTCCAGGGTTTGCAGTGGGGATATCTCAATTCTTGTGGGTACTCTGGGCCAAAAGATTTTAGGTTTGGGGTGGAAATAAGAAAAGCAAAAGTTTCAGTGAACAAATGAGGAAAAGCATATGGGAAGAGTTTTACTCTTTGAGGGGTATTAATAATGCTTTTAAAACAAGTTATGCCAGGCTGGGGATATGGCTCAAGTAGTAGCATGCTCGCCTGGCATGCGTGAGGCACTGGGTTTGATCCTCAGCACTACATAAAAATAAAAAATAAAGATATTGTGTCCACCTAAAGCTAAAAAATAAATATTAAAAGAAAACAAGTTATGCCGAGTGTGATGGCACATACCTGTAATCCCAGTGACTCAGGAGGCTGAAGCAGGAGCATCACAAGTTTGAAACCAGCCTCAGCAACTTAAACGCTATCTCAAAAAGGGCTGGAGATGTAGCTCAGTGATCAAGGACCCTGGGTTCAATCCTCAGTACCAAAAATAAATAAAACAAGTCAGGCTAGGCTGAGATTGGTTTATAGAAGGACATTGCCAAGCATATTTGGTCTTAAGGGATACACACTATCAAATATGCTTACATTTGGGCTTCAACAAAAAAACAAATAACCCAATCAACAAATGGGCCAAGGACCTGAACAGATACTTCTCAGAAGAGGATATACAATCAATCAACAAATACATGAAAAAATGCTCATCATCTCTAGCAATCAGAGAAATGCAAATTAAAACTACTCTAAGATACCATCTCACTCCAATAAGATGGCAGCCATTATGAAGTCAAACAACAATAAGTGCTGGCGAGGATGCGGGGGAAAAGGTACACTCATACATTGCTGGTGGGACTGCAAATTGGTGCCACCAATTTGGAAAGCAGTATGGAGATTCCTTGGAAAGATGGGAATGGAACCACCATTTGACCCAGCTATTCCCTTCTCGTTCTATACCCAAAAGACCTAAAAAGAGCATACTACAGGGACACAGCCACATCAATGTTTATAGCAGCATAATTCACAATAGCTATACTGTGGAACCAACCTAGATGCCCTTCAATAGATGAATGGATAAAAAATGTGGCATTTGTACACAATGGAATATTACTCAGCATTAAAAAATAACAAGATCATGGCATTTGCAGGGAAATGGATGGCATTAGAGCAGATTATGCTAAGTGAAGTTAGCCAATCCCTAAAAAACAAATGCCGGATGTCTTCTCTGATTTAAGGGGGGTGACTCAAAATGGGATGGAGGGGGAGAGCATGAGAAGATTACCACTAAATAGGGAAGACGGGTGGGAGGGAAAAGGAGGAAGAAAGGGAATTGCACGGAAGATCAAAGGAGACCCTCATCGTTATACAGAATACATGTATGATGTTGTGAGGAGAAAAAAAAAAGAAGTGTGTCACATTAGATTGGGAGGGGAAGGGGGGATAGGAAGGGCAGCAGAATAAAACAGACATTATTATTGCTGTACGTATATAGGTGACTGTATGACCAATGTGATTCTGCAAACTGTACAATCAGAAAAATGAGAAATTATACCCCATTTGATTCAAATGTATAAATTGTCAAGATCATTGTACTGTCATGTGTGACCAATAAAAAAAAGAAAGAATTAAAAAGAATTCTAAATAAATTTGATAAAATAATTGAAATATGTTCAGAAACAATGGCTTTCTGGAGTTGAAATCTTTTTAAGTTTTAAAATGCCAAACCCACAAATAATGAAAAATGGAAACCTAGACCTTAGATCCTCATTCACACAGAGTTGTTAAAAATTCAGTGCTCCTGAAAGGAGGACTTCATCCAAGCATTCTTGTAGTAGGAGAATCACAAGTTCAAAGCCAGCCTAAGCAAATTAGTTAGATCCTGTCTCAAAACATAAAAAGGGCAGGGGATGTGGCTCAGTGGTTAAGTGCCCCTGGATTCAATCCCCAGTACCTAAATAATAAATAAAGGAGGACTTACAAATACTTGGGCTTGTCCAGGTCTTACCTGCCATCTTTTCATGCTTTTGAAGATGCTATTTACAGCTCTGATTTATTGTCTAAAGTAATATATTGGTTATTCAGAAATAAATGTTTTTTTTTAATTAACCAAGGACCATCTTCCTTATTTCTCCATTTTGCTCTTGTTTTCAGTAGAGAATAATAGTTCAGAAAAGAAAAGGGGTAAATTTTTAGCCTGAGTCACAACTACAATGAAATATTTTCTAGAAATCATTTGCCCATGATATATATTACCTCAAAAATAATTAATTAGGGCTGCCTTTTGTCCTCAAATATACAGTTTTTGAAACTTGGTATAAGTGAAAATAGCTCTACTTAAAGTTTCCATTAAAAGACTGGTTTGCATATTAGTCCATTGCCTGAACTTCTAAACAGTTAGTGCCACTGTCTTCCTCACCCCAAGTGAGGTAGAACCAGCTTCATGAAATGCCAGGTTATAAATTCCAGAAGTTAAGCACAGACCTTCAAGTATTACCATTAATTTGAAAAGCATAAGCCTAAACTCAGAAGAATCACTAATAAAATGCTTAGAAAGTGGTGGGCATCCTTCAAGGAAAGACTATAATCTTAGTAAAGCGATATTATCAAAGACAGACACTGTTCTTTTTATTTTCAGAATTCTGCCAAGGGAAACAAATTGCCAATAAAATAATCAGTATTAAAATGCCATGCAAACTTCTGGCTATAGAAAACATGTGAGGTCTATGTTCATTCAATAGTCACATATTGTGATCAGGTGCTATGCCAGAGGTCAGAGAAAGCAAATCCCTATCCTTGAGGGGCTCCTAGTCTAGGGGTGACCTTACATAATTCAATAGTACACCCATTATTAGTTACCCATTATAAAAGTATTTCAGAAGAGCTGCTGGTAGAAATTACAAACCAGTTTTGGAGCATTTTAAAGGGCAGTGTGATGCCCTTTTTTTCTTTTTTCTTTTTTTAACTAAGAAAATATGTTTCAAGAAGATAGTGTTGATCAGTGCAGCTATTCAAGTGTACAAAGTAATAGGGTGTTTTTCCCTCTCACACTGCTCCTGGTTAAAGGCACTTTCACTGCTCATCATTGATAAGCAGGTACAGATTTGCTGCCATTAAGCAAACTTGATTTATGTGTGCTCTACAAAGTTTTTTTGTAACTTCTTAAAATCATGATTTTTCTTCATTGACTTAATGACAAACTTAATGTATGTAATTGTCTAAGCATTTTAAGTTAAACTGCCTAAAATGTGATTTAATACATATACATTTGTTTGTATTATGAACTGCAAGCAATCTGAGATGTTAGGTTTTATCACCTGCTGCTGTATCTGTGAACAAAGAAATGTTGCTTTAAGAAGTAATTATAGGGCTGAGGTTGTGGCTCAGCGGCAGAGTGCTCGCCTCGAACGTGCGAGACCCTGGGTTTGATCCTCAGCATCACATACAAAAATAAACAAGTGAAATAAAGGTGGTGTGTCCAACTACAACTAAAAAATAAATATTTTTTAAAAGAAGTAATTATAATTAGGAATAGGCTATGGATATGATACTTGATATTTTTTAAGATAAACCGGTTTGCTTTTGTGTATTATACCTGAAAGCTTTTTTAAAAAAAATGTATTTTCATGGTTAAAAAAAAATTCTCTCTCCAATGCCCAACTTAGAGACATTACCCATCCATCCAGTCAATGCCTACCATACCTCTCTCATTTACACTGCCTTCCTCCTTCCCTGTTCCATAGAGATTCCTAAAATTTTCACGACCTTCTCCATTCTCTTTATTTCTGTGACTCTCTTACATCCTCTTTCCATGCATCTCTCAGTTCTTTACTCGTGGCAAAATCTCTGGGGAACCCAACCCCACTCCTTCAGGAACCTATGTTGGTTTGGACTTAATTACTTGAGCTGGGGTGGGGACCAGTTTCATGGTTTCCACAAGACCATTCCCAACAGGATAGCACTTATTGTATAGACCACTGACCCAAGGTGGAATTTTTGTCTCTGATTGTCAAGTGTTATTACTTACAACAATTCACTCAAGCACAAGAGAAAGGACCAGGCTTGATCCAGCACCCAGTCACCTGAGATCCTGACTGGATGGATCCCCAGGGCCTTTCAAGCCCTACCCCAACAGGGGGTCCCCTAGTACCACCAGGATCAAGGTCATCTCAGGCCCTATTTTCATCATCCTTAAAATGTCAAGCTGTCTCCTTCCCCTCAGGATACTGTCACCCATGGCATTAAGTGTCTTTGGGGAAGAACTGAGCAATGAGAACAGTACACCATTACCATCTTGTTTCTTGGTTCTGCCTCCTGCGGTGTCATCCACTTCTTGGGTTGATGGGGCTGGTCTGAGAGCATACCCATGTCCTCTCTCATGCCAGGTCCCATCATTGCACAGATGGAGATGATGAACCTAGGCCTGGGGTCACAGTCCTTCGCACATTCCCATTGGCCTGCAGAGGAGAGCAACCACCAAACCTACAGTCCCTCTCACAAGAACACTCCCAATGGTCTTGGTGAATGGTGTGTGCTCTGGACCCTACTGTGAAACAGAAACCCTAGGTCAGCTGACTGGCCTCATATCTTCTATATGCTGCAGCATGGATGCAACACTCAGGATTTTTATTCCCTCCTCTGCTAAGGCAAGCACTTCCCCTTTGCTACCTGTGGGTCAACACTTTCTCAAAGCTTCTCAGGGTCACTCTGGCAGTAAATCTCCTCCATCTCCTGAAGTACCTGCCGTGGTCTGCAATCTCATGATGTGAGGATGTGCCCCCACTCAGGAATCCTTGCTAGTTATTTCTTATATTTCTGCTCCCTTGATCTAGCACAGTCAAAATCCAACCCCAGGGCTATTCCCTGTCTTCTATTGGTTCAGGTTCAGTCTTCCTTGCAATTTGCTGTTTATAAAACTCTTTCCTTGCTCATCAGCCTGTACATTAGCAGGGAGTGCTAGGAATGGAGATGGGGGCAACCCCTGAGGGAAGCAACTGTGGTTTTGTCAGGGAGAGGACACTAGCATCTACCAGCACAGGTCTTCCCAGGCAAGAAAGGTCCAGCTTGCAATCTCTCAGGATTCAGGAGATGCAGGTCTCCAGAAACAATGTCCTCAAGGACATCCATCCCCATATCTCCTCCCCTCATTTCAGCATCCAAGGTTTTCCAAGCAGAACTTCAACCTGAATAGCACACAGACCTGTGTGGGTTGAGAATGTAAATGTCCCCAGAGTCCTGTATCTCTTGCTGAGAATCACTGTGGCCCAAGGTGCCTCACACGGAACTAATCTTATTTAGGATAGAAGGACCTCCTTGTGAGCTACCCATGTGGACTTCTGGATCTTCCTCTCAGCCCTCAACTGTTTGGTTAATACCCCTTCATTCCTCTACAAGACAATGCTGGCATGTCATCCCTGAGGAGTTTATGAGAGTCTCCCCTAGAATGCTCACCTGGTAATCAAGGGTTAAAAACGTGGAGCAGTCAGGAGGTGACCTCATGCTAGAAATTATGCATGGCCCAAGTAGCCCTAAGGATGGCATACCTGTTGTCATTTCTGAGGTGAGGCCATCCACACTGTGGCTTTGAGATTATTGCCTTTCCTTGGACCACTCTTGCAAGCATTTGTTTTTAGTTCTGATGCTTCCGAAGTATAAAGCTCAATGCAGATCGGGATGTGAAAGGTGGTTGTGGGGCAAGAGGGATCAAGGGGAAGGAGCAGGGAAGGTGGCAAGAGTTGTCAGAGTTCCATGCAGGGCCTGCTGCTGGTAAGAGACAAGGAGGGAGAAAGTGGAGTGGGATAAGAATCTTAGGTGTAGTTTAATCCCAACAGAGAATTAGTCAGGCTGCTGTGAAGCCTCAGCCTGTAGCATCAGGTAGAGGTGGCCCCGTCCCTCAGCAATGGATGCCAGCCACACTCTGTCACTGGCTGGGAGCTGGTTAGAGGCCAGAGTCAAGGACGACTATATGATCCTGTTTCATGTGACTGTATGGTGGGACGTTCACTATCACAGGGGCATAGTAAGTCCAGCAAGTTCACATGGAAAATGAGGAGGGCTGACTTCTAGGGCTCATGGAGTTTGAGGCACTCAGATGGGGGTGTGCAGGATTCACTTGGAAATCTGTTTCTGTGACTCTAGGGAGTCAGGTCATGCAGGCCCCTCCAGGGAGGGGCTGGAGCTATGGTCACAGGTCTAGAAGTCCCTGTTCCCTTGATCATCATTTGTGAAAGTGTTTCCTCCCACCCAGTAACATCATCCAACAGCTCCCCAGCGGTCACCCTCCTGACCCCATGCCCTTCACCCTCCTCAGAGGTTCCCTCTGTCCTGAGCTGTGCTTGTCCTTCCCTTCCTTTCCTTGCACTATTTGATTTGCTATTAGGTCCATAAGCCCAAGGATACATTCCCAGCAACATATGACTAACCATATGTGTCCTTCTGCCTTCATACACATGGAGCAAGTCCTATCGTGTCTGTCATTTCCCACGGTATGTCTTCTAACTGAGATTCATGCCTGTTGTTGCATGAGGCAGGAGACTGTCTGTCATCATTGCTCCATGTGATTCCACTGAACAAATACACAGTCTCTTCTCATACCGTGGTAGTGATGTTCTATGAAGTCACTGCAAGCCCTGAATTACCCACTTTGAAACATTGCTCCTAGGGAAAAATAGGGTCAAGTCCCTGCAATCCTCTGGTCTCAATGTTTTCATCCTATGATGCATGCATAACTTCATTTTATGTGTGTTTCTGTCTAAAGACGCCTTATTTATTCCACACTGTATATTCATCACCATTGGTCTTATGGGCTGCAGCACCACAACTGGTGTCTGAACACACTTTATCTCACACACCTGTTATCTCCATAAAGCCCTCACAGCCATTTGGCACTCCAGAAAAGGAAACACTTTGCCACTGTGTTTGGGGCCCTGTTTCATGGGAAACCACCAACACTAAGCACAAAAGTGCAAATGGGTGGCCCTAAAGGACTGAGAAAAAGACTCTTGCTTATACCTTAGGAAGGAAGTGCTGCCCTCTCTTGACCCCAGCTGGGAATTCACTTGGCCTTTGAGTAACTGATTTTTTCCCATCTTCCAAATGTCTGTTAATCACCCTGAAGTGCCTCCTGTATTGATGTTGGCTTACAAATAAAGCTTAGGAAATAGTTTAATTAGCAACCTGGATGGCAAAGTTGCATATAATGGGGACTGACAGTGTCTCCATCAGTACATCCATTTACCTGCTGATGGGCCTTTGGGTCGTTCCCAGTTCAGGGGCTATTACTCAGTGCTGCTACCAACATTCTGTGCCATGTTTTCTGGTACACATTTGCAACCTCTCTCTGTGGCACAGCGTTCCACTTTTGAGACCCTTAGCCCCAGGAGCAGCCATGCAGGATGCCCTGGATTTGTTGGATCTGGCCCTGAGCAGCCTTGCTGTTTTACTCCTGTGAGCCCTATGGGCCTGGTTCACTGTGTGTGCCACTTTATAAAATGGCTGGGAAGGTGTGTCCACACCTGGGTGTGGAATCATTGACTTACAGGTGAGGCCCAGCTCCAGCGTTATCTGCTCACGCTGGCTCTCTTTCCAAGTGGTTGTCCCAATTCACCCCCCCCAACAGGGTGTTTCACTATTGCAGTTCATCTGCATCCTCATCAACTTTTGTTACTATCAAGCTACAAAACTTTTGCCCATCTGGTGCACATGAAATATCTTTTTCTTAATGTTCAACGCCTTGGTTATTAATGAGATTGAGCATCTTTTCCTGTGTTTTGAATGCCTTTTAGCTTTCCTTTTTGATGATGTGCCTATTTACTGTCTTTTGCCCATTTCCCCATTAGTCGCATGAATGTTTATCTGTGGGAGTTTTCCATGTATTCTGTATTTTAGTACTTTGATAATTTACCATGTTATAAATTTCTTTTAGTTTGTCACTTGCCTTTATTCCCTTAAATGTGCCTTTTGATGAAAATAAGCACTTTTTACTTGTCATAATATTTTATTATAAAAAGCTTCAAGCAAAAAGCAAAACTATAAGAATTTTACAGTGAGTGCCCAGATACTCATTACCTAGGGTCCACTGTTAACATATTATTATACTTGTTTGTCACATGTCCATCCATCACTTCTTCATCCACCAGCCTATATTATTTTGGATGTATTTCAAGGTAGATGTCAGCCATCAAAATACTTAATTATAATGTACTAGAATTTTCAAATCTTTCTTTTTAATGGTTGATTTTTGTTTGTTTTCTTTCTTGCTCTTGAAATCCCTCTTTATCCTAAGGTCATGGATATATTCTTCTATAGCTTCTTCTTCAAATTTAGGTTTTTGATCCTCTGGGAATTGGTTTAAAGCAGGAGTGCATTTCATTTACTTCTCCAAATTGTCCCCACACTCTATACTAAAAACCCATCTTGGGCTGGAGATGTGCCTCAGTGGTAGAGTGCTTGCTTCCTATGTATGAAGCCCTGGGTTCAATCCCCAGCAACACACACACACAATCTTTCACCTGCTCTGTTATTCCTTCTGTTATAAATTGTCCATATATGTGAGAATGTTTTTGGAAGTCTCAACTGTTTTATGTTTGAATATTTGCCTATCCTCTCTCCCCTTCCACCCAGTGTGTGTGTGTGTGTGTGTGTGTGTGTGTGTGTGTGTTACTAGGAGTTGAACCAAGGGCCTCAAACATGCTAGAATATGTTCTACCACAGAACTATACCCCCTATTCCTATTTCTCTATTCTTAAGCCAATCTTATAATTACAGTAACTTTAAAATAAATTTTATCATCTTTTAGAATAAGTCTTCCCACCTTTTCCATCATAAGAAAATCTTGGCCAGTCTTGGCTGTTTGTACTTTCATGTACATTCTAGAATCAGTTTATCACATCCCACAAATATCCTGTTGGAGTTTTGATCAGGATTGCATTGAATCTATAGATTAATTTGGAGAGTACTTACATCTTTAAAATAGACTCTTCCAATCTGAGAACACGGAATATCCCTCCTTTCAGTTAGGCATTTCAATGAAGTCTTATTATTTTCACTGTAGAAGTCATGTACATCTTTCATCATATTTATTCTGATGTACTTTAAGTATATAATCATATATTAAGTTTAAAACTGTTATTTTCCATGTGTTCATGATATTTAGAAATATAATGCCTTCTGTATATTTACACTACCCAGCAACTGTTCTAAATACTTTCACTAATTCTTGTAATTTGTATATTTGTTTGGCTTTTCTATGAATAGGATCAGTTCACACACAAGTAATGAGAGATTATATTCCTTTATTTTCAAAACTTTTCCCATTTATTTTTCTTGCCATACATGTTATTTGGGTGTTTCAGTATAATGTGGAATACAAATGATAAGAGCAATAATCCTGGTTTTATTCCTGATGTTAGGTAAATCTTTTTCAACATATGTCCATTAAATATACTCCCTATGGGGCTGGGATTGTGGCTCAAAGGAAGAGTGCTTGCCTCGCATGTGTCAGGCACTGGGTTCGATCCTCAGCACCACATAAAAAATAAAATAAAGATATTGTGTTCACCTATAACTAAAAAAAATATTAAAAATTTAACTAAATATACTTCCTATAAGTTCTCTGTAGATTTTTGAGTTAATTCCTTTCTCTTAATAGCTTCTTAAAATTTCTTAAAATCATCAAGTTTCCCCATTATATTTTAGTGCCTATAGATTCTGTAATGACATCCTCCTTTTCATCCTGACATTGGAATTTGATTCCATTTTTCTCTTTTCTTTGTCAGTCTGTCCAGAGATTTAGCAATTTTACTAATCTTTCCTTTTCAAATAACCAGCAGTAATCATTGCTTTTATCAGTTGTTTGTTTTCACTCTCACTGATTATATGTTTTATTGTTATTTTTACTATCTTCTGCTTGCTTTGTATTAACTTGCTCTGCTTTTTCTAGTTTCTTAAGACAAAAATGTAAATCACTGATTTGAGGCTTTTCTTATTTTATAATTGTAAATACTCAATGCTGTAAATTTGTCCATAAATACCGTTTAAACTGCATGCCACAAAGTTTGTAATGCTTTGTTTTCATTTTCATTTGTTAAAAATAATTTCTTTTCTCATTATGTCTGACTTTACTCATTGTTCATTAATAATAATAATAATAACTGGGCATGGTGATGCATGCCAGTAGTCCCAGCAGCTCAGGAGGCTGAAGCAGGAGGATCACGAGTTCAAAGCCAGCCTCAGCAAAACCGAGGTGCTAAGCAACTCCGTGAGACACCGTCTCTAAATAAAATACAATTGATGTGGCTCAGTTGTCGACTGCCCCTGAGTTCAATCCCCAGTACACCCCGCCAAAATAATGATAATTTACAAACACTTGGAGATCCCCCATATATTATTCTGTTACTGATGTGTAGTTTAGTTACATTGTGGTCAAAGAACATACTTTGTATTATTTCAATTACTTTAGATGTTTTAAGGTGTGTTTTGTGGACTAGACATGGTCCATCTTGGTAAAATGACCTGTCTACTTGCAAAGAATTTTTAGTGTGGTGTTGATGATCAAAGTTCTATAAATGTCAAACAGGTTGATATTGTTGATCAAATCTTCTATACCCTTACTGATTTTCTGTATATTTATTTTATTGGTCACTGAGAGAGGACTGTTAAAGATTTCAAGTATAATTGTAAAATTGACTAATTTCTGCTTTTAGGAATATTAGTTTGGTTTTAAGCATTTTGAAGCTTTATTTATGAGTGCACATTAATTTTGAATTTTGATATCTTATTGGTAAATTAAATCCTTTTGGAGGGTACTGTGTATTGAATGCACTGGTCCTTTTTATTTTATTTTTTTTTAATTTAGCAACAAGTTTTCATTAAGTTGTTGAGAGTCTTGCAAAGTTGCTGAGGCTGGTCTCAAACTTGCAGTCCTTCTGCCTCAGACTTCCTCTCATTTTTTGTAACATTCCTTTTTATCTAGGGCAATATTACTGAAGTCTCCTTTCTCAAATATCTTTTTAGCCACTTTGGTTTTCTACAGGTTATTGTTTTCATGCTATATTTTTCTTTTCCTTTTACACTTAACCTTTCTATATTATATTTAATGTGGGTTTCCTATTGACAGAACAGCATTTCATTTTTCTTTTTTTGTACAATTGACAAATTCTGGTTTTAATTGATGTATTTTGTCTGTTTGCATTTAATGTGGTTATTGATGTAGATTAATGCTACCATATTACTGTTGTCTTTCTCATCACCTTTTTGTCTCAGTAAATGAAATTAATTCATCATATTAACGAACTAAAGATAAACACCTCAATAGATGTATAAAAAGCTCCTGACAAATTTCATCATCCATTCATGATAAAAAAAAAAACTTCCAGAAAACTGGGAATTAAAGAAGACTTTCAATTCAATGTATCTATGAAAACTACAGATGATGTATTATTGATGAAAGAATAACTATTTTTCTTCCATGATGGGAAATAAAACAAGCATGTCCACTATTAACATTCCTATTCAATATAATATTAGAGGTCCTAGCCATACAATAAGACATGAAAAAATAGAATAAAGTCACCTAGTGTTATGGTTTGGATGAGAAATGTCCCCCAAAAGCTCATGTGTGAGACAATGTAATATTTGGAGGAGAAATGATTGGGTAATAGCCTTAACATAATCAGTGAGTTAATCCTTGATTAACTGAGTTGTAACTGGAGGCAGATGGAGTATGGCTAGAGGAAGCGGTTCATTCAGTGCATGGCTAAGGGCTATATATTTTTTGTGTGGAGTGTCTGTCTGTCTCTCTCTCTCTCTCTTTCTCTCTCTCTCTCTCCTTTCTTATCACCATATGAGCTGCTTCCCTCTGCCACACTCTTCCACCAGGATGTTCTTCTACCTCACATCGAG
Source organism: Marmota marmota marmota (assembly GCF_001458135.2). Lineage (NCBI taxonomy): Eukaryota > Metazoa > Chordata > Mammalia > Rodentia > Sciuridae > Marmota > Marmota marmota. The sequence goes on along the minus strand of NW_026000294.1, from coordinate 966,962 downwards.
CACCGAGGAATGGAACCTGCTGTCTATGGATTGAGACCTCTGAAACCATAAGACACCAAATAAACTTTTCCTCCTCTGTAATTGTTTTGGTTGGGTCCTTTACTCACAGCAACAAAGAAAGATGACTATAACACCTAGATTAGAAAGAAGAGGTCTGGAGTTGTAGCTCAGTGGTAGAGGACTTGCCTAGCATGTGTGAGGCACTGGGTTTAATCCTCAGCCCCAAATAAAAATAAATAAATAAAATAAAGTTAGTGTGTCCATCTACAAAAAGAAATAAGAAGTAAACAAATATCACTACATACAGATTATATTATTGTATATGTAGAAAAATTAAAATATTCTACAAAAAAAGATACCAGAACCCGTAAGTGAGTTTATCAAGTACTCAGAAAGCAAGGTTGAATTACAGAAGATGACCACACACTATCAGTGAATGACTAGATATTGAAATTTAAAAAAAAAGTTTTGGGGCTGGGGATCTAGCTTAGGGGTCAAACATTTGCTTAGCTTGGAAGCAACATTTTCAATAGCAAAAATAAATAAATAAAATAAGAATTAATCTAATAACATACAAAATCAATATGATCAAAACTGCAAAACACTAATGCAAGAAGTCAACAAACACCTAAATTAATGGAGAGATCTACTGGGTATGTGGGTTGGAAGACTGAATATTGTTAGCAAGTTAGTTTTCCCAAAACAATTTATGTATTCAAAGCAATTACAATAAACTCCCAGCAGTAATGAACTTGCTGGCTTGTAGTTTACATAGACAATCAAAGAAGTAGAATAGCCAAAATAATTCTGAGAAAGAAAATGAGAGTTGGAAGAATCACACTATCTGATTTCTATGCTTATTCTACAACATTTATAATCAAGACAGTTTGAAATTGACCAAAGGATAGACACAGATCAATGGAATAGAATAGAGAGCTGAGAAATGGACTCATATTTATATGGTGAACTGGCTTTCACAGAAGAAAAAATAACTTCAATGGTCCTTTCAACAAATTTTGCTGCTATAATTGGACATCCGAATGAAAAAAGAAAGTTGAATCATACCTGCATTACTCATATTTCCATTAATATAACAAATAACTGAGATAATCAACTTATAATGAGAAATATTATTTTGGTTCACAGTTTTTCCCCCAAAGTTTTAGAGGTTTAAGTTTATGATCTATTGAACACATTGCTTTGGTCTTTGGTGGCACATCATGACAGGAGTACATGGTGGAGCAATGTTGCTCATCTGATGGCTAGGAAGAGAAGAAAAGGAAGAGGAAGTGGCTAGAATCCTAGTCTCCTTTGAGGGTATGTTTCCAATGATCTAAAGTCCTCCCACTAAACCCCACCTCTTGATTAACTGAGTTGTAACTGGAGGCTCAATAGCATCCACCACCTCCCAATAGCATCAAGCTGGGGACTAATCTGTTAACACATGGACCTTGGGCAATACATAAGATCTAAATTATAACAATATTCTAAACATTGTACAAAAATTAATTAAGGGCTGGGGTTGTGGCTCAGTTGTAGAACACGTGCCTAGCACATGTGAGGCACTGGGTTTGATCCTTAGCACCACATAAAAATAAATAAATAAAGATATTGTATCCATCTACAACTAAAAAAAAATTAAATAATTGAAAGTGTGTGATAGATCTTTTCAAAAAATGATTAAGGTGACTCAACTAGAGGTTTAGCTGATGTATATCAGATAACACCAAAAACCTGGTGACTTCCCAATTAAAGCAGTCACAAGTTTTTTTATAGGTTATGGAAACATTGAGTACATATCTTTGTCATTTTAGCAGGGACAGTGGGTTTTTTTTTTCATTTTTTTTTTTTAATTTTTATTTTATTTCAACATTTTTCATCTTTAACCAGAACTTGCCATTGGAGATTGTTCTGATTTTGTTCCTCTTGCTCAGGATGAATAATGTAGTCCTAATAACCATCAGAGCAGTCACTCCAGCTTGGTAGTTACCCAAGGTTCACAGACAAGGCAGGGAAAGAAAGAAAGAGAGAGAGAGAGAGAGAGAGAGAGAGAGAGAACAGGAAAGGAAAGGAAGGNGGAGGAGGAGGAAAAGGAGGCAGGACTTATGACTTTCTACTGTATCTGTATTAGCCTTTTCACATCCCAAATGTAAAACCTAAAACTATAAAAATTCTAGAAGAAAAGCACTGGAAAGTTTAGTTTGTGTTAGGCATATATTTCATTTTCTTTTCTTTTTCTTTTTTGGTGATATTGGAAATTGAACCCAGGGGCACTCTACCACAGTCTTTTTAATGATTTTGTTCTGAGACAAGGTCTCAGTAAGTTGCTGAGCCTGCCATCAAATTTGAGATCTTTCTGCCTCAGCCTCCAAAGTTGCTGGGATTATAGGCATGCACCAGCATACCTGGGTATAATAAATATTTTTCTTTTTCTTTTTTTTTTTACAGTTCTGAGTATCAAACCCTGGGTCTTATGCATGCCAGGCAAGCACTCTAACAGTGAGCCATATCCAAAGCTCTTAGGCAAATATCTCTGAGATAGAATACTCAAGCACAGTTTCAAAAGAAAAAAGTGACATAATATATTTCATCACAATGAGAATCTTGTTTTCAAAATACATTAATAGGAATATAGAGATGAGGATGAAATTTCCAGAATTTCAGACTGATGATTTCTACAAATCCTCTCCCTTTTAAAATCAATAATAGGGGTGTGGCCAATGGCAGAGCACATGTTTAGCATGTACTTGGTACTAATTTTAATCACTGCCACCTAAAATCAAATTGAATTTAAAATTTTAAAGGCAATAATAAAACTTGGAAATCATCAAAGAATAACTATCTTTGGAGCTATGAATTAACAAAATAGTACAAAAAAATGAAAATGTTTGTTGAGGAAAATAGTAATCATCAATAAGAACAGTGAGGTCTATGTCCCTTTAACTTGGAGATGCTCCTAGCTCCATGGCGCAATAATCATACAGACAGCATTGCTGCTACTAGACAAGTTGATACAATTTGGAGGACTGCAAAAATATCCTATTCCTAGGGTATTGTAGAAAACAGTATAATTTTTGGAAAAACATCAGAGAATGCCAGCATAGCCCTTTCTAAGGCTGCAGTACTAACTGGAACAAATAAGCAACAGTCAAAGTTTTAAAGGGAAATATGGAAAATGAGCTAGGCACAAGAAACTTGGAAAAGCTTCACCGTATCCTGGGGATTTGGAATGCTCTACAAATGCACAGGGTTCTATGCATACTCAGAAGTATGGAGCGAGTTCCATTACATACTTGTTCCTCTATGAATGTGAGGACCTGTGAAAGAAGTAAGTGAAAGCTGGGAGATTTGTAAATGCCTAAATTTTTAAAGATTATCCCAACTTACACACAAATTACCTTGGAAGAAAGTGGAAGACTTACTAGCTCAGTATTCTTCAGGAGAAATTAGGAACAATCATTGACTTATCACCAAGCTACAGTAACCCAGGATATTCCCTAGAAATCCAGGCATAAAAATAAAAACAAGAATACAAACTAAGCAGAGACTTCAGTGACTTACAAAGTGGGGAAAATGACTCTAAAGAATTAGTCCAAGGATAATCTCTAAACATGCAAACAATCAGACAAAACCATAGCCCCTGAGAGGTGGAGTTCCTACAATGTATTGTTTAAAACATACAGTTTTCAATAAAAACTAAGATAAGGAAAGAAAGAAAGAAAGAAAGAAAGAAAGAAAGCAAGCAAGCTACACAATAGACAAAAAGGAGTCAAAATAAACTGACCCTAATGGATACTAGATGTAGGATTTATAAGTTAGAGGCTTTAAATCAGCTATCATAAATATGTTCAAAGAACTAAAGGAACCATGCTTACAGAATTAAAGTATTACAAAAATAACTCACCAAACAGAGAATCAACAAAGACATAAGAAGTTATTTTTGAGCTAGATATGGTGGTGCACAGCTGTAATTCCAACGACTCAAGAAGCTGAGTCAGGAGGAACACAAGTTTGAGGCCAGCTTCAGAAACTTATTGGGGAACTAAGTACCTTAGCAAGCTCCTGTCTCAAAAATAAAAATGGCTGGGGAGGTACTTGAGTGGTAAAGCATCACCGGGTTCAATTCTAATTACAAAAAAAAAATTAGTATAAATATACTTTTTTACTTCTACCATGGTATGGTTTGAATGTGTCCCCTCCAACCAAAATTCAGGTGTAGAAACTTCATGGTCAACATAATAATGTTAAGAGGTGGGGGCCTTTAAGACATGATAAGGACACAAGGACTCCTTCCCTTGTGAATAGAGTTAAGGTCCTTATAAAAGAGGCTTCATGCAGAATTCTAGCTCCCTTGCTCTCTTACCCTTCTGATTTCTGCCATATGAGGACACAGTGTGCCATTTTTTTAATAGGATGTAGCCTCACCAGATGACCAAACCTGCTGGCACCTTGTTTTTTGACCTTCCAGACTCCAAAATTGTAATAAAATGAATTTGTTTCTTATAAGTAACCCAGTCTCAGGTATTTTGTTATAATAGCACAAATGAGCCGAGACTGAGTTAAAGAGATTTTATAAGACAATTATTATTAAACAGTATTGTTGGACTTATACTATATAATGGAGGGTTTTGCTTGATAATGTTGTCACAAAGGGAGTGCAAACTAAGGGAGGTATATTGAAACAAAGTTTCTATTTCCAATGGAATTAAATTTGTATTAATCTGAAATAGTTTTAGTTAGGATGCTAATTGTTATCTCCAAAGCAAGCTCTTCTTCTTCTTCTTTTTTTTTTTTTTAACTGGGGATTGGACCAAAGTACACTTTACTACTGAGTGACATTTCCAGTCCTTTTTTGATATTTTAAAAGAAAAATTTGAGACAGGTCTTATGAAGCTGCCAAGGGTTTTGCTAATCTGCTGAGGCTGGCTTTGAGTTTGAGAATGTGCCCAGCAAGTGGTAAGCTTTTTTTGTGGTCCTGGAGATCAAACCCAGGTCCTCATAAGTGCCAGGCAAGCAATTTACCACTGAGCCACATCCCCACCCCCCTATAACAAGCTCTAAGAATAATTTGAGAAAAAAGGTCAGGCATGGTGGTGCATGCCTCTAATCTCAGCAAGTGGGGTGGCCAGAAGGATTGCAAATTCAAGGCCAGTCTCAGCAACTCAGGGAGACCCTGAGCAGGTTAGTGAGATCCTATATCAAAATAAAAAATAAAAAGGATTGGGTATATAACTCAGTGGCAAAGTAATCCCTAGTGCCAAATTAAAACTGCACTGAGATTTCATCTCACTCCAACCAGCATGGCAATTATCAAAAACACAAGTAATATGGGATGGGTTGTGGCTTAGTGGTAGAGCACTTACCTTGCATGTGTGAGGCCCTGGGTTTGATCCTCAGCACCACATAAAAATAAATAAATAAATAAAATAAAGGTATTGTGTCCATCTACAAAAAAAGAAATAAGAAGTAAACAGTTATTACTACATACAGAACATATTATTATCTATGTAGAACATCTAAAATATTCTACAAGAAAAGATACCAGAACCCGTAAGTGAGTTTAACAAGTACTCAGGAAGCAAGGTTGAAATACAAAAGATGACCACATACTATCTGTGAATGACTAGATATTGAAATTTTTTTAATATTTATTTTTTAGTTTTAGGTGGATACAATATCTTTATTTTATCTTTGTGTGGTGTTGAGGATCAAACCCAGTGCCTTGTGCATGCCAGGTGAGTGTGCTACCACTTGAGCCACATCCCAAGCCCTAGATATTGAAATTTAAGAAACAACATGGAACTGCAAATTGGTTCAACCATTCTGGAAAGCAGTATGGAGGTTCCCCAGAAAACTTGGAATGGAACCACCATTTGACCCAGTTATCCCACTCCTCGGCATATACCCAAAGGACTTAAAATCAGCATACTATAGTGACACCGGCACATTAATGTTCATAACTGCTCAAGTCACAATAGCTTAGTTATGGAACCAATCTAGGTGCCCTTAGACAGATGAATGGATAAAGAAAATGTGGCACATACACACAATGGAATATTACTCAGTCATAAAGAAGAATGAAATTATGGCATTTGCCAGTTAATGGATGGAACTGGAAACTATCACGCTAAATAAAATAAGCCAATCCCAAAAAACCAAAGGCCAAATGTTCTTGCTGATATGCGGATGCTGACTCACAATAGGTGGCGCAGGAAGGCAGGAGTAGAAGTACACTGGATTGATCAGGAGGGAATAGGGGTAAGGGAGAGGGGAATGGGAATAGGAAAGAAAGTAGAATGAATTAGACATAACTTTCCTATGTTCATATATGAATACACAACCAGTGTAACTCCACATCATGTATAACCACAAGAATGGGAAGTTGTACTCCATGTATGTATGATATGTCAAAATATATTCTAGTGTCATGTATAACTAAAAAAAAAAACAAAAAAAAACTCTAGTGCCAAAAAAATACCAGTAACCTGGGGAAAAAAATGGTTAGAAGCAGAGGAATTAAAATTTTAAAAAATACTAAAACATTAGAAAATGTAAGTAGTAATGTGGAGGAACAAAGGAAAAAAATACATGAGGGAATATAGAAAAAGACAAGCAAAATAGCAGATGAAAATATATCTATACAATAAATATATTACACACTCAAACCCAAAGCATAGACTTTCATACTGGACAGAAAAACAGGATTCACCTATATTGCTGTCAACAGATGATACAATTTAGATTTAGAGACTTAAATAGGTTGAGAGTAAGAGTGTGGGCTCTTAAGAAAAATTGTAACTAGAGACAAATGACAAAAGGGTCCACTGATCAGCAAGATAAAACAATTATAAACTTATGTGGACATAAAAACCGAGCCCCCAGATAAACACAACAAAACCTAACAAAAAGGAAAAATAGAAAATTCAACAGTATTATTTCAAAGCTTCAATATTCTGCTGTCAATAACTGATGGAAGAATTGGGAAAAAATAGTGAGGAGATATAAGACTTGAGCTCTACTATCTACCAATTCAAGCTAACTGATATCTATAAAACATTTTACTCAACAACAGCAGTGTATATATTCTTTTCAAATCCATAAAGAACATTTAACAGAACAGAAGATATTCTAGGCCATAAAACTAGTCTTGGTAAATTTAAAAGGTTCTAAAACATACAAATGATGTATCCCTATGACCATAGAGGTGTGCCCATGAAGAGGGCTTTGAAGAAAGCAAATATCTTAGTGAACAGCTAAATTAAAGTTAAACAAAAAGGTGAAGGGAAAATCCAGAGAAGTTGAGCATATTTGGGTATTTACTGGACCATCTTCACCTTCACCTGATGATCTTACTTCTTATTTCACTGAGAACATAGTCAATCAGAATACTTCTTTCCTTCATCATAATTGTTTTCCTCTATTTTAGACCATTTGTGTCAGCATACAATCATGTCATTTTTTCCCAAATATTCAAATATGTTCATTCCTTTGTTCTTGGAAATCACTTTCTCAGACCTTGCTCCAATCTTCATTGGGTGCTACATTAACATAGAACATTCCTTGTCTGATGAAGGATATCTTGATTGCTTTCAGTTTGGGGTGATTATAAATAAGGTTGCTATGAACCAATTCATGCACACATTTTTTTTGTGAACATAAATTTTCATTTCTCCAGGGAAAGCATTCAGGAGTGATTTTGCTTGGCATATCATAAGTGTATATTTTACTTTATAAGAAATTGACAAACTATTTTCCAGAATGACTATACCATTCTGCATCCCCTCCATCAACACATGAGGGTTCCAGTTGCTCTGCATCCTTATCAAGTACCTGATGTTGCCACTATTTTTTAATTTAGTGATTTTTAAGGGTATGTAGTTGTATATCACTGTGATTTTAATTTTCCTAATGGCTAATGATGTGGAACATCTGTTCATGTGCTTATTGGTCATCTTTACATTCTCTTTGATGAAGTGTTTGTTCAAGCCCTTTGCTTGTTTTTTTTTAACTGAGCTGTTTATTTTCCTATCACTGAATTTTGAGAATTCTTTGTGTATTCTTTATATTCTTGATGTTAGTTGAATATGTAATTTATAAATATTGTCTCCAAATCTATAGCTGTTTTTTTTTTCATTTTCTTAATGGGAGCCTTCTCAGAGTGGAAGATTTTAATTTTGATGAAATCAAATTTAACATTTTTTCTTCATGATTCTTTTGGGTCATGCTTTTGGTCTTATCTATAATTTATTTTCTAATCCAAGGTCATGAAGATTTTATCCTATAGTTTCTTCAAAATATATTATAGCATTATGTTTTACATTTAAATACATCATCCATTTTGAGTTAAGTTTTGCATGAAGTGTGAGACATAGCTCCACGTTCCCTTTTTTGCATATAGATACTTCAATGTTGCAATGTGGTTTTGCATAAAACTATGCTTTATTCATTGAATTTTTTTTAACATTTGTCAAAATCATTTGGCAGTGCTTATGTGGGTCTATTTCTGGAGTCTCTATTCTGTTCTATTCATTTATATGTCTATCCTCTCACTAATCACATTGTCTTAAATATTATAGCACTATACTAAATCTTAAAAGCAGGTAGTTGTGGAGGTTGAGTACATTGCTCAGTGGAAGAACACTTTCCCAGCATGCACAAGGCCTTGGGTTCAATCCCCAAACACAAAACCAAAACCAAAATGCACATAGTGTGGTTCTTCCTATATTATTCTTTTTTAGTATTTATTTTTTAGGTGTAGATGGACACAACACAATGCCTTTATTTTTATGTGGTGCTGAGGATCAAACCCGGGTCCCGCCTGTGTGAGGCGAGTGCTCTACCACTGAGCCACAATCCCAGGCCCAAAGATTATTCTTTTAAAAACTGCTTTAATGATTCTAGTAACTTTGCCTTTCTGTATACATTTCAGAATCATTTTACCCATATCTACAAAATATCCTGCTGCCATTTTGACTGTGTTGCTAATAAATAGTTTAGGAATTGGTATCTTTACTCTGTTATATATTCTAATCCATTAGCAAGGCATGTCTCTCCCTTTATTTAGGTCTTATGGGATTTCTTTTATTATCAAATAATAATCCTGAGAATGTAGATTTTTCTTATGTTTTGTTAAATTAATCTCTAAATATTATGTGTTTTAGCAATATTATAAGTTATATATTTTTAAATGTTGTTGTCCATTCATACATTTATTTTATATAGAAGTATAATTGATTTCTTGTGTATTGATGTTGTATCCTGTGATCTTGCTAAACTCAATTGTTGGTAAATTCTAAAAATTCTTAGGCAGAGTCCGTGTGATTTTGTATATATAGATAATAATGTTACTTGTGAATGCAAACAATTTTATTTCTTCCTTTCCTATTAGAATGCATGTTATTTCTTTTTCTTGTATTATACTAGCTAAGATTTCCAGTATGTTATTGAATAGGAGTGGTAAATATGAACATTCTTACTTTGTTATCCATCTTAGAGGAAATGCCTTCAATTTTTAAATATTAAGTATGGTGTTAGCTGCAGGATTCTTGTAGATGCCCTTTATCAGGTTGAGGAAGTTCCTTTCTGATCATAGTTTGTTCAAGGTTTTTAATCTCAAATGGATGTTAATTATTGTAAAAAGCTTTTTTATCAGTTGATTATATAATGTGTTTTTTTCTTTTATAGACAATGAATAAATAATTTGATACACTGTTTTATAAATATCAGGCAAGTATTGCATTCCTGGAATAAACTCTCTTTGTTTGAAATATATTTCTCTTTATAAATGTTGTTTCCTTTGATTTGGTAATATTTTGTTGAGTTTTTTTGTTCTTTTTAGATATACATGACAGTAGAGTGTATTTTGACATATTATACATACATGGAGCATACCTTATTCTAATTAGGATCCATTTCTTGCAGTTGTACATGATGTGGAGTTTCACTGGTGGTTACTCATATATGAGCATAGGAAAGTTATGTCCAATTGATTCTACTGTCTTTCCTATTCCCTTCCCTCTCCCTTCCCTTAATTCCTCTTTGTCTAATCTACTGAACTTTTATCTTCCTTCCTCCTCTAATAAGAAAAACACACAATTGTGTTTTTCTGTGTTGATTTCATGAAGAATGTTGGTTTATAGTTTCTTACTTGCATGCTTTTTGTTATCTTTACTTGGTTTTGGTATCAGGATAATGCTACACTCATAAAGAGTTGAGAATTGAGAACTCTTTCCTCCTGCCTATTGTTTTTGGTTCTGGGGATTGAACCCAGGGCTGCTTAACCTCTGAGCCACATCCCCAGACCTTTTTTAAAAATATATTTTATTAGAGACATCATCTCGCTGAGTTGCTAAGTGCCTTGCTAATCTACTGAGGCTGGCTTTGAACTTGTGATCCTTCTGCCTCAGCCTCCGGAGCTGCTGAGACTACAGTCATGTGCCACCACACCCAGCTCCTCCTGCCTATTTTTGAGAAGTTTAGGAGAATTAATGTTAATTATTATTTAAATTAATGGCAAAATTTACCAATGAAATTTCTGAGCCTGTCATTTTCTTTTTCAGAAAGTATTAGCTATGAATTCAATTTCTTTTTTAAATATTTTTTTCACTGCAGATGGACACAATTTATTTATTTGTTTATTTATTTATTTATTTTTATGTGCTGCTGAGGATTGAACCCAGTGTCTCACACCTGTGAGGCAAGCAGTCCGCCACTGAGCCACAATTCCAGCCCTGAATTCAATTTCTTTATAGAAGTATTCAAGTTATCTATTTTGGGTTGGATGGGTTTTGGTAACTTCAGGTTTTTAAATATTGACCTAAATCTTCTGGGTTTTTTAATCTATGTGTACTGAGGTATCCATAGTGCAATATTTTTTTTCCTATTTGGCCAGTATTAGTATTTTTTCTATTCCTGATATTTGGAAATATCCCAGTAAGGTGATTTTTTTTCATACTGTGCATTATGCTTTGTTTTTTATCATAATTGTTTAAATTTGAATTTGTTCTTTTAAGATATACATGCCAATAGAAAGTATTTTATGCAAACATGGGCTTATTCTAATTAAGATCCTATTTTTGTGGTTGTGCATGATGAGGAGTTACCCTGGTTGTGTATTCAAATTATATGCCCTTTTCATTTGATGATCTGTATGCTTTAATTCCTGGAATTTTTCTTGCCTTTACTTTTAATCCCCAACACTTTCTTTTTTTCTCTCTCTCTCCTTCTAGAACTGCTAATATTTCCCATGCTGCTAAGCCTTCCACATTTCACAGTGCCTAGAGTACCATTCCTAGACCTGTAAATTGGATTTTCTGGATTTTTTCATATATTTTATCCTCTACTATCCATCTCACTGTTCTCTTTCCATAAATTCTGGAACTTTAATTTTCAATCCTTCCATTATCATTTGTTATTTGTTTGGTTTTAATTTCTATTCTTTCATTTTACTTTCTATAATCTTTTCCTTATTTTCTGTTCCTCTTTTACAGCATGGATGCAGTATCTTCTGTCATTTTTATATGCTTTCTAAGATATTAGTGCTTATGGGTTCTTTAATATTTTTTCTTATTTCCCTGTTTTTTTTCTTTTCCCCATATTGAGTCTGTTTCCTCTAGATTCCCCTTTTCTGCTTGTTTGTTTGTATTGGTCCCTCTCATCTTAGAGACCTTACTCAGATATCATGGAATCCCTGGAAATCCATTAATATTAAAATCTTGTGGGCTGGGGTTGTGGCTCAGTGGTGGAGTGCTTGCCTGGCATCTGCAGGGCCCTGAGTTAAATCCTCAGCGCCATATGAAAATAAATAAAATAAAAGGTATTGTGTCCAACTATAACTAAAAAATAAATATTTTTTAAAATATTAAAAATCTTGCCAGGATGAAGTGGCACACACCTATAATCCCAGTGGCTTGGGAGGCTGAGACAGGAGAATCAAGAGTTCAAAGCCAGCCTCAGCAACTGTGAGGTGCTAAGCAATTCAGTGAGACCCTGTCTTTAAATAAAATACAAAAAAAAAGGGCTGGGGAATGTGGCTCAGTGATCAAGTACTCCGGAGTTCAACCCCTGGAACCATGAATTAATGCATAAATAAATACATAAATAAATAAATAAAATGTGAAATATTAAAATGCTGACTGAAAGTTGCATTTTTTAAATAATGATCATACACTCTTCCACCACACTGCTTAATGATTCTAAATTTCCTTCCCTCCCTCCCTTTCTTTCTTCCTTCCTTCCTTCCTTCCTCCCTTCCTCCCAACTTATTTATTGTAAAAGTGGTATACATATAGGTAATTGCCAAACAAACATAAATTGATATTTAATGAATGATAATGAAGAAAACATCTTTGTAACCACCACACAGGTCAAGAACAGAAGATTACCAGTTCTTAGATACTTTGCTGTTCCCCTCATTTCATCTTCACCTTTAACCCAAAGAAATAACTATCCTACCTTTTATGGTGATCACTTCTGTGATTTCTTTTAGAGTCATACCATGAACAAGGGGTACTTTTAAATGTTATAGGTATTTCTTTTTACTTTATGAACTTGGATTCTTAAAAGCATACAATGTGATTGTGGGTATGGTTTTATGGTAGGCAGGATGATTGTCCCTTAAACATATCCATGTGCTAATCCATGAAACGTGATAATATTTGGCAAAGGTGAATCAAGGTAGTAGATGAAATTAAGGTTGCTAATTAAATGGCCTTAAGATAGGGAGATAATTTTGAATTTTCTGGTTCAATGTAATCAAAGGATCCTTAAAAGTGATAGAGTGAAGCAGAAGAGGAAGAAACAGAGATAGTCATGTAAGTAGTTCTTGGTACAGTATTGTTGAATTTGAATATGGAGGAAGAGGCCATGAGCCAAGAAATGAGGGCAGAGTTTAGAAGCTGGAACAGCCAAGGAAACATATTCTTCCCCAGAGCCTCAGGAAGGAACACAGCCCTGCCAACATCTTAGTTTCGTCTCATTGTTGCATACATTTGACCTGATCTCCAGAGCTACAAAGTAAAAAATTTGTATGAAATACTTATTTGTGATAACTTGTTATGGCAATAGTGGGAAACTAACACAGACTGAGTTTTCCAAGCATTATATTTATGAGATTTGTTCATGTTGTCATGAGCAATTATAATTTATTTATTTAATTTTATTGTTTGTATGCAAGCTAGGGTCTGTAGACCAAAACTTGCTTGGTGTTGGATTTTGTATGACCTGTAAATTAAGAATGGTCTTTACATTAATAGATGGTTGGATAAATTATAATAAGAATAATATTTTCTGAAATATAGATTTTAGTGTCCATAAATAAGATTTTATTAGAAAATAATCATTCTCATTCACTAATGGATTGTCTATTAGTGCTTTCATGGCATAATGGCAGAGTCAAGTAGTTGCAATGGACACTATTACCTGCAAGATTTAATGATTTACTACTAGGTCTTCTACATAAATGGTATTGAAGAGACATAATGGAAAACATTATGGAAAGCTCTCAAAAATTAAAATAAAACTGCTATGTGATCTAGCAATCCTGCTTCTGGGTATGTATCCAAAGAAAATAAATACTATCTCAAAGAGGTACCTGAACTCCTGTGTTCACTGCAATAATATCCCCAATGAGATCAAGTATTCACAAGATATGGAATCAATGTACTTCTCCTCTCACAATGTACTCCTATTCTCACAGGTGAATAGAAAAAGAAAATGTGTTACATACATATAAATGCAATGGAATATTATTCAGCTTTATAAAAGAAAGGAATCCTGTCATTTGTGACAACATAGTTGAATCTGGAGAAAATTTTACTAAGCAAAATAATCTAGAGATCAAAAGACAAATACTACAAAATCTTTCACTTACATGCAGAATCTAAATATGTCAAATTCATCCAGGGGCTGGAGGGTGAGGAAAATAAGGTGATGTTAGTCAAAATGCACAAAGTTTCAGTTACACAGAATGGAAAAGTTATTGAGATCTAATGCACAGCATAAAGACTATAATAACCAGTACTATACTGTATACTTGAAATTTGCTAAGGGAATAAATCTGAAATGTTGTCATCACACAAGTGGTAATTATGGAGGCAATGGATATATGTGGGGATCATTTCACAATTTGTATACAGTATATAAAAATATTATATTGTATGCCTTTAATTGATTCAATTTTATTTGTCAATTGTACCTCAACAAAGCTGAGAAAAAAGGTTATTCTCTGTACTAATGCTGTCCAATAATATTTTCATAATAATAGAAACATAATGTATCCACACTTTCTGTGGTTAACACATGGTTTGAGTATATACCTATATTTTGGTCCCCAATGTGTAAGAGGTGGTTCAATCTTCAAGAGGTGGTCTTGGTGGAAAGTGGTTAATTCATTGGGGTGCTGTAGAAGGGATGAATGTTATTTTAGAGGGTGAGTTTCCAAGAGAAAGTGTTGTTTCAAAAAAAGAGAAAATCTGACTCTTGGATTCCTCTGGCTCCCTGTCTTGTCATGTTATCTCCTATGATGGCTTTGGCACAGTTGAGGCAGTCCTCTCAAGAGGCCAAACGGATAAAGCCACTTGACATTCAACTTTCAGCCTCCAAAACTGTGAGCTCAATAAATGTCTTTTATTTATAATTGCCTGACTTCAGGTATTTTGTTATAGCAATAGAAAGTGGACTAATACAATATGTAAAGTGATACAGCTACTGTGTAAAACAGTTTAATTATAATTTAAAAGATAATCATGGCGACTGAGGATGTAGTTTAATAGTAGAGTGCTGACCTAGTATGAGTGAGGCCCTGGTTTCAATACTCAGCACCACCAAAATAAAATCCGTACTAGGGCTGAGGCTTAAACTCAGTCGTAGAGCACTTGCCTAGTATGTGTGAGGCATTGGGTTCGATCCTCGGTACCACATAAAATAAATAAATAAAAATATTATGTCCATCTACAACAAAAAATATTTTTTAAAAACTCTCTATTATTGCCAGATACAGAGGTATGTGCCTGTCATCCCAGCTACTCAGGAGGCTAAGGTGGAAGAATGACTTGATCCCAGGAGTTTTAGACCTGTCAAGGCAACATAGTGAGAGTTCAATAGAGTTGCCACTTGATCCATCAATTCCACCCCTAAGTATATACTCAAAAAAATGAAAATAGGGACTTAAACAAATACTTGTATGTCTATGTTTATTGCAGAATTATTTGCATATCCAAGAGTTAGAAACACTCCAGATATCCATAAGCAGATGAATGGATAAATGCAAGGTAATGCATAATACTATGGAATATTATTCAGCCAATAAAATAAATGAAGTTCTGATACATGCTACAACCCATATGACTTTGAAAACATGCTAATGAATAAACTATACATGAGAGGACAAATACTGTATTATTCCATTTATATAAAATATATAGAATTGGCAAAGCCATTAAGATAGTAGAATATAGTTTGTTCTAAGACTTGTTGGGGAAGGTGAAGATAGGGAAGGCATTGATTAGAGGGTTCCTGTTTTAGGTGACGAAAAAATTTTAGAAACATAGAGAGTATTGCACAACATTGTGAATATAATTAATGCCACTGACTTGTATGCTTAAAATGGTTAAAATCACAAATTTTATATATGTATATTATATATATATATATATATATATATATATATATATATATCCACACAAAAATAATTTCAAAAGTGGTCAATGGATCCAAGATAAGGGGAAAAACAATGGGCACAAAGATGGTATAAATTGAAAACAGCTAGCAAGAAGATAGAATTGAATCCAAATATATCAATAATTATGTCAAATGTTAATACACACACCAGTTAAATGAGATCAATTGTCATATTGGATAAAAAAAGAAGTGCCCAATTACATGTTGTGTACAAGAAATCTACTTTAAATATAAAGAATTAGATTGAAAAAGTATACTAGGAGAAATATATACCATGTAGACATGAACCAAAAGAAAGCTGGACTACTTACACTCATTTCGCACAAGCTGCATTCAGAACAATGAATATTTTCAGAAATAAAATGGATTGTTACTTAATTATAAAGATGTCAGTTTTTCAAGATGCTATGATCTTAAGTGTGTGTGCAGGGATGGGAAGTAAAAAAATATCCTAGTTGATCACTAAGAGCTAGTGTAGCCACTCCCATTTCCACCCCTTGATTCCTGGCCCTGTGTATCTTAGCTATGAGAGAAATAGCATTATATGGTGTACATGCTGTTTTGGAGCATGGGCTTGGAAAGAATACAATAACATACTGTATACAGCATGCTAGAGGCTATTTCTCACTCCAGCAAGGTATGACCTAGCTAACACTGTAACTTCTGATTTTCCGAAGGGCATTCCACCATTCTATAAAGCTAGCTACTTCATAATGAAAGGGAAATGTTATGACCACTTAATTCTATGATCGTGGGCCCATTACCATACTTCTTTTCTGTGAAGTGAGTTTCTTGATCAGAAGCAATGCTGTGTAGAATACCATGATGGTGGATAAGGTATTCTATAAGTCCATAGATAGTAGTGTGGACAGAAGCATTGCATGCAGCAAAGAAAAATCCACACCTAGAGTATGTGTCTATTACAGTAAGAACAAAATACTGACCCTTCCATAGTAGAAGAGGTCCAATATAACGAACCTGGCACCAGATAGCTGCCTGATAATCCCCAGACAATGATGCCATGTGAAGTTCTCAGGGTTGTTCTTTGTTGCTATTTGGGCATTGAGCAGAGGCTATTACCAGGTTTGCCTGCTGAGTACGCAAACTAAATTGCTGAGCTAATTCATAACCGTGAACCTTGCTACCATAGCCATGTTCTTCATGAGTTCATTGGAGTATCTGGAGAAAGAAAAAGGCTGACTGATACCCATAGAATGGGATGAACTAACCACTTGATTATTCAATCTTCTGCTGATGTCACTGTTGGGTGAACATTCACATAAGACACAGACATCTTCACATTCTTTACCATTCAGTGAATTCTGTCCACATGCCTCTTCCCCAGAACTCTTTGTCACCTATTTTCCAATTGTATTATTTTTAAGTCCCTGATCATCCATTAAAATCATCAATCTATATAGACTCTTACCTCTGGCAATTTCTACCATTCAGGCAAAACAAAAATCCAAGTGCACTCTTCAAATTTTTCTTCACTGTTGTCCTTCACTGATCTCACAGAAAGGGGCCATAGTGGCCATTTTCTGATGGAGCCTGTATATTCTGTAAACCATCTATAGATCAGGACTAATTTTTTTCTTGCTTGGTTAACTAATTGCAGGGACCTCCCCATGAGGCTATAGGTATAGATTAAGAGTAAGAAGGCATTATAAAATGAGTAGGAGCCATGGGCATTTGAACCTCTTCCTTACACAATGTGCTGAACCATGGAGTTCTTTGAATCAGCTATCAAAAGCCTTCCAACAAATAAAAGCCCAGGACTGGATGGATTCTTGACCAAGTTCTACCAGACCTTTAAAGAAGAGCTAACACCAATCCTCCTCAAATTATTCCATGAAATAGAAAAAGGGACACTGCCAAACTCATTCTATGAAGCCAGTATAACCCTGATATAAAAAACAGACAAAGTCACATCAAGGAAAGAAAATTTTAGACCAATTTCTTTGATGAACATAGATACAAAAATTCTTAATAAAATATTGTCAAAGTGCACCCAAAAACATATTAAGCCAGGCACAGTGGCACACACCTGTAATCCCAGCAGCTCAGGAGGCTGAGACAGGAGGATTGTGAGTTCAAAGCCAGCCTCAGAAAAAGCGAGGCACTAAGCAATTCAGTGAGACCCTGTCTCTAAATAAAATACAAAATAGAACTGGGGATGTGGCTCAGTGGCCAAGTACCCCTGAGTTCAATCCCTGATACTCCCCCCCAAAAAACATTAAAAAGATAACACATCATGATCAAGTGGGTTTCATCCCAAGGATGCAAGGTTGGTTCATCATATGCAAATCAATAAATGTAATTCACCACATAAGTAAACTTAATGACAAAAATCACATGATTATATCAATAGATGCAGAAAAAGCATTTGACAATGTACTGCACCTATTCATGTTTAAAACACTAGGAAAACTAGAGATAGAAGGAATTTACCTCAACCTTGTAAAAGCTATATATGACAAACATTATACTGAATAGAGAAAAACTAAAAACGTTTCCTCTAAAAACAAGAACAAGACAAGGATGCTCACTTTTACACTCCAAAATTTAACATAGTCCTTGAAACTCTAGCCAGAGCAATCAGGCAAGAAAAGGAAATTAAACTATCCCTTTTTGCAGATGAGATGACCCTATATTTAGAAGACCCAAAAACTCCACCAGAAGACTTCTAAAGCTCATAAATTAATTCAACAAAGTAACGGGATGCAGATCAACCATCATAAATCAAGCAATGATGACTCCACTGAAAAAGAAATTAGGAAAATTATCCCATACACAATAGCCTCCAAAAAATAAAATACTTGAGAGTCAATCTAACAAAAAAGGTGAAAGATCTATACAATGAAAATTATAAAACACTAAAGAAAGAAATTGCAGAAGACCTTATAAAATGCAAATATCTCTCATGTTTTTGGATAGGCAGAATTAATATTGTCAAAATGGCCATACTACCAAAAGTGCTATACGTATTTAATGCAATTCCCATCAAAATTCCAATGCCATTCTTCACAAAACTACAAAAAAGCAGTTATGAAATTCATTAGGAAAAAAGAGACCCAAAATAGACCAATCAATCCTTAGTGAGAAAAGCAAAGGTAAATTCCTTCTATCCCTGCACAAACATCAACTCAAAGTGGATCAAAGTCCTAGGAAGTTAGACCAGAATCCCTGAAACTGTTAGAAGAGAATATAGGCCCAATACTCCAACATGTTGGCGCAAGAACTGACTTCTTTAACAAGACTGCTAAAGTGCAAGAAATGAAATAAAATTTTAAAAAAACAAGTGGGAAGGCATAAAATTTAAAAGGCTTCTTCACAGCAAAGGAAAGTACATGAAGATAGAGCCTACAGAATGGGAGAAAATCTTTGCCACTCACACCTCAGATAAGGCATTAATTTCCAGGATATGAAAAGAACTCAAAAAGCTTAACACCAAAAAGACAAATAACCCAATCAGTAAATGGGCAAAGGAACTAAACAGACACTTCTCAAAAGCAGAAATATGAACAGTCAACAAATATATGAGAAAATGTTCAGTATCTCCAGCAATTAGAGAAATGCAAATTAAAACTACACTGAGGGTTGGGGATGTAGCTCAGTGGCAAATTGCTTGCCTAGCATGTGTGACACACTGGGTTCAATCCTCAGCACCACATAAAAATAAACAAATAAAGTCATTCTTTCCGTTTACAACTACAAAAACCAAAACCAAAACCAACCAAACAAAAAAACCTACACTGAAATTTCACCTCATTCTGACCAGAATGGTAATTATCAAGAATAGAAATAACAATAAATGTTGGCAAGGGTGTAGGGAAAAGGCTACACTCATATATTTTCGGTGGGACTGCAAATTAGTGAAACCACTCTGGAAAGCAGTATGGAGATTCCTCCAAAACTAGGAATGGAACCACCATTTGATGCAATTATCCCACCCCTTGGTATATATTCAAAGGAGTTAAAATCAGCATACTACAGTGACACAGCCATATCAATATTTATAGCAGCACAATTCATAATAGTTAAGCCGTGAAACCAACCTAGATGCCCATCGACAGATGAATAGATAAAGAAATTGTGGCATCTATACACAATAGAATATTACTCAGCCAAAAAGAAAAATGTCTTTATGACATTCACCAGTAAATGCATGGATCTGGAGACTATCATGCTAAGTGAAATAAGTGAATCCTTAAAAACCAAAAGTGAAATGTTCTCTCTGATATGTGGAAGCTAATTCCAACTAAGGAGGGGGATAAAAAACAGGAGAAAGATCGGTGGGGTAGATGAAGGAGAATAAAGGGAAGGGAGGAAGGATAAGATGAAGAAAGACAGTAGAATGAATCTGCCCTAACTTTTCTATGTGAATGAATAAACCACAGTGAATCTTACCATCATGTATATCCACAAGACACTAATTTAAGAAAAAATAGCAGAAAGTTCAGTAGAGTAAAGGGAATACGGGAAGGGAGGGGAAGAGGGAAGGGAGAAATACTGAGGACTGAATTTGAACAAATTATATCCCATGCATTTATAATTATGTCAAAATGATCCCTAATTTACGGATAACTAAAAGGAACCAATACAAAAAACATTTGACTTATACTAAGGCCCAATAGCAAGACAAAAACTGTTTCTCAAATGAGAGTAGTTATCAGCATTGCATTGTGGAGTTTTGCTCCCAAATCCTTCAGATATGCATTGTAACTAACCTGCAGAGCTTTGTCAAAGGTTCCAAACAGGATTTCTATCTGCCATTGACATGTAATACTCCCTCGAATCTGCATCACACATGGCCTAAGTGGCAGAGCACCTTGCACTATAGCCTGCACCTGTTTCAGAACCTTCTCCTGTTCTTGCTGTTACTCAAAACTAGCAGTTTTGGGGGATTATTTGGAATAGCACATCAAAATGAAGTGCATGTATCCCCCCCGCCAAATACCTTGTATTTTCTGCCTGTTCGGATGGCAGAATGGGCCAAATGCAATAACTATTCCTTTATCTTAGAAGAGATATTTTGACATCCCCACACCCCTGAACTCCTTGAAATTTTACTGAGGTAGAAGATTCCTGAATGTTTGTGGGATTTATTTCCCATTCTTTGGTGCACAAATGTCTCGCAAATTTGTTTAGAATAGTTGCTCCTTCCTATTCACCAGGTCTAGTCAACATATTATTATCCACATTAGAGATCAGTATGATATATCTTCTGGAAGAGAAAGTCAATGAAGTTTCTTTTGGACATAGGACTGAAAAGTTGGTTTATCCTTAATGTAGGGCAGTGAAAGTGTATTGCTAGCTACCCTTGCCGCTGAAAGCAAACCGATTCTGGTGGTCTTCACTGATAGGCAAAGAGAAAAAAAGCATTTACCACATCAATAGCTGCATAACAAGTTACCAGAAACGGCATTATTTTTTTCAATCAACAAAACCACATATAGAGGGCTAGGATTGTGGCTCAGTGGTAGAGTGCTTACCTAGCATGTGTGAGGCACTAGATTCGATTCTCTGCACCATATAAATAAATAAAATAAAGGTTCATGGACAACTAAAAATATTTTTTTTAAAAAACACATATACAAAAGCAGCTGCAATTGTAGTCTGTGCCTGATCATTGTAATTCTCTAAGATATATTTGTCTTCTGCACTGACAAAATAGGTAAGTCAAATGGGGATGTGGTGGGAATTGCCACCCTTGAATCTTCCACATTCTTGATGGTGGCACTAATCTCTGCAAGCCTTCCAGGAATACAATATTGCTTTTGGCATACTATTTTCTTTATAGATAGAGGCAGTTCCAACAGGCTTCTGCCAGGCCTTTTCCTTATTCCAAAGGTTAGGAACTAGTGTGGTGATTCTGCCAATTGTAGAATATGTCTATTCTAAGTAGACATTTTGAAAATGGGGAAATGATCACAGGGTGGGTTTGGGAACTCAATGGACCCACTATGAGATGGACTTACCTGTGGTTTGGATGTGGTTTGTCCCCCAAGGAGTCAGGTGTTGGATACTTGGTCCTCAGTGTGGCAAAACTGGGAAGGGGTGGGACCTTTTATTTATTTATTTTAAATTTACATATGATAGTGGAATGCATTACAATTCATATTACACATATAGAGCACAATTGTTCATATCTCTGGTTGTATACAAAGTTTATTCATACCAATTTGTGTCTTCATACATGTGTCTTTGCATAATAATGTCCATCTCATTCCACCATCATTTCTAACCCCATGCCCCCTCCCTTCCCCCTCCCACTTTTCTGCTCTATCTAGAGTTCGTCTATTCTCCCTTGTTTCCCCCTTCCTAACCCACTATGAATCAGCCTCTTTATATCAGAGAGAATATTCAGCATTTGGTTTTTTTGGATTGTCTAACTTCACTTATCATTATCTTCCCCAACTTCATTCATTTACCTGCAAAAGCCATGATGTTATTCTCTTTTATTGCTGAGTAATATTCCATTGTGTATATATGCCACATTTTTTTTATCCATTCATCTACTGAAGATCATCTAGGTTAGTTCCACAGTTTAGTTATTGTGAATTGTGCTGCTGTGGCTGTGCCCCAATAGTATGCTGTTTTTAAGTCCTTTGGGTATAGACCGAGGAGAGGGATAGCTGGATCAAATGGTGGTTCCATTCCCAGTTTTCCAAGGAATCTCCAAACTGCTTTCCATATTGGCAGTCTTACCAGCAATGTATGAGTGTGCCTTTTTCCTCACATCCTCACCAACATTGTATTCATAATAGCTGCCATTCTGACTGGAGTGAGATGAAATCTTAAGTGGTTTTGATTTGCATTTCTCTAATTGTTAGATATGATGAGCATTTTTTCATATATTTGTTGATTGATTGTATATCATCTTCTGAGAGGTTTCTGTTCAGGTCCTTGGCCTGCTGGGAGCCATTAGCCAAGTAGGTATGACAATTTCCTTGCCAGCGTACCCCATGTTGCTGACATTTGCAGTGACATTGAATGTAGGTGACCTTGCTCAAGGACCAAGGCAGATTAGGGTGTTCCCGGTTTAAGATAATTGGGTTTAGGGCGTTCCAGGTTTAAGATTATTCCTCCTGGGAATAGGGCGTATCCTGCTGCCTGAGTTCCCCTTGAGTTCTCACGGGATTTAGACAGTATTTTTTGGGAGACAGATGCCCAGTGGAGGTGGATTTGGGCAGAGAACGTGGATTTGGGCAGAGAACGTGGATTTCCCCAGAACGTGATTGTAGACGGCTGGTGTGAGTTCGGGAATAAAGAGTTGCTGTTTGAATCTACAAGCTGTGTGGTGGCTCGTGATTGTGTGCCCAGCCAGACTGCGGCATTTGTGCCCAGCCAGACTGTGGCATTGGCCCATTTATTGATTTGGGTTATTTGGGTTTGTTTTGTTTTGGTGTTTACCTTTTTGAGCTCTTTATATACCCTAGAGATTAGTGCTCTATCTGATGTGTGAGGGGTAAAAATTTGCTCCCAAGAAGTAGGCTCTCTATTCACTTCACAGGTTGTTTCTTTTGCTGAGAAGAAACATTTTAGTTTGAATTCATCCCATTTATTGATTCTTGATTTAAATTCTTGCAATATAGGAGTCTTGTTAAGGAAGTTGGGGCCTAATCTGACATGATGGCAATTAGGGCCTACTTTTCCTTCTATTAGACACAGGGTCTCTGGTTTTATTCCTAGGTCCTTGATCCACTTTTAGTTGAATTTTATGCATAGTGAAAGATAGAGTTTTAATTTCATTTTGTTGCATATGGATTTCCAGTTTTCCCAGCACCATTTGTTGAAGAGGCTATCCTTTCTCCAATGTATGTTTTTGGCAACTTTGTCTAATATAAGATAATTGTAATTATGTGGGTTAATTTCTGTGTCCTCTATTCTGTACCATTGGTCTACCAGTCTGTTTTGGTGCCAATACCATGCTGTTTTTGTTACTATGGCTCTGTAGTATAGTTTAAGGTCTGGTATAGTGATGCCACCTGCTTCACTCTTTCTGCTAAGGATTGCTTTAGCTAGTCTGGGTCTCTTATTTTTCCAGATGAATTTCATGATTGCTTTTTGTATTTCTATGAAGAATGCCATTGGGATTTTGATTGGCATTTCATTAAATCTGTATAGTACTTTTTGTAGTATTGTCATTTTGATAATATTAATTCTGCCTATCCAAGATCTTTCTATCTTCTAAGGTCTTCTTTGATTTCTTTCTTTAGGGTTCTGTAGTTTTCATTATATAGATCTTTCACCTCTTTCATAAAGTTTATTCCCAAGTATTTTATTTTATTTTTGGGGGATATTGTAAATGGCGTAGTTTTCCTCATTTTCCTTTTTGAGGATTTGTCACTGATATATAGAAATGCATTTGATTTACGGGTGTTGATTTTATATCCTACTACATTGCTGAATTCATTTATTAGTTCTAGAAGTTTTCTGGAGGAACTTTTTGAGTATTCTAGGTATAGAATCTTATCATCAGCAAATAGTGCCAATTTGAGTTCTTCTTTCCCTTTAATTTCTTTCATCTGTCTAATTGCCCTGGCCAGTGTTTCAAGAACTATGTTAAATAGAAGTGATAAAAGAGGGCATCCCTATCTTGTTCCAGTTTTTAGAGGGAATGCCTTCAATTTTTCTCCATTTAGAATGATGTTGACCTGGGGCTTAGCATAGATAACCTTTATGATGTTGAGATATGCTCCTGTTATCCCTAATTTTTCTAGTGTTTTGAACATGAAAGGATGCTGGAATTTGTCCAAGGCTTTTTCTCCATCTATTGAGATGATCCTATGAGTCTTATCTTTAAGTCTATTGATGTGATGAATTACATTTATTGATTTCCATATATTGAACAAAACTTGCATCCCTGGGATGAATCCCACTTGATCATGGTACATTATCTTTTTGATATGTTTTTTTATTCAATTTGCCAGAATTTTATTGAGAATTTTTGCATCTATGTTCATTAGAGATATTGGTCTGAAGTTTCCTTTTTTTGATGTGTTCTTGCCTGGTTTTGGAATCAGGGTGATATTGGCCTCGTAGAATGAGTTTGGAAGTGCTGCCTCTTTTTCTATTTCCTGAAATAAATTGAAGAGTATTGGTATTAATTCTTCTTAAAGGTCTTGTAGAATTCAGCTGTGTATCCATCTGGTCCTGAGCTTGTCTTGGTTGGTAGACTTCTGATGGTGTCTTCTATTTTGTTGCTTGAAAATGATCTGTTTAAATTGTGTATATCCTCCTGATTCAATTTGGGCAAATCATATGACTCTAGAAATTTGTCAATGCCTTCAATGTTTTCTATTTTATTGGAGAACAAGTTTTCAAATAATTTCTAATTATCTTTTGTATTTCAGTAGTGTCTGTGGGGATTTCCTTTTTCATCACATATGTTAGTGATTTAAGTTTTCTCTGTCCTTCTCTTCGTTAGCATGGCTAAGGGTTTGACAATTTTATTTATTTTTTCAAAGAACCAACTTATTGTTCTGTCATTTTTTTCAATTGTTTCTTTTGTTTCGATTTCATTAATTTCAGCTCTTATTTTAATTATATCCTGACTTCTACTGTTTTTAGTGTTGATTTGTTCTCCTTTTTCTAGGGCTTTGAGATGTAAATGTAATGTTAACTCATTTATTTGTTGATCTTTTCTTCTTTTAAGGAATGAACTCCATGAAATTGACTTTCCTCTTAAAATTGCCTTCATAGTGTCCCAATATGTTGTATCTGTGTTCTCATTCACCTCTAAAAATTTTTTAATCTCCTCCTTGATGTCTTCTGCAACCCATTATTCATTCAATAGTATATTATTTAGTCTCCAAGTGTTAAAGTAGCTTTTATTGCTTATTTTATCATTGATTTCTAATTTTATTCCATTATGATCTGATAGAATGCAGGGTAGTATCTACATTTTTATATTTGCTAAGAGTTGCTTTGTGGCATAATATATGGTCTATTTTAGAGAAGGATCAATGTGCTGCTGAGAAGAAAGTGTATTCACTCATTGAAGAATGAAATGCTCTATATATGTCAGTTAAGTCTAAGTTATTGATTGTATTATTAAGTTCTATAGTTTCTTTGTCAAGTTTTTGTTTGGAATATCTATCCAGTGGTGAAAGAAATGTGTTAAAGTCACCCAAAATTATTGCATTGTGGTCTATTTGACTCTTGAACTTGAACAAAGAGTTTTTTTAATGAACGTAGATGCTCCATTGTGTGTGGGGGGGCATATATATTTATAATTGTTAAGTCTTATTGGTGTATGGTTCCCTTGAGCAGTATGTAATGCCATTCTTTGTCCATTTAAAATTAACTTTAGCTTGAAGTTTACTTTATTGATATGAGAATGGAAACCCCTGCTTGCTTCCGCAGTCCATGTGAGTGGTAAGATTTTTTCCAACCTTTCACCTTCAGTCTGTGGATGTCTTTTCCTATGAGATGAGTCTCTTGAAGGCAGCATATTGTTGGGTCTTTTTTAATCCAATCTACCAGCCTATACCTTTTGATTGGTGAATTTAAGCCATTAACATTCAGGGCTATTATTGAGACATAATTTATATTCTCAGCCATTTTTGTTTATTTTCGGCATTTAACATGACTTGGTTTCTCCTCTGATTAGATTTTCCTTTAGTGTAATACCTCCCTCTGCTGATTTTCATCATTGTTTTTCATTTCCTCCTCATGGAATATTTTGCTGAGGGAGGTAGTGCAAGTTTTCTACTTGTAAATTCATTTAACTTTTGTTTATCATGGAAGGTGTTTATTTCATTATCAAATCTAAAGCTTAATTTTGCTGGATATAAGATTATTGGTTGGCATCCATTTTCTTTCAGAGCTTGGTATATGTTGTTCTATGATCTCCTGGCTTTGAGGGTCTGGGTTGAAAAATCTGCTGAAATACAAATTGGTCTCCCCCTATATGTGATCTGATTCCTCTCTCTTGTGGCTTTCAAGATTCTCTCCTTATTCTGTATGATAGGCATTTTCATTAAAATGTGCCTTGGTGTAGATCTGTTGTAATTTCGTACATTTGGTGTCCTGTAAGCCTCTTGTATTTGGTTTTCCAATTCATTCTTCATGCTTGGGAAATTTTCTGATATTATCTCATTGAAGAGATTGTGCATTCCTTTGGTTTGAAACTCTGTGCCTTCCTCTATCCCAATAACTCTTAGATTTGGTCTTTTGATGCTGTCCCATAATTCTTGGATGTTCTATTCATGGTTTCTTACTATCTTCACTGTATGATCAGCTTTATTTTCTAGATTGTATACTTTGTGTTCATTATCTGACATTCTTTCTTCCAAATGATCTAGGCTGTTAGTCATGCTTTCTATTGAGTTTTTTTTTTTTTTANCTTGTTTTTTCATGTTGTCTATGTGTCTTCCTTTCTTGCAGTGTGGAACTGAGATATTACATTTTTTACCCTATATTCTTGTAGTACCCATGCAGATTGTGTGTACCTCACCTTGATGTTGGGCTTCCAGACCCTGCTGGTGTCCATCAATGTATGCTACTGCAACTAAAGTGGTGGCCGCAATAGCCAAGATAACCCGAGATAATAG
Organism: Marmota marmota marmota; assembly: GCF_001458135.2. Lineage (NCBI taxonomy): Eukaryota > Metazoa > Chordata > Mammalia > Rodentia > Sciuridae > Marmota > Marmota marmota. Next base: position 939,723 of record NW_026000294.1, on the reverse strand, counting down.
TGGAGGTGCCCCAAGATGGAAGCAATGTCTTACAGAGATGGGGCTGAAAGGGTGGGCCTCTTTGGGATGCCTGCTCTGTGATGCAGCTGCTTCTAGGCTCTATCTGTTGTCAAAAAGGTACTGCGTGAGGAAGGCTATGGTGATGACTGCAGTGTCCGAAGATGGAAATGGGTTAGGCTTGGGCTCTCAGGTGTGAGAGGGTACAAACTCAGACCTACCCTGGACCTGGGCCCTGCTCAAGTTGGTGTGAGCAGATCTGGGCTAGGCCTGGGCTCCTGCAGTAATCTGCTGGTCGGAAGAGGCGGTCCTGTGCCTGAGGCTTGGTAGCGGGATGGACCCAGGCCTACTGTGAGCCTGGGCCCCATGCAGGCCAGTGTGGGCGGATCTGGGCTGGGCCTGGGCTCCTGTGGTAGTCTGGTAGCCTCGTGGTGGAATATTTTTAAGTGATAGAACTTAGTACAGGTAATTGGGTGTTTGGAGGTACTGCCCTGAGAAAGAATTGATGTAGTTTTCATGGGATCCTTGTTAGTTCTCACAAAAGGGTTGCTATAAAAGAATAAGGCTAACCTCTATGCTATCTCTCCCTGTGTTCTCCCCCTCTCATATCTGCTCCTACCATCATGCCATCTGCCATGATATGATATAGTTAAGGAGGTCCTCACCAGAAGCTAAAGCAATGGGGTCAACCAATCTTGGATTTTCAGTCTCCTGAGCTATAAGCTAAATAAACCTTTTGCTTTAAAAATATCCAGTCTCAAGTATTTTTCTTATAGCAATGAAAAATTAACTGATCCAGTCCTGACTTAAAGTTCTATTAATCATCTCATCTCCACCACACCCTAGTCTGACTTGAGAACAAATGATGATGTGAGTCACCAAAAATTAGTATTGGGGCTGGGGTTGTAGCTCAGTGGTAGAGCACTTGCCTAGAATGTGTGAGGCACTGCGTTAAATTCTCAGAATGGTGTATAAACAAACACAATAAATGTCCGTTGGCAACTTAATTTTTTTTAAATTAATTTCAATTTTCAGAGCTAGTGTCCAGTAATCTCCCCAAGTTCTGATTATTTCCCTTTCCCCAATGCAGTTGTAGGTTTCTTACTAGGAATTTGTAAGATTCTAGAGTTTCCTCCTCACCTCTTCCTATAGTAACATGGAGGTTGGAGGAGAAATCATTTTGCTTTTGACACCTTGTAATGATGAATTGATTAAACATAGTATGGATGTGATATAAAGGACTGTGAAGGTCTGGTGTTTTACCTAATGTTCAAGCTATCATGATTCCATAAATGCTCTCAGAAGATGAGACTTCTGGATCACAGACTAAGGACTTTATCACAATGATAGAATATTAATGCTTGCTTACACTAGTTCCTTGAGTCCCAGTTCCCATAGAATCTTCCATAAAAAGAAGGTCAGGTGCCAAGTGCACACATAGTGTGTAGCATTTTGTAGGAGAAGAACTCAGAGTTTAGGGAATCTGTGTATTTTAAAATAGACAGTAAGCATAGCTACTCTTTATTTCAGAGGGAGATACCTTTATTATACTGGACTGTAAGTACACTAGTTCTGGAGGGTGACACTGTATTCTCAAAGGCTGTTCTCTGCATTAATATTCTTAAAATCATTGGAACAAAGGCAGTAAGTGCCTCTGCTTGCAAGGTATGCAGAAACATGAGGGAACCATGGAGAACTGTCTACCAATAAGAAAGGTAGAACTGAACAATGGATCAGGAGGTAAGGAGAGTCAGGGAAGAATCAGGATATAGCAGCATTGTGAAAGTGAAGAAACAATGGAGCTTCAGGAAGGTGGGAGTGGTCATCATTGTCAAATGCTACTGAGAGATCCAGTGTAATAAGGATAGAGAAAAGGTCATTGAGTTTGTTGTTTTGTGCCTGTCTGAGCCTGAGTCCTCTAAGAAGCAGATACTAGAACAGTATTTAGATGTGCAAAAAATATGTCGATGGGGATGTCTGTGAAAGAAAATGTGACAAGAACTGGGGAAGACTGGGAGGGTCATCAGTTCATGTTTGAAGTCAGTTATCAGAAATCTTCCAGCTGTTGTGTAATCCTCAAGCCATAGTTGGCCATCAGAGGAGTCTCATGTTTCTCAGTAATATAATTGCTTTAATATCACTGTTGTACTCAGTCAATGTCCTTCCTCCTCCTAACAGAACTTCATCTTTGTACTGGTATCCATACCACATCTATAATCCAGGTGTGTGCTAATTAGAATATGTCAGTGCATTCTCCTGGTGACAGATAATGGTTTAGAGATGGGCATCTGCCCAATAAAAGTGAAGGGAAATATTTAATTCCATGTTTGAGGAAGCACTTTTCTTATTTTCTTCCTCTGAATTTAAATTAAAAAAGTATATCACTTCAACTCCTGAATGGCATCTAGGGATAAAGCTAATGTGCTGGATGGAACAGTAGAGAAAGAGGAGAAAATTTGGTTCTTGGATGATGTTATCAAGTGTCTAAACTAACCAGATTAAGTGCCTGCCCTTTATATGGACATGTTAGCTTTCTGTTCCTGTGACAAAATACCTAAAATAACAACCTAAAGCAGAAGATATTCATTGTGGCTCATGGTTTCTGCTTATGAACAGTTGCCCACATTGATTTGGACCTGTGGGCTAGGCAGCAAAGATGGCAGGAATATGTAGCAGAGGAGGCTACTCACCCCATGGAGGTCAGGAAACTAAAGAAAACAAATAAGGGGTGAGGATCCCAATATGCCCTTCAAGGGCATGTCCATAATGACCTAACTTCATCCAACTAGGTCTATCCTTCTAATAGCACCACAGTTTGGTGAGCAAGCCTTCAACACATGGGTCTTGGGGACACTCCATATCCAAACTATAACACTGGATTCCTTGTTTATGAGATAATCAATGTCCTTTTCAGGTAACTTTGAGTTTTTTATTTGTTGTGTTGTTGTTTGCAGTCAAAGCATCCTAGCATACCTAAGGCCAAGACCAATGTTGCTATTCTTTCTTGGGAAGGTTTTTTTAAACTCTCTGTGATGTGGTTTCCTTATCCGAATCATGACAAGACAAATATTCATTTGTCATGCTTTGGTAGTGGCTGAAAGTGGGTTTTATTTTCCTTTGGAATAAGAAATGCTTAGCTGTTTTTTGGTGGTGGTCAATACTTTGTTGTCTGGAATGAAAGATCTTGCATTTGCATGTAGTGATGAGACAGCCACTTTTAGTGTAAATATGTAAATTTATCTGGGATGTTTGGAGATTTTCTCTAGGTAACTCCAGAAACTGAACTTCCTAAGAAGTTGAGCAAATGATTATTTAGATTGTCTGAGGTAATGAATGTTTATAAGCTAAAGAGTCACCAGTACTATTAGTAGAATCTTTCTTATTTAAGATACAGCTAGGATGATTGGAAAGTCAAATGACCCAGGCATAAAGAAGTTGATGAGGCCTGGCCTTGGTTATTGCCACAAGTTTGTAACTGAGTTTAGCCTAGTAAGTTCCCTTACTGCCTTATTGTCTGAGAAAGGCTTGATACAAAAGATTTTACTCTCATGTGAAAGAGGTGGGAAAGTAAACTGGTTTTCACACCTTGAGAAAAAATAAGTTGAAATACCTGAAGGTCAGGAAGCCTTTGATAAATTTAAAAGGTAATTTGGTAAGAGAAAAGATTTAAACTATTCCTGATTATAATAAATTATTTTTAATTACAGAAACTTTAAAAAATTCTAGTACCAGGGATTAAATTTTAATTACAGAAACTTTGAAGCAAAGATTTGAGGCTTTGTGGACCCAGGATAGAGAAGGGAGGGGAAAAAAGTAATTTCCTTTTCGTAAGTGGGAAACTTCTGTCTATACTGCTAATAATGGGACCTAACTTTTCCTTAATGCCTCCTATGCACCAAGCACAGTGCTAAGCACTTTACGTACATAATTTCATGTACTCCTCAGAACAGTCCTATAAGGTATCATTATAATCCTCATTTTAGAAGTGATAGTCAAAATATTTAACATCTGGGATAGGCCTTGACCAATCAGAATGAATACCTGTAAACAATCATCATAGCAACACTCATGCATACTAATTGAATACTGACCCTTGTTCAATTTACAGATGAGGAAACTGAGGCACTGATAACTTAAGTAGCCTGCCCAAAACACACAGCCAGTAACAGAACTGGCAATTGGATCAGTGATCTCCAAAGCTTATGCTTAGCTGTTATCACTGTTCTATGCTGCATAGCTACTACTATAGAGGGAAGATGATCACATGTCTAACCATATTTGCATTCTTGATGAAGCAGAAAGAGTAGATATTCAGATCCAATATTTCTCTTTTGTTAATTGTGAAGTCCTGACCTGTGTAACAACCTCACATATAGTCTGAATGTTTGTATACCCTACCAATTCATGTGTTGAAAACTAATCCCCAATGCCATAGTATTAGGTGGTGAGACATTTAGGGAGGTGATTAAGTTATGTGGTCAATGGAATTAGAGGCCTCAGGAGCTAGGTGTGCATCCCAGCTACTTGGGAGGCTGAGGCAGGAAAATCACAAGTTCAAGGTCAGACTGAGCAACTTAGTGAGACCTTGTCTCAAAATTAAAACATTTTTTTAAAGATTTAGAATGTAGTTCAGTAGTAGAGCATTTGCCTAGCATGTATAAGGCCCTGGGTTCAATTAAGTACTACAAAAAGAGTAAAAGAAAGAGGGAAAAAAAGAATCTCAAATAGCTACCTTGCCTCTTTTCATCATGTAAGAACGCAAGAAGTTGCCAGAAAACAGTCCTTTACCAGACACTGGATCTGCTGGCAACTTAATTTTGTACTTCTCAGCATACAGAACTGTGAAAGATAAATTTCTGTTATTTATAAGTTATCTGGTTTATGGTATTTTGTTATAGCATCCTAAATGGACTAAGACAACCTCCAACTTAAGGTTGTAGAGAAGGACATGGTTATTATCTAAATCCAGTCTTAATATCTAACACATAGAAGACATGTCATCATGTGGCATCCACAGTATATCTGGGGTGGGGGGCGGATTTAAGGATTTTACTGCTTTAGGATTCAGAGGAGATATGAGAATTTCAACGGAGGGATGGTGGTTGTTAGGTCAGTAGTAGGATAGTTGGGGATTAGCCTAATATGATTTTCCTGAGCAAAGTAAGCATGTTAGGATAAAATAACCTATTGGATTCAACAACATTTGAATGTTCCTAATTACAGTGTCCTCCTAACAAGGTAGAGAGAGGAAAAATTGTGGTTGGGTGGAGGGTGGAAGATTAGTAGTGAAGGAGGATCCACATACGACATGAGGATGAGGGATGGAAAAAGAATGTTCACATTCTACTGAGGTCTCCTGTAGTTTCTTTCAAAATACCGCAAATCTTTTCTCGCAGTTTCAGTCTGGGCTCAGAGTCAGGGCCAAAGTTCAAGTAACATCAAAGTTTATTTTTGAAATAAAGGTTTATTTCCTCATGGAATTCTTGAAGGGTTTGTCCTGTGTGTGTGAAGCATTGAGTCTGGGCTGAAAGGAATTTATTTTAGGACCTTGAGCTGTCTTTGGCTCACACGCCTATTGCCCTAGGAGGTGATTGATGACCGTGTAAGTTTCCAGTCCACCCCTAGGGGCCCAGCTCTGGGGCTGCAACCCTCCCTACTCTGGAAGCCTCTGTTGTCTCTGGAGAAAAGTGTACTTTTTCTTCTCAAATCTTGTAGCACTGTTTCCTACAGTGTTCCCACTATTTTCATTGTGTAGCATTGATTAGCATTGATATTGTCTACATTGTTGATTGAATTATAGGCTCTATTCTGATTGAAAAGCTGCCAGTGGCTTCCTTTGAACCACTGGACTGCCTGTTTGAGTAGAGAAAGTCTACTTGTGTTCATAACTACAGAGCCAAGCATTAATACAAGAATGGGTAAATGACATTTAGAAAAAAAAATGTCTATCTAGTATTTGCCAATTCCTGTTAATGTTGTTTGGTACAGACACTAGAACCAGGGAATAACAGAATGTTAAGAGTTGGGATTGATGAGCAGCCTTTTTATCCCCTATTGACTACACTTTTTTTCATCCCTAATAAATGCATTTTTCCTAATTCTCATGTTAAAGGGATGTATAGTAAAATGTATATTCTTAAAACTTAGATAAAACAGGCTGGGTGTAGTTCAGTGGTAGGGTGCTTTTCCTATCATGCTGGTTTGATCCCCAGCATCTCATGCACACACACATGCACACACACATGCACACAGAACACACACACACACACACACACACACACAAACACTTAGATAAAACAATTAACTAACTATGGAGGAATGTCAAGGAGAAAACTGGAATTTCTTCTTAGCCATCAAGTTGCTATTTAGGCATATTTGAGAAGCAGCAATATGAAGGCAGGTTTCTTACTCCTTACCCTGAAATAGGACTGAAGGCTGTACTGGGAAGTGGGATACGGTATATGAGGTTTGCTCATACCTTTTCATTTTGCAGCTGTGGAAACTGACAGCTTGAAGGAGGGAAAAGGCATATCCTATGTCACATGTTCATTCTTTCAAATTATTTTTTTAGAAATTCTAGGTTCTTTACAGCAGTGAGCTAGGTAGGCAAGATGGGAAGTGGGAAGGAAAATAGGGCCTTGTTGGTCATGAATGGTCAACTCTCCTGTTTCTCTTTTACCTCTCTGGTCACTCTTTCTGTAGATGCTTCTAGACCAAAGCCATATCCAATTTCACAGGTGGGCCTAATTTAGGCTCAGATTGCAACTCCAAGCATAGTGACAGGAGGAACATCTACAGGTTGGGAGCCTGGGAGTTGGTGGGTGTGTAGGAAGCATGCAGCATTTTGGGGTCTAGTGTGATTATTAAAGGCCTTCCCTTTCTCCACTTTGTGCCTTTCTTCCTTTTCTCCTCCTGAATGTGTAGTGCCAAGGTTTAGACACAAATCAAAGCAAATTTTTAATTCATGGAACACTTACTGGCTACTTGGCCCTGAGGATGTTGGTGCAAGTGGGCACAGCAGCCCTGGCCTCCATATTGACTCCAGATGAAAAGTTCTTAAGCATCTCCTTCCTCTTGTCGGGCAGTGTTCTGTTCCAGAAGCCACAGTGATTCTCTATTGCCCCTCTGGTCAATTTAAATTTTGAAGTATGACTCCTCATATCTGGCTCTGCCTAAATCCAACTTCATTTATTCATTCATTCAGTTATTACCTTCTGAGTACCTACTGTGTGTCAGTCATTGAGCTTGGTATATAGCAGTGAACAAGAGAGATACGGTTTCTGCCTGATGAAGACAATATTATTACAAACAAATATTATTGCTGTTAAAAAAGGATGATTGTGTTCCCCTCCAGTACACTGTATCATGTGCTGTACTGGAGGGTGATGAAGACCCTTAACCTTAGATGCTTTCCTGACTGGTGAGCTTGACTGGAGTATGGCACCACTAGGACCCCAACTGTCCTTCCATAGACCACAGCTAGGCTCCCTATAGGGCTGCTTCACCTACAGGAGTCTCTATCCAGTTTTGACTCTAAATACCTTGTAAACCCAATGTAGTGTCTCACTGGAGGTCTCTAATTTTCTTTTTGGTTATAGGCCTTAGAGACCAGAGCAGAGAAGGAAGGTGAATATTTCTATTCCCTGGGCTTCTCCCATCCTATATGCAGTCCTTTTGTAGTCCTGAGAAGGGAGGAGGGGCCCTGCTCTGAGGTGGCTCCATTGCAAGTCCTTGATGTTTCCTTGATGAAAGCCAGAGCTGTCTCATCGAAGAGGCTGGAGTGAGCAGACTAGGCTGGGGGGGAAGGGCATGGGGCCAAAGCTGATTTGCTTGAAGTTGAGCTTCCTATTATGGAGCTTTGAAAGATGCATCAGGTTTAGGAATCAGAGTAGTGAGAGCAATTCAGCCACCAGGCCCAGACCACTCCTACAACACACAGGCAGGCAACAAAGCTCTATCCACACAGTCTCCTTCAATCTGCTCATACCTCATTTCTTTTGCAGGGCAGAGATCAGTTTGAACAGCTCATAGGTCAAGGAAAAGTATCTCTGGAGTGTCCAGCCAAGTCTCTACTTCCTGCCAGTCACTCTTGGCTCAGATCTCAATTCACCAAAGTGAGAACGTAAGGTTCTCATTTTACAATCAGACTTTATAGTTCAGAAAGGGAGTTATCTTTTGCCCATTTATTGATTCTTGTTTTAGTTAAAACTTGACTTTTCTGGGCTGGGGTTGTGGCTCAGTGGTAGAGCGCTTGCCTAGCATGTGCAAAGTGCTGGGTTTGATCTTCAGCACCACATAAAAATAAATAAATAAAATAAAGGTAGTATATCCAAGTACAATGAAAAAAATCTTTAAAAAAACAAAACAAAACTCTTCAGGCTGGGGTTGTGGATCAGTGACAGAGCACTTGCCTCGCACATGTGAGGCACTGGGTTCGATCCTCAGCACCACATAAAAATAAATAAACAAAATAAAGATATTGTGCCCATGTATAACTAAAAAAATTTTAAAAATACTCTTCTAGTATACATGTTCTAGTTTACTAAACAAAGAATAACTACTAACCAGGGTAACTGGGCTATAGTACTCTTTATTTTAATTGACAAATAGTAATTATATGTATTTATGGAGTACAGAGTAATGTTTTGATATGTGTATACATTATGGAATGAGTAAATCAAGCTAGTGAACATATTCATCACCTCACATACTTATCTCTTTTTTCAGTACTGAGGATTGAACGCAGGGGTCCTCTACAACTGGACTACATCCCCTTTTAAAAAACATTTTCTTTCAAGACAGGTCTTCCTAAATTGCCCAGACTAGCTTCAAATTTGTCATCTTCCTGCCTCAGCCTCCCAAGTAACTGGGTTTACAGGTTGTATGCCACAGCATCCAGCACTTTTTAAAAACAAATTTTTATAATGTAAACATTTAAAATCTACTCTTTTAGCAATTTTGAAATATACTAATTGTAGAGGACTTTTTGTTTGTTTGTTTTGGCATTACTGGGGATTGAACCCAGGAGTGCTTTGCCACTGAGTTACAGACCTTTTTATTCTTTATTTTGAGACGGGGTTTTACTAAGTTTCCCAGGCTGGACATGAACTTGTGATCCCCCTTCCTCAGCTTCCCAAGTTCCTGGGGTTACAGGCCACTGTGCCTAGTTGTACAGCCTTCTAGAACTGCTTAAGGGACAATTTATTCTTTGAAGGAATGAGTGGAAACAGGCTGCTCTCAGGATCTTTAGTCAGACACAAGTATTCTGTTCTGACTATTTTGCTAATAGATTATAGGGATTATGAGGATCTGAATAATTATAGGATGAAAGATGAGGAGAAAATAAGGGGAAAAAGAAGAAATGGAAGAACACCCAAGTCAAAGAAGTGGATTAAAAGAGAATCAGATTCTAACATGGTGTGTTGAAGTATTCTGAGTGGAAACCCCAAGTGCACAAGGACATGCACAATTAGCCACTCTGGTTTTCTGAGGACAACAATCTCTCTCTCTTTTCTACCTTCTAAAATGGAGAGAAATCAGGACATGAATTACAGGGTTGTTAACACTGAAAGCTCACCCAGGCTTATGTACCCACTCCTGAGACATCCCAGGAGTCCAGTATGGCCAGGGATGGAAGCCATCCCAGTTGGCAGGGCCTACCAGAGAGAAGCAGCTCTATGTTCTGTTTTTGCATGAAATATGGAATAGCGTTCCTCCATTTGAATTGAATCTATTACTCTACAAATGGGTCTGCCTTCCTCCCTCCCTCCCTCCCCCTTCCTCCTTCCCTTCCTCTCTTCTTTCCTTCTTCCTTCCATTTTGATGTCTTTTCAGCAGTCTGGGCACTGAGGGACATCCAGAGACATTTCCCTCCAAAGCAGTCGGGTGAAACACTTGGTTTCCCCCTTACTTCCAAGCTCCTGGGTGCTAGCTGCATATACTCAGCCNATGAGGGGATACCATTTCCTCAGTCCCCACCCTCCCCCGCTGCTCTATCGCTGGAACTTCCAGCTCCTGGACATGGTCGCGCCGTCCTGAGTGTCCCTGTGTCCTCACAGGGGATTCTGGCCCTGGGTTTGAGGCCAGAGAGCTGGGGGAGGAGGGGGGCGCAGGGTCCGGGATGGCTTCAGCGCCGCCCTCAGGACCCAGGCGTCCCTATCATCGTGGCGTCGGGACGGAATGGCCGCGCCGGCGTCTTTGCTTGGCTGTAGGAGCTTGGACACTTCAGAAAGCGCGCCGAAGCCGCCTGCCACCTTCACCGCGGCAGAAGCCAGGCAGCTGTGCCTATTGCCTTTAAGCCTGTGCAACTTCGCGCAGGAACGTGAAGGCGACTTTCACTCAGGGGAAACGTCTGAGAGCCCTCCTGCCTGTTTCTCCCAGCACTTTTTGGGCCGCTGAGCCAGGGAGTGGCCGGTAGGGGGAGGGGAGACTGCCCTGGACTAAGCTGACCCCCTACCACTAAAGTCCAGCTGCACAGATTTGCTGGAGAGAACCATGTAAAGAAACTGTCATCAATTTCCTGAAGTGCATTCACTTTGGGAATCAGTCTTGCCTGAGAAACACCAGGTCCCAGGGGCACTCTTGCTGAGTGTGTCTTTTACTACTTTGGATCCCAGTACTTTGAATGGGGGATTCTTTCTGTAGGAATGCAGTACCCCTTTAGATGTGAGGGACTATTGCTGAAAGCAAGTGGACTGAATTTGCTGGAAATGCTGACCACAGCTTGACCTGCCAAGTACCAGGGCCACATGGTGTCTACAGAAAGAGCAGTCTGACTAGAAAGTTTCAGGTGGAGGCAGAAGTTTGCACCTAAGAGTGTAAGCCTTTTGATGTCTTGAAAAAAAGATGGCCTGGGTCAGCCTTTCTTCATTGCAGACCCGGCTCCTTAAAGACGGGACTGGAATCAAGAGGCTCTGGCACCCCTCTTCATAAAGGTCTCTGACCTCTGAGGTGCATGGCAGAGGTCACTAGTAGAGAAAAAAGGAATTGAGTTCTGTGAAAAAAGGAAGGTGGAAGACACAGATGACTGCCAGATGGAATGTAGACATGGAACCAGAAGCCTTTGCAAGGCAGGGGACCAGGAGAAGGGGCCCTAGATCTGGGTAGTTCTCAGTTAACAAAGAGGGTAAGAAGGTCATTGGGGTTTTGTTATTGTTGTTTTGGTTGGGTTGGGTTTTTGCTGGGGTCCCACTGATTACCAGGATTAGTCTAGGAAAAAATTGTGACAGCTTGGGGAGTGATTTCCAAAATCCCTGCAGAGATCCACTTACTAAATTCAGCAGGGTAAGTTAAGGACAGGGAGGAGGCTCTACTTTTCCAACTGTACCTTTCTGTCTGCTGAATCAACTAGCCCTTTCCATAGGAGTGAAGGCATGGATTCACCAAGTCACCTGAAGACCTAACCATTTGCAGTGATCTCCTGGGTTAGACAGAGATGACTGTATGCTATGGATATCTTTGCCTAAAGGAAGAGAATAATTCTTATGATAAATTGCCATTGGTTTGGCTTCTTGGAAGTTTGCAAGAGCTGGGAGAGTAGCCATCTTTCATCTTTAGTGGGGCCATTTTCCTTTGAGAATGTACATGTCAGTTGGCTCAGAGGCACCCCAGGGACAGCTGCATAAATGGAACATAGCTACCTTCTGTAAGTTGGCAGAAAGGTCTGAGTTTTCCATTTTCTGGTCTGATGCCCTACCCTAGACTCCCCTTGAGGTTCCCGTGCACACTTTTCTCTTCTGGAGCTGTGATTGCATAGCACTTAAATTAGACCTTCTCAGTAATGGTCTGAGCATAAGTGCCAAATGCAAAGAGATTTGGGGAGCATAATCAGTTTACCATCTGGCACCCGCTTGTTGCTTGGGCATAAGTTTCAACAAGGTGTCCAGTGGGCTGTATATTAGATTTTAACCATAAACAAATCAACAAAACCCAGAAATTGTCAAATTTTGCCCTTGTTTCTTCCAAGTACCTTTTCCTTCTAGCACTCCCACTCCCTTACTGACTATTTTGCTGGGGACCAGCACTTCTAGTCAGCATTTTACCCTATATATTACCCATTTGGCAGGATTTCCCCTCATGTTTTTCTCTAGCTATTTCTTTTGATCATGGGGGCAAGAGAAACCTGGGAAGAAGGGAGGGAGAGAGGAAGGTTTGGAAATAACATGGCCAGAGTGAATGACAGCTGACAGGCCAGCAGCTTGTAGCCTCCCTGCAGGGACAACTTGGCTGCCACTTATGGGCTGAATAGTGGCAAATCACACTGGCCCACAGCCTGCAGGCTGGGCTGGGGCCCTGGAAAGCAGCAGGGGAGAACAGGGAAAGCAAGAGAGAGATAGAGGAGGAGAAAGTGGATGCTAAAGGAATCCAAGTGCTCTCTATACTATCAGAGGTCACACCCCCACCATCTTCAAGGTTACAGGGGTGGGACTGGGCTGGCCTGGTTGCCTGGCAACCCCCCCCCCACACACACACACACTGAAAGTTGTTCTTCAGTAACCCGAACCCTTTTGAGACTGCCCTAGAAGCTCTTGTAACTTGTATGGGGGTGGGGGATGGGAGAGGAAAGGGAGAGGGCATATTCAGGTCTGCACCAGACCCCTCTGGTTGTGGATCTGTAGCCATGGCCACACCCTAGGCATGGCCTTGCCTATAAACTGAGTTTTTCCCCACATCTGGTTTTAGATATGACCCATTTTATTGCATCTGTGGCCAGCACTCTGTGCTCTTAGTCTCAAGAATGGTATGGTCAAAGCCAGTGGGAAATAATTCCATGCCTGCCACCATATGTTGAGTCAATCCAAGCTTTCCAACTCCTCCCTCTGAGATCTATTTAATGTTTGTAGGCGCTCAGATGATAATTACAAAAGCAATCAGATCATAGGCCTAAGGGTATAATATCTCCTTTGAGATCCAGGAAGTCACTGAAGCACTAGATAACTCCAGGTATGTTTAATAACACTGGAGAGCTATGATTTTACACTGACTCATGAACTTGCTGCAGGAAAGATGCTCGGTTGCTTCTTGCAGTTATTTTGGCTTGAATATCACCAGCAGGGTCCATGGTGGAAATTCCCTCTTCATCTTTATGTAAAATTCCTGCCTCTTGATTTTCCAACTTTGTGGCAACTCTGGCTTCAAATCAGAAAAGACAGCTGGTTTATTTATGTTTAAAATCATAGTTTTAGTGCAAGGGGAGACTGTTGTAAATCTATATGAAGATGAAAACTGCACCTCCTGACTGCAACCAGTTTGCTGTTAGAAGAGGTGTATATTTCCTGAATCTGACCATCCTTGATGAGGAGGAGGGGAGATGCTCTTTTGAGTCAGACTGTGCAGAGGGGATCTTTAGAGACTTGAGACAGACATAGCCAAGGCTCACTTTGTTTATGTCATACCTGTCAGCCCCAGAGGCCCTTGGGACAGTGGGTTGATAGAAGGGAGAGGAGAAACAAACCCGTTTACTTTATTTTTTTTTCTTTTCTTCTTTCTTCACTTTCCACTTTCTTTTTAAATACTGTGAAATTCCTGGTCTGCTTCATGGCATTTCCATGTGTTGAAAACATCTTCCCTGGAAATTTGGACACCAAAATGTCCACTAGAATTTCTTCTACTTTAGAAACAAGAAATTTAATCCTCTCCTTTTTTTAAGACACGTGAACAGTTAACGTGATAAAAGTGTCAAGGATTTTGGAATGCTAATAGGAGAAGATTCAAGTTATGGTTCTTGGGCTCAACTTTAACCTTGATGAAGTTGATTATGTTTCAGGAGAAGAGTAGTGCATTTGCATCATCTGTCTCTATTTGTACCTCTCTGGCTTGGGTGGAGTCTGTTTATACTATGTGATGCCAAAATTTTAGTCATTAACCATTATGAGCATCATGGCATCTGATACCCCAGGGCCAGAAAGGTGAAGGGACCTGTCCAAAGTCACCCAGCTGGATCAAGACCTTTAGTAGCTGTGAGTGCTGAAAAGATTTTAGCCTCCCCATGTATAATTCCAAATGAGAGGACTAGAAACCTTCAAATAAAATATTATTTTTTGAAATGACTCCAAGCTCACTTGTATGTTGAAATTAAAATAGCTTTTTAATAGATCCTTTCTATCCTCCTCCCCCTCTCTTTTCTACTCCTGTTGTTAATGGCCTAAGCATGTATTCAATTTACCTATTTGGGAATATGGCACTGGTCAAGTCACATAGCAGGACAGTGACAGGAAGCCTCTATCTAGAAGCCAGGCCTTCTGATATTCCAGGCCAGTGCTCTGCCCTTCACAGCGGCACTTAAGTTCAAAGTCAGTTGTTCATTGAGAGTTGCTGCTCTGGCATTTTCTTCAACTGGAACTTGTCCAGGACCATGACAATTTCTGCTACCTTTAGTTACTGAGGGATGCTTTAAAGAACAGGCCCTGTATGGTTTCTATAAGTTGCCATTTGGGGGGCAAACTAGAGCTGAAGAGGAGGGAAGATCAACCTTGCGTCTTACAGAGAATAGACATGAGGCAACAGGCTCTTGTTAAAACAAAAGATAGTCTCCTTTAAGGTTTGAGTGAAAAATTGCCCTGGAAAAATGATAGTCAGAGGGAAAAAAGTATCTGCCCAGTGACCCTGACACTGTCCTCTTAAGGTCACCTTTTCTTTGGGGTGTTTCATTTCCAATCCTTCTGCCATCTTTATACCTGCTCTTTTCCCTTGAAGCTTTCAAACCAACTATGGACACTACCCCACCCCCCAAAGCATCCTGACTATTTTCTGTTATTATAGTAGAGCCTAGTTGGCATTTCAAAAGGCACTTTTTTATTAAAAACCAAGGTGAATAAGAAAGTTAAATTATTACCAGAAATGCATTTAGCATATGTATTTTTAAGGTATGGATTTCTTATCCTTCAATGCTTAAGTAGCTTAACAGGCTGGTTGGCTTTGCTTCTCTGTATCCCTTCAGAGGCCTCAAATCACCTTTTCCTCAGATCATTATTTTCTAGCCTTGAAGAGTAGGCATATTTTTGCATGTGCCCTTCTTTGCCCTTATATTGGCTTCTAGAGACCCATAGGTAAATATGACCCAGTCTCTTACTTGGAGAGTTCCCAGTAAACAGTTTTGGATGCTATCTCATTTTTCACCATATCAACATGCAGTGCCTGGGCATTGGGCCTTCTTTTTCAGGTTGGGGATAGCAGATAATCACAACTAGGACCCCAGTTCACACCCTAGTGGATTCTTCCATTCAGTCTGGGTTGGGGCCCCAGGATGGATTTAGGGCTTTTAGAATCCCTTATGAAGTAAAAAAGCCAAACCCCAAACCAAACAACAATAGAATGCTACTATGAATTCAGCAATGATCTACATGGTTTTGTATTTTAAACCTGAGAACTTTATCTTCATATATATGTAAAATAGTGCTAGGCTGGTGATATAGCTTAGTATAGTGCTTTCCTGGCATGTACAAGACCCTGGGTTCAATCATCAGTAACACACACACACACACAAAGAGAAGTGCTTATTCAATGGATGGACAATGCTTGGTGGATCTGCAAAGTCACAAACTTCTTGTGATAACACCATAGCCCTCTAGAATTTTCTACCCTCACTTGGGAACCACTAGTCTAGTCTTCCTAGTTTAAGCTATCATCTCTTCCCTGCTCTGTAGAGTTCCATGTTTTTACTCAGATAAGCCCTCATAGAAGTATTATTTTTAAAATTTATTTTTATCTATTATTATTTTAATTGCACAGATTTATGGGGAAAAGTATGATAATTCAGTACATATATACAATGTGTAGTGATCAGAAAAGGGTAGCTAATATTAAACATTAAAAATGTTTTAAATGTCCTTAAACATTAAAAAATTATTAACACATAATAATTGTACATATTTATGGGGTACAGTGTGATATTTCAATACATGTATACATTATATACAAATCAATTTTGATCTTGTTATTACTTTGTGTTTGAAACCTTTGTGTGTGTGTGTGTGTGTGTGTGTGTGTGTGGTTATTGTGAAATATAATAAGCCCCTATGCTAAAAAGCATTAGAACTTATTCCTACCTAACTTTATTTTATTTTATTTTTTGGTACTGGGGATTGAACCCAGGAAAACTTAACCACTGAGACACATCCTCAGCCCTATTTTGTATTTTATTTAGAGACAGGGTCTCACTGAGTTGCTTAGTGCCTTGATTTTGCTAAGGCTGCCTTTGAACCCAGGATCCTCCTGCCTCAGCCTCCTGAGCTGTTGGGATTATAGGCATGGGCCACCATGCCTGGTTTTTAACTTTATTTTGGTACCCATTGTCCAACGTCCCAATATACCTCTCTCCACATCGTTCTTAGTCTCCAGTAATCACTACTCTACATTCAGATAATTTTTTTGTAGCTTCCACATATGAGCAAGAACATATGGTATTCGTTTTCCTGTGCCTGACTTATTTCACTTAAGATAATGTCCCTCAGTTCCATCTTTTTTGCTGTAAATAATAGAGTGCATAGGATGACAATATCAAAACTACTTTAACAATACCACGGACAGGAGGTATGTTAAATAAGTATATAAGTAGCTTGTCACAAGGGCTGTGTTTGATAAATAGTGGGTCTGGGGGCTGGGGTTGTAGCTCAGTGGTAAAACGTTTACCTAGCACTTATGAGGCAGAGGGTTTGATCCTCAGCACTACATAAAAAATAAATAAATGTAGTGTGTCCATCTACAACTAAAAAATATTTCAAAAACAGTGGGTCTGGTCATGCCTGAGAAAACTAAGTATCAGCCCTTTAAACTGGGGAGGTTTGCACAATCAGGCAGCTCTTCCTCCTTCCCCATTTCTGTCCTATATTCGTTTCTTCCCTCCCTCCTGTCTCTTTCTAAAATGTAATATCCTCAATTAAATATATGCTCCTTGAGGATAGGGGTCTTTACCTGTTTTTACTGCCATGTCATCAGCTCCTAAAACCATGCTTGGCATCTGAAAGGCACTTCATAAATAATGTACCTGTTTGCCAGTGCACATTTATGGAGCCCCTGACCCTCGGCTGGTCCTGTGCAGGTTTGTGGAAATATGGAGATAAACTAGAATGCAGGCCCACAGACCAGTGGGAAGAGCAATTAATTGTCCTGCTGTGGAGATAAGCCTAGGGGTTCCAGGGAAGGCAGGGGAGGCACACCTGATTCAGCAAAGAGCTGGAAGAAGCTTCCAATAGAATGTAAAGTCTGAGTTCGAAGGAAGAGCTGGAGCCCACCCGTTGAAGAAGGTGGGGGAGGGAATTCCTGGCACAGGAAGTTGCCTGTGCAAGGACCTGGATATATGAGAGAGCTGGTGTGGGGGAGGAACTACTGTGAAGGATTCAGGAGCAGAGGGCACAAGGCACCTCATGACTCAGAACAGGCCCCCAGGGTGGAGGTGGGGTGAGGAGCCCCTCACATCCTGTTTGTTGGCTGAAGAGTTGGAGACTGGAGAGTATTGGGGAGGTAAAAAAAATGCATAACTGAAATGAAGTTGTAAAATTAACTGTTGATTTTCTTGATCTACATTCAATTTCATTATTGTGGAACAGATGAGACCTTGGTAACCTCAGCCCTTCTCTGCTTTGCAGAGTCAGGTCTGTCTCTTATACACATCTGA
>NW_026000294.1:913930-920676 GCF_001458135.2 Marmota marmota marmota | reverse complement strand
GAAAACTAAAAAAATAAAATTAAAATTCTCTCTCTCTCTCTCTCTCTCTCTCTCTCTCTCTCTCTCTCTTTAAAAAAAATCAGATATTGTGGGGAAAAATACTTAAGGGTCCTCATTGCATCTTTTGGTTATGTATATTAACTGGAAAAATGAAAATAGCCTAAGCATTAAATAATAGAGAAACACTTATATAAATTTTTCTAAGTATTTGGTAGAATAATTCACAGCTATGAAAAATCATGCTGTAACAAATACACAAGGAGACGTGGAAATGTACAACATAATGGTAAGTGAAAAAACATGGTGTTAAATTGCACGTATAAGATTGGTGTAGTGGGGGCTGGGGATGTGGCTCAAGTGGTAGCATGCTCGCCTGGCATGCGAGGGGCGCTGGGTTCGACAATCTCAGCACCATATAAAAATAAAGATGTTGTGTCTGCTGAGAACTAAAAAATAAATATTGAAAAATTCTCTCTCTCTCTCTCTCTCTCTTAATAAAGTCTATCTTTAAAAAAAAAGATTGGTGTAGTGGTACACACCTGTAATCCCAGTGACTTTGGAGGCTGAGGCAGGAAGATCACAAATTTGAGGCCATCCTCAGCAATTTAGAGAGATCCTCAGCAACTTTGCAAGACCCTGTCTTAAAGAAAAAATAAAAAAGGAATGGGGATTTAGCTCAGTGGTAAAGCACCCCCTGAGTTCAGCCCACAGTACCTAAAAAGATTGCATGTATATTATCCAAAGTAAAATATGTATACATGTCATATATATGTACACAAAAAAATGGAGAGGTATATGCTAAAATGTTAATAATGGTTCTCAGAGTGATAGGATTATAGGGATGAATGTGCTATAGTTTGAGTCTTGAATGTTGCCCAAAGGCCCATGTGTTGAAGGCTTGGTCCCCTTCTTGTGGTGCTATTTGGAGGTGGTCGAACTTTAAGATGGGGCATAGTGGGAGGTCTTCTGGTCATTGAGGACATGCCCTTGAGGGTGATAGTAGAACCCCTTCCTATCTGTCTTTGATTCTTGGCTGACATGAAGTGAACAGGCCTTATCTGCCACATTCTCCTGTTCCCATAATGTACTGTGCCACCACAGGCCCAAAGCAAGTGGCCATGGACTGAAACCTCTGAAACTGTGAACCAAAATAATTATTTCAGGTATTTTGTCACAATGACAGAAAGCCAACTAACACAGGGTGTTATTTATTTTTTTCTGTATATGACTCTGCATTTTTCAAAATTTCCAAAATGATGGTATCCTCCTTTGAATAAATAAGACAAATATAATGGATGACACGTTAAAGGAAGGATCTTGGGATTTTGAATTAGCTGCTGTGAGTTTAAGTCTCAGTTCAGCACATCATAACTGACTGATATGTGTGAGCCACAGTTCCTCATCTGTAAAATGGAGTTCACACTACCCAGTTCCGAGAGTGGTTGTGAAGATCCAATATAATGTATATAAAATGCCTTGTGCATACATCATGATTATGCACACCATCATGAGATACAAACAAATAAGATGAAATTCCACCAATCCTTTTGAAACTCCTGGATGGTTGTACTGTCAAAGGCTTATTTATAATAAGAATGTTTCCTAGACAGCTCCAAATTTCAGCCATTCTTCCCTTCTCTGGAATATGTAAAGAATGCTTGTGTGCCCACGGAGGAGCTGCATCTGGCTTTTGAGGCTGTCAGCTCATCTCTCCCAACCCGAGGATTTTCCTTTCCTTTGACTCCTCCCTTCATTCTCCCAAACTGACATCTGTTCACTGCCTCACCAACCAAGGGGGAAAACATTCTTTGGAGCTGAAGCTGAGACACCACTGAGAGTCCTGGCAGCCTTGGGATGTTTGTCAGAGAGTATATGTGGTGTTGGCTGACCACAGACCCCACCAGGCTGGGGTGCCAATAAGGGGCTTTCATGGAGGAGCAGAGGACAGATGCAGACCAATCAGTCAGGCAGCATCCCCTGTCTTTGGGCACAGCTCTTGTCCAAGTGTTTTGCTGGTTCTGTTCTCTTCCCCTGGGGATGTATACATGGCTCCTGGCTGGGTTTCCCAGTTTTACAGAACCAACCTAGATTATGGGTTAAAGAAACATATTTTTCTCACAAAACTTATGGGGCCTAATGGTGTTTCAATGAAATATCAAATAGTTTGCCTGATGGTCTAATAGGCCTGACTCTTACAAGTGTGGATATGGAGTAAATAAACCCTGAGCTCATAGTTGGGCAGCCTCAAGGTCGTGGGAACACCTTAGCAGTGTTTATAAGATGCCCAGACCACCAGACATTTCAATCATCTAGTAAAATCCTTTACATCGTCTGATTGCATTTTCCATTTTTAAATTATAACCACAGAATCTTATACAGACCCTGGCTACAACACCAAATCTCAAAACAAAACAAAAAACAAACAAACAAAAAATCTCCCAGGGAGCTTTAAAAAGCTACGAATGCTGTGGCTCCACCCCATATCAATAAAACCAGAATTTCTGGGGGCATGGGGCCCAGGAATAAGTATTTTTGAAGATCCTACTTGCAGCTGGAGTGAAGAACCCTTGCTATGTTACCGATGGTTAAAACGGGAAGAGACCAGGGTAGAGTTTCCCAACCTACTTGAGCACATACCTTTTTGTGTGTGTGATGCTGAGGATGCAACCTGGGGTCTGGAACTTGCTAAGTAAGTGCTCCACCACTGAACTGCACTCCCAGCCCCTGGCCACATAATCTTTTACAAATATATTTGTGGATAATGAGCATGGCCTATAATGTAGGCTTAGATTAAAATAAGGGACAAATAGGTGGTCTCATGTATGAATTAATTGCAAGCAGTAATGCTACAAAGTTAGATAATGTAGTTCTGAATTTTTATAAGAGAACAAAAGCAGAAAAAATGGAGCCATTTTATTTCATTAATAAAAAGAATAAATAAATGTTAAGGTTAAATAAACATCTTTTATTTTACATTTTGTGCCTATAATATGTCATCAAAACCCACTAACATTTTAAATGAGGACACCATTTTTGTTTTCTTATGTCATAGCCACTTAATATCACTTATGATGACACTAGGTTGGATCCCTACATCTGGTCAAACTCAACCTACTTTTCTTTGAGATAGAATATGAGGATTCCACTATGCACATTTGTTGGAAGTGCAGGCAAGAGGGGGAAAACTGCCACTTAGTAATATTTAGTGTTCTGAATTAGGTTATGTCAGAAATTACAAATAGAAGTTGAAATGGTTGCCTCTGAATCAAAGTATAGATTGAATTCCATGCTTTCTCGTGATCTCTGATGTGATACTCCATTTTATGCACACAAATTCTTTTATTAATAATAATGTAAAATGGCAAAAATCACCATATAAATGTACCGAGTATTCGTATGCCCATATATACTTCAATAAATGCAATTTAGAAGAAAGAGTATTTATCTTTTTCCCTCAAATACTTTCAGAATGTGGCTGTCCTCCAACAGCCACCCAGAGAGAAGAAAAGGTCTGGTACAAAGGTACCTCTGGGGTCAGTGGCCAGGTGTTTGGACTTCTTTTGCAGAATCTCCCCTGTGGCTATTTTGGGGTCCTGAGACAACCACTTAGGTGACTCTATGAGCAGCCCCCTGGGAAATACTGGTACAAAGGGAACAGGAAAAAGGGGAGAACTCTGGGAGGCACTTTTGGCAAGCCCCCTCCCTGCTGTGATCAGAGAGGAAAGGTGCTAAAGGTAACCTCTATGGTTTGCCTCCCAACTAATACTGGACCCTGAGAATGATACACAGGCATTAAGAGGAATTTTCTGAATGCTTTCACCATAAGGAAATGATGAACATTTGATAAGACAGATACTTTTAATCTGATGTAAACCTTATTCAATGTATCTGAGTATGGTGGCAAGGGCCTGTAGTTGCAGCAACTTAGAAGGCTAAGTCAGGAGAATTGCTTGAGCTCAGGAGTTCTAGACTAGTCTGCAGAATTTAGTGTGACCCCATCTCAAAACATAAATTGAATAAACATTACACAATGTAAACATGTATCAAAACGTTGCATGGTACTATGTTAATATATACAATTTGTGTGCTTTTATCAGTTAAAAATTTAAAAACTCTTCCAGCAAAAAAATTTTTTTTAAAGAAAAGGAATCTAAGAAGACTGAGAAGTATGTTTTCAGGAAGAGTTCTTCTGAAAATGGTGGAAATAAAAGAAAAAAAAATCAGTACTGAAAAGTGGGAATCAGTCCAACTCCCAGGAAACTTAGCTATTAAGAGAACTCATTTTTTTGAGGATTCTGGATAAGAAAATCTTGCTGTATTCCAACTTCCGGCCTGTATTACCTCTTGGAATAATGGGTTACATAAGTTCACTCCCCGTTGTGAAAGAGCTCAGTGAACTCTTTTTTCCCCCCATAACACCAAGTTAATGAAAACGGTAGATTTAGGAAAACAAATGTTATTGGCTTGCAGGGAGGTACTGTATTTTGTGCCTGTAGCTTCCAGACTACCTTACATGTGGGGACTGGGGTAGGGAAGGAGGGGGAAGAGATGGTGAAGGTGTGGAACCTCTCTACCCCAGAAAACATTTATTGAATTCCTGTTAGATGCCAGTAGAAGCTGCTAGCATATGTGGCAAATAGGTGCCTCCCCTCAAAGTAGAGGAATGACAAAAAATGTACCTCTTCTGAATGAACCAATTAGGAAAAGCCACCATTTTTGGTGGAACCTTTAGACAAAAGCATCATCTGTTGGGCCTAACAATTTGTAAAAGTCACCTCTTCTTGTCTGAATTATTAAAAACTGGAGTAACCTCTTAGTGGAACAAATTTTAAAAGTCACCCTCTCTGGGCATAATAAATAAAGGTGCTCATTTTTCTGTGGGCAATCAGACAGGGCTAAATTGTGGCCCCAACTTAAGACCCTTTGCGGGGTTCCCTTGTAGAAATACAACTTGCACAATAGTACAAGCAGTCCTATAATACCAGGTGCCACTATGTGCCACACTGAAATTTCTCAGAGAGAGAACCAGTTCTCAAGGAATATATATGACATCCCTAGATAGTCTCATCTTATTTAACTTTCCATGTCTGCTGCCAGCTCCACCCTGCTGTGACCCCTTGCAAGACTTCTCCCTATGGTGATGAACCATCTACCCTCCATTTGCTGGGGCAGCAGGCTTCTGACCCTGACAGTGGCTCCAGGCTAAATGTCTACTTTCTATGATGAAAAACTAGTGCTACTTGTTTATTGTGGTGGTGCATTGTTTCTGGGTTTTAACTGGGAAAACATCTCCATTGCTCCATTCTTCACTATTGTTGAAGAACTTTGCTGTGTTCTACTGAAATGTCCTTTAAAACAGTGACTTTGGGCATAGCTGAGATATCTTCCCCTTTAATTTTCCAGTTCTTTTTAATAAAGCAAGCAATTTATCTCTAATCTGCTGATTTGGAACTAGCTCCAAAAAGCTAATTCCTTACCCTGATCGTTGTAGTAAGCCTGTGCCAGGCCCTGGGCCAGATATTGGTGATACTGAATTCCTAAGACTTACTGTTGACTCCTGAGTCTTACATTTCGTTGGGGAGACAGTATGGAAGGAGACAAACTTGCTAAGTCTTCTGTGAAAAGCATGAGGCATAGAGGCAAGGAAGCCTTCAATAGTCTTTTCCTCCTGTTTTCCTGAAAACGCCTATTCATCCTTCCACAGTTCCACTTAGACATTCTGCCTTTTCTTTCTTCCTTTTATTTTTTTGTTGCTACAGATTGAACCTAGGGCCTTGCACATGCTAGGCAAACACTCCACCACTTGGATACTTGCTCTGTTCTTTTTTTTAAATTTTATTTTGAGACAGGGCTCACTGAGTTGCACAGGCTGCCCTCAAACTTGCAACCCTTCTGCCTCAGCTTCCTAAACTGCTGGGATGACAGATTTGTGCCACAAGAACCCACCATTCCCAGCTCTTTAAATACCTCTCTGATTTTCTCCATTATGTTCCTGCTGGACTTTGTTCACTTTTGCAACCCTTGTTTCCTCCAGGTGGCTCAGCCTGTGGGGAGATACTTAGACAGAGGCTGTCATTATGTATTGACCCTTCTTGAATTCATTTTGATTTCCATTCCTTTACCACCACTTGAAAGTAACATGACCATTTTGAATTAACTTTTGTGCATGGCGAGAGAAAGGGATTCAGTTTCATTTTGTTGCATATGGATTTCCAGTTTTCCCAGCACCATTTGTTGAAGATGCTATCCTTCCTCCATTGCATGCTTTTAGCCCCTTTATCAAATATGAGGTAGTTGTAGTTTTGTGGATTGGTTTCTGTGTCCTCTATTCTGTACCATTGGTCCACCTGCCTGTTTTGGTACCAGTACCATGCTGTTTTTGTTACTATTGCTCTGTAGTATAGTTTGAAGTCTGGTATCGCTATACCGCCTGATTCACACTTCCTGCTTAGCATTGTTTTTGCTATTCTGGGTCTTTTATTTTTCCATATGAATTTCATGATTGCTTTCTCTATTTCTACAAGAAATGCCGTTGGGATTTTGATTGGCATTGCATTAAACCTATAGAGAACTTTTGGTAATATCGCCATTTTGATGATGTTAGTTCTGCCTATCCATGAACAGGGTATATTTTTCCATCTTCTAAGATCTTCTTCTATTTCTCTCTTTAGGGTTCTGTAGTTTTCATTGTATAAGTCTTTCACCTCTTTTGTTAGGTTGATTCCCAAGTATTTTATTTTTTTTGA
>NW_026000294.1:905370-911548 GCF_001458135.2 Marmota marmota marmota | reverse complement strand
TAGTAGAGGATAGGAAAGGCAGCAGAACACAACAGACACTAGTATGGCAATATGTAAATCAATGGATGTGTAACTGATGTGATTCTGCAATCTGTATATGGGGTAAAAATGGGAGCTCATAACCCACTTGAATCAAAGTGTGAAATATGATATATCAAGAATTATGTAATGTTTTGAACAGCCAACAATAAAAAATTAAAAAAAAAAAGTAACATGACCTTCTTCTCTGGAACTTGGAAAAAACACTCTGGCCTTTCCTTACCCTAAGATGAACTGGAAGCTAGAAATTAGAACTCTCCAAGAGATTTAAAGCCTTTCTTAAAGGTTGTGGGGATATAGAAACAGAACATAATTGCTAAGACCTTGCCATCCTGATAAATTCAGCTGAGGGTCTAGGGGAGTTTCCAATAAATTCAGCTGAGCCCAAGGGAAACCATAGTTACATCAGATGATTGTGGACTAGGTACAGGCCTTTGGGTGTAGGAAGAAGCCTTCGTTATGAGCCTGGCTTAATTTTTGCTTATTTTCCCCAGGTGTAAGCCCAGTTCTGGTACTTGTTAATAGGGATCATTTTCAGTGCTGAGCCTCAGTTCTATGTCCAGAGAATCAGATGAAATCCTGTAAGGGGCTTTGTGAATAAAACAGTCACCTCCTGAATGTTACATATTATCATCCTTTAGGGTAAGAATGGTGACTAACTCATCCCTCTATCTTGAGCTTGTAGTTTGGAAATAGGTATGATGTGAATGTTTGTTGAATGACTAAATGGCCTAGGAGGAGAAGGAGTTCCATATTAAAAAAAAAATAATCTTTGCTTATTACCCAATAAATCTGCTATGCTAATTAATGCTTACCTTTACTGCTTTGTAATTTTGCCATTACCAACACTATGAACCTCACAACACCCAAGAAGTGGTTTACTGACTCCTAAGTATTTTGCCTGCAACAGGATATGCCACTGCCACATTGATAGAGATGTCCAGGCTACAGCATTTTGTTTTAACAGCTCCCACCAGACTCCCCAAGGGCTTTATTGTTTTCCATGTCTGTGTCCTCCCAGTGCTCTGGTTATGCAGTTAGTTCTTAATGCATAGTTGCTGAATGACTAATAGAGAGAGGGAATAGCATGTTTTTGCAGTACTATTTGGCCACCCTGATAAACTCCAAATATCAGAAAGTAACAGATGTGCCCCATTTTACTTTTGTTACTTTTGCACTTGAGGAGATTCCACCTTTAAAATGTTTTCTTTATATTTATTTTTAATTTTTACTCATTTTGGTTTTTTTTATATTTTATTTACTTTTTTTAGTTGTAGTTGGACACAATACCTTTATTTTATTTATTTTTATGTGGTGCTGAGGATCAAACCCAGGGCTTCTCATGTGCTAGGCCAGTGCTCTATCACTGAGCCACAACAGCCCATCTCATTTTGTTTTTATATTTATTATTTCTACACACACACACACACACACACACACACACCTTTTTAAATTAAAAAAACCTTTGAGCCAGTTGTAGTGGTGCATGCTTGTAATCCCAGTGACTCAGGAGGCTTAGGCAGGAAGATTGCAAGTTCAAGGCCAGCCTGGACAACTAGTGAGACTCTATTTGTAAATTAATTAATTAATTAATTAATTAATTAATTAAAGGGCTTGGGGGTGT
Organism: Marmota marmota marmota; assembly: GCF_001458135.2. Taxonomy (NCBI): domain Eukaryota; kingdom Metazoa; phylum Chordata; class Mammalia; order Rodentia; family Sciuridae; genus Marmota; species Marmota marmota. Next base: position 909,885 of record NW_026000294.1, on the reverse strand, counting down.
AGCTCAGTGGTAGACTACTTGCCTAGCATGTAGGAGGCCCTATGTTCAATTCCCAGTACCTCAAAAACAAAAAAACAAAACAACAAAACAAAAAATCTGTGGCTTTTATTATTATATTTAAGAGCTTTCTATGTGAAAGGCAATATATGCATCATTTTATTGTCACATTGATTCCAAGATATGTTAACTATTATTATCTTCATTTTCTTGATGATGAAACAGGCTCAGGGAATCGTTGGAGGTCTAGGGGTGTAGATCGTGGTAGAGTGTGTGTTTAGCGTGTGTGTGTGGTCCTGGTTCTATCTCCAACATCAAAAATAAAACAGAACAAAAGTTGGGGAATAAGTTGAAAATCCAGAATTTGCATCCCCATCTATGTTCTTTATCACAATGAATGGGGAATAGGTTGCACTGAACCTGTGGACTGTGAAGGAATATGGGTTTTTTTTGTTTGTTTGTTGCAATGCCAGGGAGCAAACCCAGGGCCTAGCACATGCTAGGCAAGAGCTCCAACTCTGAGCTACCTCCCATCTTCCTGCCTCAACCTCTAAATAGCTGGAATGACAGATGTGCGCCACCACACCCAGCTGAAAGTGTTTTTACCACCATCAGGGAGCAGCCTAGTTGGGATAGTATCCCATGCAGCACTTTAGAGGAGAATCTAGGAGATTCAGCAAGATTATATCTGGTGGGGCTAAAAAGAGAATTAAACTTTCTCGGGGAGGCAGAAAGAGAACAGGAAATTGAATTTTTTCTCTAGGCAACTAGCATTTTTGTATTTCTTTTTCATTTATGAAGTACTTTTACATATGTTATCTTGTATGATCCTCATGACAGCTTTGTGAGTTATTAGTCCTATTTGAGAAATGGGAAAAATAGTCTCAGGGAGTTTGAAACTGATTTGCCCATGGTGGCAAGTGGGAAGGTAATGGAGACCAAGAAACTATTTGTGCTCTTTTTAGGCACTAGAGATACAGGAGTGAACAAGACAGGCAAACATCTTTGTCCTCATGGAGCTCATAAAGTAGATAAAGTATGATTTATTTCTTTTCATTTGCCCTCTGTCACATAGCTATTACTGGTTTTGATTTTCAACTTTAGCTGTGTTTTGGAATCACCTGGCACACTTCAATAAAAAACACTGATGTGTGTGAGTGTGTGTGTAAATGTGTACACTTAAATTTTAAAACTGTTGGAATAAGCATTGGTTTAGAGCAGTGGCTCTCAACCTTGTTGCTTATTTTCTCCAGGTGCGCATTAGAATCACCATGGGAATGTAAAAAAGAAAAAATACACACACACACACACACACCAGTGTCTGAGCTTTACCCCAGGATCAATTAAATTAGAGTTTCTGTGGTTGTATACAGACATTTGTACTTTTAAAATGTGCCTTCTCAGCTGGGCTCAGTAGTGCGTGTCTGTAATCCCAGCTACTCAGGAGGCTGAGGCAGGAGGATTGCAAGTTTAAGGCCACCCTCTGCAATTTAGAAGAACCCTGGCTCAAAGTTAAAAAAAATTAAAAAAACAAACATGGCTGGGATGTACCTTAGTGGTACAGCACCCCAAGGTTCCATCCCCAGTACCATAAAATAAATAAATAATAGACAAATAAATACAATTTGCCTTCTCGAATGATGCTGCTGAGTACAAGGTATGGGGTTTGCATGTTGCACTTGGGACAAAGAACAACTTGATCCCATGATCCCAGACTGTACTCCTCACCTCACAAGAATATGGGTTATTGGTCTTTCATTTTCTCAATACATATTAATTCAGCAACTGCTGTATTCCTAACAAGTCACTTCCCTTTCCTGGGTCCTAATTCCCTCCTCTTTAAAATGAAAGACTTGGTATCTCTGAGGCTTATTACAGCTCAGTCTATAATTCTATATGGAAGATTGGCCTGGGAATATTCATGGCTCAGAGGACTCACTCTTGGAGACTCAGGTTAAATTACAGATACTTTTAACAGTAGAGTATGCTTCATTTAAGAAAGAAATTCATGAAAACCCCAAAATGAGTGGGCAAATCTTTTTCTCATATTAAACAGTCTGCCCGCAAGGAGCAGATGGATTCTTCTTTCTTCCTCTCATTCATCATCATGCTGACCACCAGGTTGGCAAAACAGATGGGCACACAAGGACATGATCAGAGGGAAAGACTCAACTGGGTCAGAATGAAAGTCAACCAGAGGGAAGAGAAAACAAAAATGTATGCCTTGCAGATCAAAAGCACTGGGAGCAGCAGAGAGCAAGCTAGAAGGCAACCCACCACTTGGCCTCATTTTTTCTTTACACCTGTAATTCGTCTGATACTGGCAAAAAAAAAAAGATAATAATGGTAACTATTGAGTGGTAGCATAGTGGTTAAGTGCTTGGACCTTGGGTCCACCCTCTCTGAGTTTGAGTCCTCACTCTTCCACTTGTTTTATTATGACCCTGGACAAGCAGACTGACCCTCTCTGTATTAATTTATCCCTTATTACTGTAAATACGTGATCCTTATAATGATAATAATGATAATACTTACTTCATAGCCACATGAAGCTTACAAGCCTGGCATGCATTAAATACTTTTTTTTAAAGAGAGAGAGAGAGAAAGAGAGAGAGAGAATTTTTTTTAATATTTATTTTTTAGTTCTCGGCAGACACAACATCTTTGTTTGTATGTGGTGCTGAGGATGGAACCCGGGCCGCACGCATGCCAGGCGAGTGCGCTACCACTTGAGCCACATCCCCAGCCCACATTAAATACTTATTACATAAAATTTATAAATATTCCTTCTGAGTAGGTGTCCAGCACTTGTAATTGCTCCTTAATCTTTATTTTAAGTGAAATAGGTACCATTTCCCCAATTTTATAGGTGAAGAAATTAAAAAAAGACATATTGTCACAATGTCAGTACTACCTAAGTCATTTTTTGCAGTGACAAAAAAAAATCAGTAAAGTCATGGAGCCAGGATTTGACCCCAAGGGAATTGATTTTTTTATTGCTCACTCAACTACAGAACTGTACACAGGCCATTATATTTGTCTGGATAGATTAAGGAACTGAGCTGGATGCTAGGGATGCTTGGAAGGAGGAAATGTGGGTCCCACTCAGAGAAATTTTTATTGTAGGTGGGGACACATACCTGTAAAAAGATGGCAATAAAAGGTGCATCATGCCTGGTACTACAGGAGTTTGGAGTAGCCCATCACAACTTTGTTGTGATATATAGTTTGGATTCAGGCACTGACAGACATGGGGAGGGTGTGCTGGGAAGGGGAAGCTGCATGAGCAAGGAAAGGAGACTAAGGCTGTGAGTGGTGTTTTTGGAATTGAGGAAAGTACTTCTCCTCTAGCATATTGTAGAGAATCTTTGGGAGGTCCCTCAAAGCTAATGCCAAGGTCAGGGGAGTGCCTGGGGCTACTGAGCCTCCTTTTTTTGATTCTGTGGAAGCAGATAATATAGAAACTCAGGCTGTCATGGCCACACAGGTCATGAGACCATCCAGTCCAAATTCATCATAGCATAGTAAGCAGCAAATAGTAGGTTTTGTCAGGCCAATATTTCTACCATGAAGTGGCGAATCAGAAAGCCTGGGTTCATTCCTAAAGATACCATTGAGTAGCAACCAAGTCTACTCTTCTAGCATTCTGAAGTGATCTTCAGAACTTGCTTTCAAATTTTCTGTTTCATTGAACTTCTCATACTTCATAGAATAAGTCTTGAACACTAGGCTTGGTAGACCTACCATGGAAGCAACATAAGGTGAATTGAGAAGACAGGGCAGGAAACTACCATACTGTTCATTATCCACTAAGACATTGGCATTCTCAAACTTTTGCTGATTTTTTTTTGTTATTTCTGCACTACTGGGGATCAAACCCAGGGTATTCCACCACTCAGTTATATCCCCAAACCTTTTCACTTTTTATTTTGAGACAGGGTCTCACTAAGTTTCTGAGGCTGGCCTCAAACTTGTGATCCTCTTGCCTCAGCCTCTCCAGTAGCTGAGATTACAGGCATACACACCATACCTGTCCAGAATTGTTTTTGAAGCTTGAGATATCGGCTTAAAAAGAAAAACAACTATATAAACACCAATATTTATAATTAATAGTATATTAGTAAAATATTAATATCAAAATATTTCTTCTTTTTTTAAATTTTTTATTGTTGGCTGTTCAAAACATTACATAATTCTTGATATATCATATTTCACACTTTGATTCAAGTGGGTTATGAGCTCCCATTTTTACCCCAAATACAGATTGCAGAATCACATCAGTTACACATCCATTGATTTACATATTGCCATACTAGTGTCTGTTGTGTTCTGCTGCCTTTCCTATCCTCTACTATCCCCCCTCCCCTCCCCTCCCCTCCCCTCTTCTCTCTCTGCCCCCTCTACTGACATTCATTTGTCCCCCTTGTATTATTTTTCCCTTTCCCCTCACTTCCTCTTGTATCTACTTTTGTATAACTCTGAGGGTCTCCTTCCATTTCCATGCAATTTCCCTTCTCT
>NW_026000294.1:853123-901901 GCF_001458135.2 Marmota marmota marmota | reverse complement strand
GGCGCAGGGGGAGGGGGCGGCTCTGCCTCTCAGCAAGCCGCTGCTCCTCTTCTGCCGGTGGGTCGTAGTCGCCTCAAAATATTTCTTTAAAATTATAGTAGAGGGGCTGGGGATGTGGCTCAAGCGGTAGCGTGCTCACCTGGCATGCGTGCGGCCCGGGTTCAATCCTCAGCACCACATACAAACAAAGATGTTGTGTCCACCAAGAACTAAAAAATAAATATTAAAAAAAAATAAAAAAAATAAAATAAAATTATAGTAGAATAATTCATGCACTTCTTGGTTAACATATTTCAAATAGTAAGATCTAGCAGTGGAGCAGAGGAGTGACATATTTCATTAGACAAAGCAAGTCACATGGCCATGCATTTCATTGGCTAATGAAATATGTTTCTCCCCTGCTTCAAAGCTTCTCATGGCTCCTCCTCATAGAATAGACTTTACATTCTAGCTGACCTACCAACCTTTCTGACCTCAGCTCCAATCACTTTCCCCCTGGCCCACTTCAGTGGTAATGACCTCATTTCTGTTCTTTGACAATCTCATTCCTTCCCCAGGATCCTTGCACTAGCTGTTCCTTCTGGTTGGAACACTCATCCCCTTAAGTTTGCTATGTCTGGCTCATTCTTGACTTTTAGAAATCACTTTCCATTTTAACACCTTATTTTTAACAGTTTTATTGAGATAATTTGCATAATATTCAGTGAATTTTAACATATTCATGAGGTTATGCATCTATTACCATCATCAGTTTTTTAAAACACTTTTTTAGTTTTCAATGGATCTTTATTTATTTATATGTGGTGCTGAGAATCGAACCCTGTGCCTCATACATGCTAGGCAAGTGCTCTACCACTGAGCCACGACCCCAGCCCACCACCATCAATTTTATAACATTTTTATTACCACAAAGAAACCCAGCTCCCAATGACTCACCGAGTGCTCCCCAGGCAGCAGCTAATCTACTTTCTGTCTCTTGGATTTGCCTTTCTGGATATGTCATATAAATGAAATCATACAATACCTGGTCTTTTGTGTCTGGCTTAATTCACTTGTGATATTTTTAGGTTTCATCACGTTGTAGCATGTGTCAGCACTTCATTCTTTTTTATGGTTAACTAACATTCCATTGTATGGAAATATCACAGTTGGTTTATCTATTCACACTTTGAAGGACATTTAGCTCATTTCCATCCTTTGGCTATTATGAATAATGTACATGAACATTTATGTACAAGTTGTGTAAAAATGTCTTTCATGGGCTGGGATTGTGGCTCAGTGGTAGAGCACTTGCCTAGCACGTGCAAGGCCCTGGGTTTGATCCTCAGCACCACAGAAAAATAAATAAAATAAAAGTATTGTGTCCAACTACAACTGAAAAATAAGTATTAAAAATTTTCTTCCATTTCTATTTGGTATACACCCATAAGTGGAATTGCTGAATCATGGAAACTCTATATTTAACACTTTGAAGAGCTGCCAGTCTGCTGTAGCCCTACCAACAGTGTATGAGGGTTCTAATTTCTATATATTCTCACCAGTACTTGTTATTATCTATATTTTTATTCTAGCCATCTTAGTTGGCATGAAGTGTATTTCATTATAGTTTTAACTTGCAGTTCCTAATGACTTATGGTGTTGAGTGTCTTTTCATGACTTTAGTGGCTACTTGTATATCTTTCTGAAGAAATATCTATTCAAGTCTTTTACCTATTTTTGAACAGGGTTGTTTGTTATTTTGTTGTGAAATTAAAGGAGTTCTTTATATATATATATATATATATATATATATATATATATATATATAATATATATTATAATATACATATTATATAACATGTATTATTGATCCCTGATCAGATATAGGATTTGTAAATGTTTTCTTCCATTCTGTGGGTTGCCTGTTCACGTCTTGATATTCTTTAATGCACAAAAGTTTTAAATTTTGATGATGTCCAACATTTACTTCAGATGCTTGTACTTTTAACATAATATTATTTCAAACTGTTGTCTAATTCAAGGACATTCAGATTTACATCTATGTTTCCTTTAAGGATTTTATATTTTCATGTCTAAATTTTGATTTTTGACCCATTTAGAGTTAATTTTGTATATGATGTGAATTAATGATCCAACTTCATTTTTCTTCATGTTGTTGGATATCCCATTGTCAACCTTTTGTTGAAGAGACTGTTCTTTTTGGTACCCTATAGTCAAAAATTAATTGAATTAGCTGTCTGGGTTTATTTCTGAACTCTCAGTTCTATTCCATGATCCATATATGTATCCTTAGTCAGTTCCACACCATCTTGATTATTTTTAATCATTTTGGTTACTTTTGATTACTTTGTATTAGGTTTTGAAATTGGGAAGTATTAGTGTTCCAACTTCATTTTACATTTTTGACAGTTCTGACTATTCTGAGTTCTTTAAATTATGAATTCTAGGATTAGTTTTTCTGTTTCTGCAACACTGCCTTATTTTTGCCCAGCTCTATTGTTTGTCAGGGACCTCCATGTTCATTTTTTCATTTAACAAATATTGACTGAGCACCTATCATGCGCCAGGCACTTTGTCAGGTGCTGGGGACACCATGATAAACAAAAATAATCACAGTTCTTATCTCTGGAGGGCTAAGAATCTTGTGGGAGATGTACACATTAGTTGAACATGACCAAAATAAAACTATCGTGAATAATAGGAATAACTGAACTAATCTTAGGGATCAAGGAAATCTTTCCTAGGGAAATCAGGAACTTGGAATGTGCCTGGAGCTGGAGGGGGCTTGGAAAGAGCATTTCAGGCAGGGAGAACACCATGTGCCAAAGCTTTTTGGTAGGAGAGTGCATGGTGCATTCAAGGAACTGCATGGAATTGAGTGTGGGGAAGCACAAGGGAGCAAGAGAAAGAGTAACATTAGTTGAAGGTGAGTTGAAGGTGCCTGATCACATAGGGTGTTGTGGGCCAGGAAGGAAGTCCTACAGTTTTATCCTAAGAACAACAGGAGCTACCAATGCAAGATGGGAAACATTTGATTTTGATTTCAAAATGCTCAATCAGGCTGCTGTGCAAAGAATGGACTGCAGAGGAATGTGCAAGGACAATGCCAGACAGGAGAGTATTACCATTATCCAAGAGAGAAATAACGTAGGTTTGGTCCAGGGTGGTGACAGTGACTTTGGAAAGAAGGTGGATGGATTTACAGGTGCAAAAGAAAATGAGGAGGTTTCAGAAAGAGGCTTTGGTTAGTGAGGTAGGTGTTGGGAGAGGTGATCTTCACCAGGATAAAGCACAGTGGAGCGTGGACAGCTTTGGGGGGCATCTGTGTTGAAGGAATCCTCTCGATACCATTAAGTTATTTGATCCTCACTCCAAATCATCTGAGAGAGGAAGCTGTAAAATACATGTCCCTCATTTTGCAGATGAGGAAACTGAGTACTAGAGATATTAAGTGGCAAAGCCATATCAGAATCCTATCATTCTAAGAACAACCCCTGTGCTCTTTCTTTTCTAGGACATCAGAGTGGACTCTCTAGAAAGGTCATCCCAAACAGTTTTAAACAATAAAGAGAAAATCAATACTGGGACTTTCTATACATATACTCAGTACCTCTCAAACCTCCAAGCTTATGCTGTCTACAGAAGTCATCTCCACAGCATTGTTCCAAGTGCCTGCCAAAAGTGTTTAGAGCTCCAGATGTGTAGCTCTTGTACCCAGATTGTTGTTAATGCACAGAGAGCTGCCTTGCCTTTTTTTTCCCAATGGTCACTCCATCTGAAAGGAGTCCTGCTTTTATGTTATTAGAGATAAGGGTCACCTGTTTGTGGTCAATGTATGGAGGGCTGAATTGAACCAGAAAGTGCATAACTGAAAAACTAATAATAGATAACTAGTCACGGTGGACTCAATTATTTTTTTCATGTCAAGTAATGAAGTATGAGAAGAGAAATTGAACAGGTGGCAGGAAATGGATGGAACAAAAAAACTAGGAGAAAGGGAAACAAATACATAAATTCAAGAAGTAGGAAAAAGAGCAAATAAAGTGGTTAAAGATATAGGTTGGGGAGGAAACATCCTGGTTCCAAATCAGGACTCTGACATTTACTAGATGTATGATCTTAGGCAAGTTACTTAGTGTCTCTAAGTAGAGATAAAATTGCACTAACTTTTATGGGATTTGTGTAAGGATTATAGGGAGAGCATAAATATAATGTCCTGGCCACAGTGTCTGGCTTGTGATAAGCCCTTGATAACTGTCAGCTGTTATTCTGATTATAAAAGACCCTCCTGATTTCTCCTGCCTCTGCTTTCTCCGGCAATCCCTGACAGGTTCACTCTGGCCAGCTTGGTTCAAAATGCCAGTCACTGAGCCAGTCTTGGCCCAGGCAGTAAATACCCTCTCAGTTTCAGCAGACCCAGAGCTAGAGAACCTGTGACAACAGCTGGTGTCCTTCATTGGTCCCCGGAGCATTTTGCTACCCATTTTATTTGCGATCAGGAACTTCCAAGAGTGACCCTTGAAGGTACATGTTGCTTCTAACCTCTTCCTTTCCTTCCCTTTCCTGTGTCACTTCCACCATGTTAATTCCTATTCCTAAATTCTACTCATTACTCAGCTTTGTACTCCAGTTCCCCTCCAGGATCAAAATCCTGTCCCCTTTCCTGGGTTAGGCACAGATTATCTGACTTCTAAGCAGTCTGCTTTCTTGACTCATGTCATCATGGTGAAGCCCCTGTCTGAGGGGGCTAAGCTTGTTAATTGCACACTTTGAACACTGTGCCTCACTCATCCAGCTCCTGTCCACTTCTCTACAGTGGTTAAGATAATCCTTTGGCATCACACCCTTCTTTAGGAATCCTATGAAGCCAAAAACCCTGTTCCAGAAATCTGTGTGAATTCGACATATCAGTCAGGATTGGCCAGGATATGCTGCAAGAACTAATTCATCACAATCACTTAGTGATCCAGGGTTGTAGAGGATTCATTTTGAACATGTGTTTTTATATTGCCATGACAGGAAAAGGGTTTATGTTTTTAAAAGATACTCCCAACTGCTATGTAGAGAATGGACTGCATGGCAAAAAGAGTGGAAGCAGGGAGGCTATTGAGGAGGCTTAGTCCTGGAGAGAAGTGACAGAGACTTGAACCACACTGATGGCAGTGAAGCAGAGAAGAAGTGGATGGATTCAGAATATATTCTGGAGTAAAAAAGACAAGATTCTCTGTTACACTAGATGTGAAGAGTAAGGAGAGTGAATGCCTGCTAGGTTTGGGGCTTAAAGAGCTGAGTGGATGGCATCCATGTTTAACTGCCATTGAAACTACAGAAAACTCGAATTTATCAAGCTATTCATCAGTGACAACTGAAAGGAACCTCATCTTGGAGTTTTATTAGGGTTCCCTTTCAGTTGTTTTATGATGAGTTAACTGAGAGGACCTGTTTCTCTTTTCAGGCAAGCTGTTTGATAAGGGACACACATGCACACCCAAATGTGCACGAACTCACATCCACATACATCACACACCACCCACACTGCTGTGGCAGCCCTTTCTGGACCTCACACAGCAGTATTCCCAGGGGTCCCTCAGAATCTCTAACATGTCCCTGTCATTGTTTTTGTTTCTGATAAGAATGGACCTTTTGCTAATGATTTTTAGTTAAAAACAACAACAATCATAGCTGCATCCCCGCGGGGCCTGCTCCTGGGTAGCAACATTTCTGTATTGCTTCTGAGAGGTGTTCAGAAGCAGTGAGTGAACTAGGTGGTCTGAAGGACCTTTTCCATGTCGAAGTGCTTTCCCCCATAGGGATATGTGAAAACCACAGCAGTAGCACATTTATTAAATCAAATGTGCACAGTACAAAGTGGCAATCTGTGGCTGTTAAGTGTGATTGCTAACTAAATGCATAGCTTGTTGCCTGGGCAGCTCATTAAAAGGGGAGAGGGGTTGGAAAACTGGAAATAAAATGCAAAGTCTTGGCCACTGACTGGTTGGTTCCAGGCAGAGTCAGTACTGACTGAGTTTCGATTTATAACCTCAGTGATTCCAGAGCCTCCGGCAGGCAGGCAGGAATTTGCATGATTGGGGTGTTTGCATGAGTGGTGCAAACAGGTACTAATAGGCTCAATTTAGCTGATGATTGCCAGACTTTCTCCCAGAAATGGCCAACTGGGCAGTGCTTCAGGATGTGTACTTGAGGATGAAGTCAAACAAAATGGGGGACTCTGAAGCCTGGTGGGGGGTTAAACTTATTTCAGCCCAGGCTGAACCTTATTTCAGCCTCTTTGCCAGGAAAAGCCAAGGGATTTTGGGAGAAAGCAGAGGTTTCTCTTAAGTAGGAACTAGGGTTCTAGGGAGGGAAGTGAGTCTCCCTCCAGCCTGGGAAAAGAAAAAATATGTAAGGTACCTATCTTCCTTCCCACCACCATTGTATGTGTCCCTCCTAGAAATTCTAAAACTCAAGTGTCACTTATTAGCATTTTATAGAGGTAAAGCCAGCATAGTCATACACAGCTTTGATGAGACAGGCATCCTTGACCTGCTATGCAAAGGGAAAATGGAGCCCTGGAGGAGCAACTTGCCCCAGGCCACATAGCTACCACGTGGCTGTGCTGGGCTTTGAATCTGGATAGTTAAGCCCTTGACACTTTGTTATAAGTGATGCTGCTTCCTAGGTATGTTGGGAAACCTGCAGTGCTCCCAAAGCCTACAGATAGAAGCAGGAGCCCAGGCTCATCCTCCTCCCTTCTGTGGGGCAGACTACCTGTCAGTCAGCCTGGGGGTCATGCCCTTCAGGGTTCTTTCCAGTCCTGAGAACCAATAGCTCTCAAAATATCTGTAACTGTTTCTCATCCAGAAACTTAGACTGTGGATCAAGGGATGGCCCTTAAGGTGGCTGCTAGCCCTGACACTTTATAGACTTGGAAGGGGCAGAGCCCAGCAATATTCAATATACGATCCATTGAGTCTCAGTTGTTTGCCCTCATGATCACGTGGCTGACTGGAAGCTGTGGCTCAGTGGCCCTACCTAGCATCAAGAGTATCATCCTGCATATCACTAGCCGGCAAAAGATCAAAATTCAAAGTACAGTTTCTATTGAATGTGTATTGCTTTTGCATCATTGTGAAATAAAAAATCTCATTAGTTGAGCCATCATATGTTTGGGACTATCTGTATTTTTGTTCCTATTATAATGATGAAGATATTGAGGCTCAGAGAGAGAAAATGACTTATCCAAGGTCCCAAAGTAAGTTAATTGTGTTGGTGGGATTCAAACTCAGCTCCATTTGAATTCAAAATTCATACCCTATCCTGTTAGAAGTTCCTCCACAGAAGAGAGTTGAGGAGATACAGGTGGGTGGAAGCCAGGAATACACAGCACTTTCCTGTGGTGGCAGGCAGAGAGCTGGGAGTACTTGTGGAATACTAGACATTAGAGCTCATGTTCTTAGTGATTAAGGGACTCAAGAGAAGAATTTGTCCAGGGATGGAGGAAGAACCAGGGAAAACTTAGGAAAAGAAATCAGCAGTTACACAGGGAAAGAGTAAGAGCTGGGCCAGGAAAGGCCTGGACTTGTACCTGGACAAAATGACCTAGAACCTCTTAGGACTATGTTCTTAAATGAGTTAGTTTAGACTATTGGCCTCTGCTGTGTATTGCAGAATTGCTGGTTGTATCTCAAGAATCATCATAGTTGTATTAAGTCTTTTCCTCTCATTTATTAATTAATAATATAACAAGCATTCATGGACTACTTCCTGAAATTTGATCTAGAACATTGCTAATAACTTAAAATTACCAATATGCCAAGCATGATTTTGGTGATTGTTTTGTGATAAATAATTGTTGTCTTTTTTCAGTACCATGATTATAGTTTCCTTTCTCTGATAATGTCAAACTCCAAAGGAAAGGTTTAGCCTGTGTATCAGTTAGAATGAGCTAGTCATACTGGAAAACAAATAACCCCAAACCTTAGTGGCTCATAACAACAAAGATTTATTTCTTGCTCTTGCTTCTTGCTGGTGATGAATTGGTTGAAAGATCTGCAACTTGTCTCCTTAACTCAAAACCCAGGTCAAAGAGACTACCATCGCAAACATTGCTGGTCACCATAGCTAAGGGAAAGAGAGCTCTGTAGGGTCTCACTCTGGCACTGAATTGTTCCAGCCTGCAAGTGACATGTTTTACTTCTGTGTCATTGGCCAGAACTCATAATATGGTCCTGTCAAGAAGTATAATCTCACTGTTTACCCATAAGGCACAGAATTGGGAATATTTGGGAAATAGAGCTAATGACTAGCATAGCCCATTTGCCCACTGTGGTAAAACATGTGGACATGATCTGCTTTTATCTGGTGAAGTTCCAAGAAGAAAAGGATTGCATGAGCAAGGATGAGGAAGCCCACCTGAGTTTTGCCTCTCCCTCTATCCTTTTCTGTGATATTGTTATGGTCACTTGCCTCCTTCTTCACCTATCTTACAGCCAGAGCCTTTCTCTTACCAGAAGCTTGCTATTCTGCTCTATTTCTGTCTGTGTTGTCTAGGCTCAAAACATGACAATGCATTTGACTATAGAATCTGACCCGTATCTCACATGAGGTCTCACCTTGGCTGCTTATCCCATTCATGATGCCTCAGATAACCAAGGGACCACTGCTACCTCATTTGGAACAGTGCTTAACTCGACAGTGGCAGGATTGGATTCTGTGCAGTGTGGTGAGGGGAGGAGAGATGGGCTGGGTGAGTCATCATTGTTATTTCTGTTGCATCCCCATTGATCTCACAAGGCTATTAAAAGAGCCAGTAACTAAGACATAGCTTGATTCTAGTTCTAAAAGTCAAGTGATAGCTGAAATTCACGATGTAAAGACAGTTCAGGAAATGGAGTGGAGGGAGGGCGCTGACTCTTGGGTCCACTGCTGGGAAGGAAGGTCTAAGCTGATAGGTTCACACATCCTTGGCCTCTGTGCACAGGACCTGTGTCAGGCAGCTAGCCATGGGATGCTTCTTCAGGCCACTGAGTGTGGCTTGGAGAAAGGAGAGTGAAGAAAGAGGGCTTTGGCATCATTTCTACACACATAACATTCACAAATTGTGCCAGGCAAGGGGGTGAGTGCAGAAGTAAGGAAAGTAAACAATATCCCTTGGTCTCACATAACTTAGATCTATTGAGGAAAGAACATGATTAAGGAAAGAACATGAATAAATAATATAAGCCATGAGAAGTGATCTGACAAGGATGAGTACAGGGTAAAAAAGGAATGGCACCTAAGCCAAACTGGGGAGTGAAGGTTGGCTTTCCTCATTTCAGGAATAGTCCCTCCTCTACATGGAGAACTGAAGGATAAGTAGGTGGAAGCCAGGTGAAGGCAGGTGGGAAGGAAGAAAATTACAGGAAGTTAGGTGTAGAAGGGATGGAAAGATCTGAGCCTAGAGGGGCAGGTAGAGACTAGATCATGAAGGATCAAGTAAGCTGTGTAAAGGCACCTGGGAATTATCCTGAGAGCAGTGAGGAGCCATGTACTGCTACCTCAGTTTGGATCTTGACTGTTCCCCAAATGCCTGTGTGTTGAAGGCTTGGTCCCCAATCCATGGTGCTATTGGGAGGTGGTGGAACCTTATTAAAGGTAGGACCTAGTGGAAGGAAATTAGGTTGTTGGAGAAGTGCCTTTGAAGGGATACTAGGAACACAGCCCTTCTCTCCTTCCTCTCTCCTCTCACCTCTCTCCTCTCCTCTCTCTCCTTCCTCTCTTCCCTCCTCCCCTCCCTCTCTCTCTCTTTCTTTCTCTCTCTCCCTTTTCTTCCTGGCCACTAAAGATGAACAGCTTCCTCTGCCACACATTCTCACTCTGATGTGCTGCCTTGCTGCAGTCCCCAAAACAGCCAACCATGGACTGAGGCCTACATTCTGTGAGCCAAAATCAACCTTTCCTCTTTTTAAGTTGATTATCTCAGGTATTGTTACAGTAACAGAAAACCAAACAATAAAGATGACATGCTTTTCAGACATTGCTGAGGAATCAGCATGGAAGATGGGTTGGGTTGGGAAGTGAAGATATTGGAGGCAGAAAGTCAGGTGAGAAATGATACTGACCTGGTTATGATAGTTATAATGGAGGTGGAAAGAAATAGATGGATCTGAGACATGTTTTGGTAGTAGAATAGAGAGATATGGAGGGGGAAGGAAAAGTCAGGAGTAAGGGTTGATGCCTAGGGTTCTGGCAGGACAACTGGATAGCCATATAGTGTGATAGTTGAGAGCAGTAGCTCTGAAGCTGGACTGTCTGGATTTTGAATCCCAGATCTGCCATTGATTTGCTGTGTGGCCTTGGACAAGTTCCTTAACTTCTCTGTGTCTCAGTTTCCTTTCCTATAAAATAAGCATATTAATACTGCCTTTGTTTTAATGGTTAAGTGAAATAAGACACATAAAATGCTTTGAACTTGGTCCAGCATAGAATGCACTCAATAAATGTTAGCTATTCTAGGGACCAAGGAAGAGGAACAGGCTCCAGAGAAATAATACTGGGCTCAGTTCTGGGCATGTGAACTTTAGGTTGTCTGTCACTACTGTGACTAAAAGACCTGACAAGAACAATTTTAGAGGAGGAAAAGTTTATTTGGGGTGTTATAGTTTTAGAGGTCTTAGTCGGTAGACAGCCGGCTCCCTTCCTCAGGGTTGGAGGAGAGGCTAAACACGATGGAAGAAGAGCTTGGTGGAGTGAAGTGGCTCATTTGATGATCTGGAAGTAGAGAGAGACTCCACTCACCAGATAGAAAATATATATCCAAAAGGAACACCTCTAATGCCCACCTCCTCCAGCCATACCCTACCTGCCATCTGTTACCATTCAGTTAATCCCAATCAGAGGATTAATTCACTGATTGGGTTAAGACTCATATAAACCAATCATTTCACCTCCAAGCCTTCTTGCATTGTCTCACATATGAGTTTGTGGGGGGGCACCTCACAACCAAACTATAACAGACACTTAAGTGAAAATCGACTCTATAGGTCTGAGACTCAGGAGTTATTGGATCCAAATATATAAATTTGAGAATCATCAGTTTATAGATGGTAATTGAAACCTTGGAAGATTGTGCATGGAGAATTTGGAGATTGGGAAGAAGGCCTTTGAGAAAGCTCTAGGAAACCTCAACATTTGTGGATGGACAGAGGTAAAGGAGCCCAATGAGGGGACTGATCAGCAACCAGAAAGGTGGGAGAGAAAGCAGGAGAGGGATGGGGATGTTGTTCAGTGGTAGAGCACTTGCCTAGCCTGTTTGAAGCCCTGGGTTCCATCCCCAGCCCTAAAAAAAAATTAAAAATTCAACCAAGATCACAGAAGCCAAGGTAAGAGAATGCTTCAGGATGGAGGCTTCAGCTAACTGTGGCAAATGCTTCAGAGAGGCCAGTATAAGGGAAGATCTGAGAAACATTGGAATTTAGGTGTGAAGAGATCATCTGTGCAAATAGCTTCAGTGGAGTAATAGAACTGGATGGCAGCTATATCAGGCTAAAGAGTGGGAGTGAGGAAATGGAGAGAGCAAGTGCAGACAGCTCTTTCAACAAGTTTTTTCTGTGAAAGGGAAGCGAGAGCAGATGATGGAGAGTTATGGGAAAGAGAGGGTATGCTTCAATGCTCACATGGAGGAAGCACAGCACAGAGGGATAGATGGGTGACGCTGGCCAATTGAGGGGCTAATGAAAGCTTCAGATCCCCAGGATGATGGAAAAAACTGAAAGCCAGGGTGCAGTTGCAGAGGTCAGACTCAATTGAGATGAGTCAGGGAAGGTGGAAAAAATGGATGGGGAGTGAACTTGGAGATTTGACTGTGGAAAGTTACTGTGTAATGACTTTCTCTGTGAAAATGGGTGTAGGGGATGTAACAAGGCTAAAAGTTTATAGATGATAGAGGAGGCTGTGTTGCTCAGAGATCCACTGGAGAGAATGGAGGAAAGAACCCAACAGGGAATCAGAGGTGGGTATTTCCTGGCCTAGTACATTTATAATGGTTACCATCCATGTGGCTGAAGTATTTTCACCAAGCAGTGCTTAGTGGTCCTAGGGCAGGAGGAGGAGGAGTAAGCATTTGGCTTTGTTAGAGTCTTAGGGATTGTAAGTGGGTGAAAGATGATCAATGGGGTAAGAAAGTTGAGGATATTGGCAAATGAGTAGTTAAAATGATCAACTTGCCTTGCTCTCTGATTCAGAAGCCCCTGTTCTTGCTGCCTCCAATAATTTCTCTCTGTTCTCCACTCAAGTTTCTGCTCACTCAAGGATTTTGTATTGTCTCATGGCTTCTGTCTCATGTGTGTTGGTGTGTGTCTACTGCTGTACTCATTGCTGACTGAGGACCCTCTCCATGTTTCCAGTTCAGATTCCACAGGAGAAAGGAACTGAGTGGTTCCATTGGTCATTATCTTCCACGTTTGATACCTAGCTCAGGCCACTGCCTTAATCTGCTGGCCAATCTATAGTTTTCTATCCTGAATCCAGGGTCTATGTCTGGTCCAGTTAGCTGTACCCAGCATCAACATTCTTCAGAAAGTATTGTGAGGAAACAGAATGGTTGAAATGTTGGACTTTGGAACCATATTCTTATGCTTGAATCCAGGCTATCCCACTGACTGTGTGGGCCTTGGAAAACTTACTTCCACTCTCTGATTCCTAGTTTTCTCATTTCTAAACTGGGTCTAATTAGAGTACCTGCCTCCTAAGGTCTCTGTGAGAACAAAATAATACATGTCAAGCACTTAGCACAATACCTTGCACATAGTTATTTCCCTGCAAGCATTATCATTATCATTATGATGACGATGATGATGATGACAATATTACTATAAAGGTAGGTACTTAGGGCCTAACAGACTTTTGGACAAGACATTAGGGGAAGCAAGATCCATACACTATTGCCATTGAATGAACACAGTCTTCTTTCCTTCACAGCAGCTCTTTGCCATTTCTGGTCTTTTGACCTTTCCCCAGGGAATGTTTGTTACCCTGAGGGCTCTAATGGCCTGAAGCCTTTGGACAACTGAGTCTGTCATGGGCTGGGGACCAGGCTGCTGGGTCTGCTTGTCATCAGCTGGGGAAGAATCCTGGCAGGCTGGCCTGTCTGGCTCAGACCTTGGTTCCTATGAGTCATGCTTCTCTTATGCTAAGCCCAGCTCAGATTTGGAAGGGGGCTAGAGGAATGGGGGCGGGCGAGGGGAAGAAAGGGAGGAGGAAGGCTGCAACTTATTTCTCAGTGTTTTCGTTAGTTCAAGTTGCAGGAATCTTTCCTTAGAAACCCTAGTGAGAGGATTTGAGACCCTATTCCGACCAAAACGCTATAGAGGGGATGCTTCACCTGGTTTATGCTGCCCAAAATGACTGAAGGGTGAGCAATACCTCCCCAGGCACCCTGACATCCAGGGCACACACTTTCCAGCTCTCTCTCTCTCTCTCTCATACAGCTTGATGCATAAAGATCTATCCTCCCAGAAAAAAAGTAAATTGCTGACATAGGAGAAGGGAGCAGATTCAAGAGGCCCAACACTCAAGAGATCGGGCCCCTTGAAATGCCTCACCCTCATTGAACAGGTCCCCCAGTTGTGTCTGAGCTGTTTTTTATTTTATTTTTTTTCCCAAGGCTGGTGACCAGGTCATCTAAAGGCATGTGAGATAATTTCAAGTAGTTAACGGTTGAATATTTTTTAAATGTTAATAGCCATGAATTTATTTTCATGTGTTTTAGAAAAAAAAACTTTAATTAACACATTAAAGCTGTTGACTTCAAGGGTATTATTGCTTATAATCATGCAGTTTTTTAAAGAAGTTTTTTGATGCATGTGGTAGTGGTGCACACCTGTAATCCCAGATACTCAGGAGGCTGAGGCAGGAGAATTCCAAGTTGGAGGACAGACTCAGAAACTTAGGGAGACCTGCCTCAAAACTAAAAATAAGAGCTGGGATGTAGCTCAGTGTTAAAGCACTTGCCTACATGCATGAAGCCCTGGGTTTTATCCCCAGTCCAAAAACAGAAACAAAAGACAATAAAATCAATAAAAAGGACTAGGGAGGTAGTTCAGTGGTAAAGTGCACCTGTGTTCAATCCTTAGCACCAAACAAATAAATAACATAAGAAGAAGTTTATAACGTATTTTGGGGAGGGGTGATTGTATTGGGTATTGATCTTAGGACCTTGCACATGCTAAGCAAGTGCTCTACCACTGAGCTACATCCCAAAGTCTATAAAGAAGTTAATTTAAGGAACAATATCAAATAGATTGGTAATATCGTTGTTCAGCATGTGTCAAAAGTCATGAAGATGACTGAAGTTTGGAAATCACTAGCATTAATCAAATGCCTTTTCTGCTCCCTCTCTGTCCCCACTCCCAGGCGTGGGGCTTCTGATTTGGGAATTGTCTATTAGACATATTAATCTATGTGGTCAACTGTCAGCTTGACATGTCAAAGCCAAAAATCTTTTTTTTTATTTCTTTTGGTATTGGGGATTGTCCCCATTGAGCCACATCCCTAATGCATTTGTATATTTCATTTAGAGACAGGGTCTTACTAAGTTGCTTAGGGATTTGCTAAATTGCTGAGGCTGGCTTTGAACTCATGATCCTTCTGCCTCAGCTTCCTAAGCCAAAGCCAAAAATCTTATCTCCATTTCTATGCTTCCTGTGTCTGTCAAGGTCTCTTCCCCCATCCTATCTGACCCTCTTTCCTCTCCCTTTTCCACACTCAATCATTACATTGATCAAGTTCTGCTAATTCCCCTTCAGAATATCTCTTGCATGATACCCTTCTAGCTGTCATCACCCATTTGAGTACCACAGCTGCAGTCTGCACTTCACCATCCAACTAATCTTCCTCAAGTACAGCTTTCATCATGAATTTTTCTTGCATTGGTTCTCCACTAAACATCAATTCATGGCCAAAGTCCTGAATGGGCAATTTTTAGCCTTTGAATATGGTGCCAACCTACAATCTGCCACATCTCCCATTTCCTTTCTATGACCCATCTAGGTCTTTACTTTTCCTTGGAAACACTATGCATATTTCTAGCTCTAACTCTTTCTTATTCCCCTTGCTTAAAATAGTTTCCTCAGTCCTTTCTTCTTGGTTACTTAATTACTTTTCATATATTGTTATCTGTGTTTGTTTTTCATCTTTCTAAGTGGACTTAGCTTGCTGAGGTAAAGAAGCATGTTTTCCATTTCTTTTGTAACTTCTTTGGTACTTAGCAAAGTGCCAGGCACACAGTAGGTACAGTTGGGTATGCTTTGGGCTGAAAGTAACAGAAAACCCAACCTATAGTGGCTTAAACAAATGGACATGATGTGGTTTTTTTTCACATAAATCTTTAAAGGTGGGTGGTTGCCTTCTATGCTGCTATCCATGGTGAATTGACTTTCATTCTCATACTTGTTGCATTATGGTTGCCATATGGTTGTTTTATTCTCAAAAATTATATCTGCATCCTAGCACAATGAAGAAGGAAGAAACAAAGGCCTTCTCCTTAGGGGGCTTTGTCCTGTTATTTGGGAAGGGGAGACTTCCTAGACAACTGTCCCTTATGTCTCATTACCAAGAACTGTGTCATGTACTCACTCTTAGACCAATAATTAGTTCAAAACAAATATAATAATTAAAGCCTGGGCCTAGAACTGGGTCTTCCCAACTGTCTGATATGAAAGGATCTTTGCCAACTACCTAAAAATATTGGAGCTCTGTTAGTGAGCAAAAAGATATAGAGGATGGCTATTAGGTAAGCAACAAGCAGCATCTACCACAAGTCTCAATAAAGACTGGTTCAGAGAACAACTGGCCTGTTCTGGTTCTGAGTCTGGTTCTGAGACTTGCCAGGGATAAGACTAAGAGTTTTCCAGAAAATCCAAATTCTCTGTGCCCACATAACTGCACCTAAGTGTCCCTGACTCACCATTGGAAGGTCAGACTGATGCTGTGGACTTTCTCAGCACTGCCTACCCCACTGAAAGCAAGAATCTGGGAAAAGCATTGTATGGCACTTATTGTCCCTGGAAACCCACTTCAAGGACTGAAAGGGAAATGAATGGGTAGAAATCACCCCTGTCTTTTGTTCTTTGATTTTCAGATATATTTTCTGAAGTAATTCTAAAATTGAATTTGCATTTAAAGAACCATCTAGAAGAAGAAATTTCCTAAAAGCAAATTGTACAAAGTGCTACTTATCATAGCAACAAATAGATACAATCCAAACAGCCAATAATAGGGATTTGACTAAGCAAACTATGAATTATAGTACTTTAGTTTATAAAATGTGGCCACCAAATGTGACAATTATGTGAACTCTGACAATTATTTCAAGAAAAAATATATATGGGATAATGTGTAGTGGAAAAGACAGAATAGTATAGTAGATACCTACCAACTGTGTAAAATGAAAGAAATCATTCCTGCCTGTGGTCTTTGGTTTTCAGATATGTTTTCTAAAGTAGTTCTGAAATTGAATTTGCATTTAAAACAAAAAAGACAATCCAGAAGAGGAAATTTCCAGAAGACAAAGACTAGGGACAGTTGTCCTACTTGAAATTGAAGAGGCATTAGACAACCCAGACCTGTTTGTTGAAATCAAATGCCAATTCTGAGGCAGTTCAGGGTCATTGATGGGGAGTTTCTATTCAGCTGGAGTCTAGGAAGTGGAAGATGGAGTATCCAACATTGTTCCAGTCTTTCACCACTAAGACAGAAAGGTTAACTTAAGTTTGAACTTGAACCTGGGTCTTTTCTCTAATAGACAGCATTCTGAATGTAGAGAGAAAGAGACTTGGCCTCCACAGGAACACTTCTCTCTGCCTTGCTGCTGAGAAGACCCCTTTCTTCTCTCACAGCTGACAAAGCGTTTTGATGGAAGATTCCAGAACAGTGTGCATTACTCTGTGGAGACCCAGTGTGAGTTCCTTCCTGAGGTTTCTTGGCATGGGCTGTGCTTCCCCCCTCCTCCCACTCATCATCCAAGGTTTACACTGTAAATATCTGGACAGGGTGAAAAGAAAAACCAGACCTCCAATTCGGGGCTGCTCTGCTGGAGTCTAAGCCCAGGGTGTGTTGTTGATACAGAAGATAGTTCTCTCCCAAGAGTTTACTGAAGGGGATTTTTTTTTGCTGGTTCAGTTTTCCAGCTTTATTCAAGGGACTAAAGACATGAGGGAAGCAGGATGGGTGTGTATGTGGGTTAGCAGGGAGGAGAGACTTGTTTTTCTCTCTTTTCCTGACCAGTTATGACCCAACAATAGCTGTCATTTTTTGAGTATTTACTCTGTGTCATGTTTTATCCTTAAAACAGCTTGACTAATTATTATCTTCCCATCTTATTTTGAGGGAAACAGGCTCAGATAGAAGTTACACCAAATCATTTACAGGGGATGCCAGGATACACACTATAATATTTCTTGAGCCTTCTACTCCATGACAAGCCTTATGTTGTACACTGGGTATAGAGATGTGAATAAGATCAGGCCACAGGGCTGGGGATATAGCTCAGTTGGTAGAGTGTTTGCCTTGCATGCATAAGGCCCTGGGTTCAATCCCATCACAACCAAAAAAAAAAAAAAAACAACTACATATGTGTAATATGAATTGTAATGCATTCTGCTGTCATATATAACAAATCAAAATTTTAAAATGATCAGGCCACTACTTGCAGCCATGAGAGAGGTGGATTACAAACAAGGGGGCGGTGATGAGATAGGATATTGCCTGCTCTGATAAGGAAGAAGCTGATACTATTGGAGCACATAGAAGGGGCACCCATCACAGACAGGAGCAGGAGGTGGGGCATCAGTGAGGACTTTCCAGAGAATGTGGTGTCTGGGATAGGTCTGGAGAAAAAGGAGGAATCAGCCAAATGAAAGACATAGAAGGAAAAAAGTGATCCAGGCAGAGGGCATAGCATTGCTGAAGGCCAGTATCAAGAGGAAGCACAGAGCTTTAAGCGGGGTTGGGTATGGCTGGAATAGGCTGAAAGCTGAGACTGGGGAGGTGGGCAGGGTCTTCCCTGTGAAGCACCTTGCAAGACACAGGAAGGGTTTTGGGTTTCATTATCAGTGTGATGAGTGATTTGTGCTAGCAAGTGATCTGTTCTTTTTTGTTGTTGTTGTTTTTAAGTGACCTGTTCTGATTGGCTCAATGTGGCCCCTGTGTAGAGAACAGGCTGTAAGGAATCTTGAGGGGAAATGGGACTATCCCAATTGTTCTGTTGTCACAGTGGCTTCACGGTGTTAAAGCAAAGGGAGACAGATTGAAATTTTATTGTTTGTTTGTTTATGGTAGAGCCAACAGCACTTATGGATGGATTCAAGGTAGGGAGAGAAGGGGAAGGATGAATCAAGTCATGATTTCGGACTCCAAAGACCTCAACTTCCCTCTCTGTCCAGGAGGCTCCAGTTAAGACCCTCCTTAGGTCAGCCTAGAGATCTGGAGCATTGGAACTTGCTGGGAAATAAGTGTGTTCTTGCTTGTCCTTGAGACAGTGGGCCAGGAGAGAAACACAGGAGAGTCTGATTGCTTGTTTCTCTCCTGATTGCTTGGGCCAGGAGAGAAACACAGGAGAGTCTGATTTATAGAAGTGAGCACTTATGTGTTCACACCAAATGTGTATATGTTTATACACATTATTATGTGCCCATCACTTTTTAAGTTATTTACAAATATTTACTTGTTTAATTCTCATACAACTGCTTTTGTGATTCTAAATGGCAACAAATAGATACAATCCAAGTGGTAGTAAGTGGGAGACCTGGGATTCAAACAGGTAGTGTTACTCCAGAGTTCTGTGCTGCCCCTTCTATGGAGTCACTCACTCACTCATTCATTTGTTCATTCATTCATTCTTGCTTTTCACTATGTAATCACAGAGGACATAATATGTCCTAGGAACTAGAGGCAGAATGATCTACGAAACAGACCCAATCTCTGCCCTCAAGGAGTTCACAGTTCAGTGGAGGAGGCAGATACCAGGCAAATAATTGCAAAAGTATACATGCTCAGAGAGCCTAGAATAGAGAATTTTATCTAGTCAGGGCACCTCAGAGAATGTTTCTTTGAGGATGTGATAGATACTTGAGATAAAACATGAAGGATGCACAGTAATTTATTAGGACAAGAAGGGAAGGGTCAGTGCTGCAGATAGAGGAACCAACACATACAAGGACCCTATGGTGGGAGGGAGCATGGTGCCCTCCACCCAGGCACCCAGCTTCCTTCAATTACCTTGTTTCCTGTTCCTGCACCTTCCCTCCATTCTGGCATAATAGAGCAGCACACCCTTCCTCTGCCCTTCCAGTCCCATGCTCAGCCTTCTGACTCTGGGAACCTGAAGAAGGCCTGCCTGTCACCAGCACACTGGGCCCTTTCCTTTCCTCACTCTAACTGATTCTTAACTTTTGGCTCTTCACAGAAACTTCCTTGGTGTGTGGGCCTCCCTTCCTAACCTCAGCCCACAAATGCACTTACCCTTAGCTCCCCAAAACAGATCAGAAGGACAGGGATAAATTGCATCAAATGTGAAGGGACACAGTTCAAGAAGTCCCCAGCATTTTCCATGTGCTATAAAGCAGACTGAACTGAGACTGGGAGACAAGAATGCTTGCTGGCAGCAGGGCTATTCCCTGATGTTTTGAGAAAGGAAGGAAGGAAGTCAAGAGATTAGTATTTATTGAATGTCTACTGTGTGCCTGGTTGCACATTAGGGGTCCATTCATTGTCACAACAACCTTATGAGAAGATGATGCTATTCAAGTTGTCTGTAATATCCCTTCTTCCCTATGTGGCTGTGGGACACATAATCTTTGACTTTCCATCTGATAGACTGCAAGGTCAATAAATACTCAATAAATAATTTGATCTTTTTTTTTCCAGTGCTGGGGATGAAACCCAGGACTTCACATGTGCGAGGCAAGCACTCTGCCATTGAGTTATACACCATGGCTCAATTATATTTCTTAAATTGAATTGCTGACACCGTGATATTGAGGCAGTATGTCCTAGAAGAACAAACCCAGGATTTGATGGTCTTCAGTGCCCGTATATCTCTGGAAAACCCATTTCATTTTTCCTTTCTTTCGTTGTTTCTCTTTTTTAAGTACCTGGAGTTTAACCCAGAGCCTGTCACATGTTAGGCAAGTGCTCTACCTCTGAGCTATATCCCCAGACCTTTTTATTTTTTATTGAGACAGGGAGTCACTGAGTTGCTGAGGCAGGCCTCGAACTTGTGATCCTCCTGCCTCAGCCCCCTGAGTAGCTGGAATGACACGTGTGTACTACTACATCTGGCTCTATTTCATTTTTCTGAACCTCTGTTCCTCATGTGTAAAATATGACTAATGGCACCTACATCCCAAAGGGTTGTGAGCACATGCAAATGCCTTGGTAACCTCTAAAATGCTGTACAAGCCAGTGGATGGGGGCATCACATGCACTCCCAAGTTAGACTTTTAGTTGTCCAAGTGTCATCTAGGTCTATAGTTTCCAAATATAAATTGGTGCTCCATGTTAAGACTTGTCAATCTTCTGAGTTAAAAAAAGGAGAAATACTGATGATGTAGTTCTTTAAAAAGCTAAATTTGTTCAGTTTTTACAATTTAAAAAAATGTCATTCCAAATTTTTGTTTCTGACATCTTGGTTTCAGTAGATGGCAGTTGTTTAAAAATGCCCTTACTTGGTCAGATAAACTGTTAGCACTAGCATACAAGAGCCAGAAGTAGTAGACAGCTTGAGAGAACCCTGGTGGGACTTGGGTGACAAGGGCTTTGGGGTGGCCTTTCTGGAGGAGAGGAGGTCTGAGAAGAGTCAGGAAGGATGAACAGGAATATGTCAGGCAACAAAGGGTAGGAAAGACACAGACTGGAGAGCTGGAACAGGGTGGGACTAGGGACCTGTACAATGCAGACAATACACAGCAAGTTAGACCCTCTGAACTTCTTTGGCCAGAGCTGGTGGCACTGCATAATGTTGGGGCAGGGGAGTGAGTTGCTTTATCCCAGACACCCCTGACTCCCAGACAAGGATGAAAAATACCAGGCCACTGCTGCATCAGACCGTAACAGTTCCCCAACCCCAGCTCAAAGGTGGCTGCTCCTGCAGCCTGCCCAGGCACTTGCCACCTCACTCTGCATAATCCCCAACTTGTCTTTGGACTTGGACTTCAGACTTTGTCTATGCTCTCCCTCCTTTCCTGGCCCAGCAGCCTCAGCAAACCAGGAATCACTCACCTCCATGTGTGGGAATGCCAATGGCTCACAGCCCAAACACAGGCTCCTCGGAAACTCTGAATACCCCTTCCCCCTCCACACAAAACCACCCACAGGGACTGGAAACAGAGG
This sequence comes from Marmota marmota marmota, assembly GCF_001458135.2. NCBI lineage: Eukaryota > Metazoa > Chordata > Mammalia > Rodentia > Sciuridae > Marmota > Marmota marmota. The sequence goes on along the minus strand of NW_026000294.1, from coordinate 880,535 downwards.
TGGGGGTGGGGCATTGAGGCTGATTTCTTTCCCTAGAATGCCACATGGACCACCTGGGGATGGAGATGGGGAGACAACCCCCACCCCTACATGACCTCTGGCCTCTACAGACCATACCATTGTCTGCAGGCGGCTGCAGGAGGCCCCAGACTGCTGGGAGGGCCAGGTTGGTCTGAGGGAGCTGAAAGCAAGACCATCTGAGCATGCGCTTTTGCATTCCAAGTGGTGGGTCTGGATTATCCATTTCTGGGATTTCTCCGGACCTCTGCTCTATTCATTAGCATATTTTTTTCCACCTGGAGTCCTTTGGCCAGTGGGTGCAGCCACAAGTTAGTCTAACCAGGGACAAAGGCCAGGGGTCTGCCAGCTGCCCATCTGGCCCATGCAAGAGGCAAAGTATAACTTGTAGAAGAAGAGAAAGTCCACAGGGACAAGGGCAAGGCTAAGGAACTGCAGTAGCAGTCCCAATGCCCATCTGGATGACCCAAGCCTGGCCAATCTCAGCAGGCATTCCTCACTCCCTGTTTAGGGCAGGTCACCATGGTATTTTGCCTGCTGGTGCAGTGGGACAGGGGAAAAATAAAGCAGATGAGTGAGCCTGAGGGTGGAGGGTTGGGGGACAGTTAATAACAGGAGAAGAGCTGGACTTTTTGCTCCAGTTCCAGCTGGAAGTTGAGTCAGCAGCAGGGTGGTGTGGTTGCTACAGGGAGAAACCTTTGTGTCCTTATGAACCCAGGGATTCCTGCCATTATAAGTGCCCAGCAATGGCACATGCCTAACAGGACTCCCAAGGGCCCAAGTAAGCATCTATGCCATGGCTCTGCTCCCACCCATGGCACAGTGAGTTTTTCTTATGATTGTAAATGCTCCCTATCCCTGTGGCTGGACTTTAACAGCTTTGTTTATCATTCCCGCACTGAACCGACTAGCCATTCCTGTGGGTGGGTGTTAGCTACACCTGACTGATGTCTGGTCTATCTTGACATTTAGTGGCATCCTGTAGCTGTGAGGGGGAGAGAAGTTAATGCTCATTTTGACAGAAGCATTAGAGTTAAGTCAAAATTCCTGGGCTTGGCATTCAAAGACTTCAACTATTAATCTTTTATAATGCTCAACATTCCAATGCCACATATTTGGATCTCCAACACACACACCACACACACACACACACACACACACTTCTGAATTTCTGAATACCTGTACACTTGGCATTGTGCCAGAAATATATACAGCTAGAGGATAGAATATTTTCAGTTTTCATTTGTGTATTTGCCATTTCACAGTCATGGGTATGGTGTCAAATTTCTTTTGCAAGTTGACAATTCCCAACTGTGTGTGTCTACATATATTTGGATGATCAACATTTGATATAGTATTTGGTGTTGCTCTAGTCATGTGTCCGTGTCTAACCTGCACTAACAGACCACAGAAACCAATTTGTTCTATGATTTTTGATGTAAAGCTAACAAAACTCTTACGGAAATAGGTTGAAGAAAGTCAGCCTGGGAAATTTTAAATTATAAGCATATAAAGAGGAGCTTATTTCTCAAGAAATTCAAACAAACAGAACAAAGATAATGGACCTCAATTCTGCCTAACTTAAGTGCCACCTCCTCCATGAAGTCCCCTCAGCCTCTTCTAGCCAGACAGCATTTCTCCATCCTACCTGTTCCACATGCTTCCTCTGATTTATTTTGGAGGCTGTGGTGTGTTCTCCCTTGGGTTATGGTTAGGATTGAATTCAGTTCTCTTCTGCTATTCCTGTGAGTTCCCTAAAACCACATCTCACCTTTGGTTCTGTTATGGTTTGGATGTGAGGTGTCCCCTGAAAGCTCACATGTGAGACAATGCAAGAAGATTTGGAGGAGAAATGATTGGGTTATAGCTTTAACCCAATCAGTGAAATAATCCCTGATGGGATTAACTGAGTAGTGACTGGAAGCAGGTGGGGTGTGGCTGGAGGAAGTGGCTCATTGGGGGTGTGGCTATGGGGTATATATTTTTGTATCTGGAGCATGGAATCTCTCTTTTTGCTTCCTGATCATCATGTGGGCGGCTTCCCCCTGTCTTACACTTCCACACGATGTTCAGACTCACCTCGAGCCCCAAGGAATGAAGCCTGTTCTCTATGGATAGAGACCTCTGAATAAAATCTCCAAATAAACCTTTTGTCTTCTACAGTTGTACCATTTGGGTTCTTTAGTAAAGGCAGCAAAAAATCTGACTAAAACAGGTTCCTTCTTGACACTAATGGCCTTTAGAGTGGCTATTCACACAGCCACTCCAAGAATAACTGCTGGAGATGCATGGCTTCCTTCCTTGTTGGGGTTTGCTCATATCATATCTGGGGCTTTAAAGCCCCAGAGTTTTTCATTGGTGAGAATAAGTACTGTTTGCAAGGAGCACCTCTCCATTGTCTCCCTGATATCCATCATCCCTTTCCCTGTTACTTTGTATGGCTCTCCAAGCTATTTCCTTGTCTCTCCTCTCCTCGCTACCTGCGTTGCACAATCCTGCCCACCTCACACCTAATACAGTAAACAGAGGAGCCCCTCACATTCTTTTTCTTTCCTTTTTGGGGGTCCTGGAGATTGAACCCAGGGGGCTCTACCACTGAGCTACATCCCCAGCTCTTTTTATTTTATTTTGAGACAGGGTCTTGCTAAGTTGCTGAGGCTGGCCTCCAATTTATGATCTTCCTGCCTTAGCCTACCTAGTCTCTGGGATCAAAGTCTCTGGGATTACAGGTGTGAACAACTGTGCCTGGAATCCATCACTTTATTTCTTGCCTCAGCCTCTTTCCCATGAGCACATGAGAGAAGGAGAGAAGAAGAAAAGCCACGTATCCCCAAAAGTTATTCATGGAGTGGTTATTCAAGCAGGCTCTGTGCTAAAGGCTGGTGGTGTCAAGAAGAAACCTGAGAACTGCTCCCCTGGAGATGTTTCTCTGGGTCATAAGGAGGCATGCGAGCCTTAGAGGGCTGAGGTCATTCCATGACCCTTCTCCTTATTTGCTTTTAATGCAGGAAAGATAAGTTTTTCTTTGTGTGGTAAAATTTACTATTTTTAATCATTTTAAGTGTGTAGATTAAGTGGCATTAAGTACATTCACATAGTTATACAACTATAACCCCCACCCATATCCAGAAAATTTTCATCCTCCCAAACTCTGTACCAATATCTCTCTGTATCAGTAATTCTCCCTTCCTGCAACCCTTTTTAAACCAAAATTCCACTTTATGTCTCTATTAATTTGACTACTTCTGGTATCTAATAGAAACAGAATCATATATGTCCTTACATGATTGGCTTTCTTTCACTTAATACCATATCATTAAGTTTCATCCATATTGTAACATGTCAGAATTTCCTTCTTTTTAAAAGCCAAAGTGTATTCCATTGAATACTACATAGTATTTATCCATACATCTGTCAATTGATATTTAGGTATATTCCACCCTTTGGCCATTGTGAATAGTTTTGTTATGAACATGTGTGTCTAAATGTTAATTCAAGCCCCTACTTTCAATTAAGGAATAGAGAATTGACTTGTTGAGTCATATGCTAATTCTATGTTTGCTTTTTTGATGAACCATCATACTATTTTCCACAGTGGTTGTACCATTTTACAACTCCACCAGTGATGTATATATAAGGGTTCCAATTTCTTCACATCCTCACCAACACTTGTTATTTTGTGTTTTGGATGATAGCCACCTGAATAGAGATGAAGTGGTAGCTGATTGTTGTTTGGATTTAAATTTCCCCAATGATTACTGATTTTGAACATTTTTTTCATGTGCTGGGTCTGTAAATTTTTGACCTATCTGTGAGACTGCATTTAGCCTTGCTTTTCAGGCAACCTAGGATGTTGGACATGCCCATGGTTTTGCAAGTTAGAATAGCCTTGACTTAAAGGCTTTGTTGTATGGTCAGTTATCTCTGGACTCCCCACAGACTGAGGCTGTAAGCCCATAGCCAGCCAGTGCTGCAGTTTCTCTTACTCTCTGCCTGTGCTTGTCAAACTTCCCATAGCTGGTGTATTTCTTCAATTTTCTGTTTTCTACTGTTTTTAACCCATTTAGTCCCACATTACTGTGATAACTAGTCACCCATCCTGAAGAGGAAAAGATTTCAGGGATCTGTAATAGGAAGAAAACAGGAAGTGACAGATTTCTTTGAACCCATTTTCTGGTAAAAATAGTAAATAAATTTGCTTCTCCCTGTGTGCAAAACAAACAAATGAAGTAACCCTGTTTTGTTTGTCTACAAGCAGCCCTGTCCCTTCTTAGAAACTTACCAGTTCTCCATTAGTATCAGATGTAGAATAGGAAATGTATCTTTGAGAGGACAAGTGTCAAATGCCTGGATTTGTCACTAAACATGCCATCCAGGAATTTCCTTTACTGTTTGATCTCTGAGTGAGTGTGAAGAACTGGTGACTCTTATGGAAAACAAATGAACCAAAAAAATGCCTTTTTAGATTCTTAACAGTAGGAGGGTTTCCAGTTGGAGTAAGGACACTGTCTGAGTCCATTTGGGCTTCTATAACAAAATACACCAGTTAATTAATAAACAATAGACATTTTTTGCTCACAGCTCTGGAGGCTGCGAAGTCTAAGATCAAGGCATTGGCAAATTTGCTGTCTGGTGAGGGTGTGCGTCTTCACATGGTAGAAGTGGCAAACGAGTTTCTTCCCTCTTTTATAAGGACACTAATCCCATTCATGAGAGTGCAGCCTGTATGATTTAATCACCTCCTACGGGTCCCATTGTTTAATGCCATCACATTGGATTTTAAATTCTAACATATGCATTTGGTGTGGGGTCACCAACATTCAGACATAGCAGATGTGTTTCCTCAGTTTTGGATTCCTCTTAGAGTCCTCTCACTGATTCTTACTGTCCAAACTACATCAGATTGCTTGGGGCATACTACTTTTTTATCCAACTGGGGACCAGATCTAGATCCTTCTCCTTTGGGCTCCAGAGACATCTGGCATTCTCAACAGGGAAGTTATAAAATACTACAGGAAAACAAGGAGTGAATCACTGCAAAAATTAAAATTAGCAGCATATGAAATAGATGTTTCCTGAGTTTAGGTTTAAGATCTGACAGTGAATACCATCTGAACCATGAAGAGCCAGGTTGGTCTTTCACTTGACTTCTTTCTGTCCTAGCTTCTAGTCTGGTTTTGGGGTTGGGAGGTTATTGCTATCTAACTTTCCATTGGGAGGAGCTTCTAGGGCAAGATCCCAAGGGACCATGTTTCACATCATCTGTTCTTCAGTTCCCTTCAGCTACAACCTATATCCCTGTCTGGGCAGTAGCTGTGTCACCAGAGCTGCATCCCCAAACAAGAGGTCTTTGGAATCATCTTTCCCAAATGGCCCCACATTCCTCTGGGAGTAGGGGTACACCTCATGCTTTTGGATGGGACATGAATATTATTTTAATAGCAGTGCATTTGTGTTTATAGTTTCCATCTTTTTATTGTGGGTATGGTGCTGGAAATTGAACCCAAGGCATTATACATGCAAAGTAAGCATCTACCACTGAGCTACAGCCCCAGCTCCAATAGTTTCCTTCAATTTAGGTCATGTGGTGGTGGCTTTCATTTACATGAAGTATACTGAGTTTCTTCAAATTAAAGAGTGAGAAATAGAAAATTAAATAGTAGTTCAGGAAATATGTGAATATAATAAAAGTTGGGAAGATGGACCACCATCCTGGAGTTGGGACACACTGCCTTAGAGAGACCTGCCTCTCTAAGAAGACAGTTGCTAAGAGGAGTGTGTGACAGGAATTACCAGCATTCATTTCCAGGGGCCTTCCCCTTTCTGGATCTCTGATGCAGTGAGAGCAAGGAAATCCTAGAATAGATTTTTCTTGGTCCTCTTTGAATAATTCTATTAATAGTCTACTCTGTGAGCATGGACATGGGGCCATTGACTTTATTTTATTTCCTTATTAACTTCTTTCTAATGCTTTTCTTGCCAAAATTCAAGGCAGAAATGTTGGTTTCTTAGTCCTTTTCTGTTTCTATGGCTGAATACCACAGATAGGTTAATGTATGAAAAACAGAGGTTTATTTGGCTCATGACTCTGGAGGCCAGGCAGCCCAAACTATGGCAATACCATTAGATGAGGGCCTTCTTGCTACATCATAATCATATCACATGGTGACACCCAGCAAGTGTTGTAGGTTCCACTTTTTCTTATTATAAAGCCATTAATCACATCTTCAGGGCCTCACCCTCATGACCTCCTCTAATCCTAATTACCTCCCCAAATTCCCACCTCCAAACACCTTCAACATATGAATTTGAGGATTCAGTTTCCAGCACACAAACTTTTGGGGAACACATTTAAACCACAGCAGTGGCTAAACCTCAAATTACTCTTCTTTGGAAGAATTTCTTTAGCTCAATAATTTACCTCCCAATCTCAGCCTGGACCTTTCAGAAAGGGGATTTTTCAAATCTTTTCTCCTTTTATTCCACACTTTTCCAGCCCATATTCTCTCAAGGCCCTACACAGGAAGAATTCATAAACAGATTTTGCCCTACGAGGTTCATCCACACGAGGTTCATCTCCATCTATTTCTAAGACTACTTCTTGCTCCAGTGTGTTGCTGACATTTCCACCACAGTGGGAAGGGATTCAGGGCCAGCCCCTACCTTGATCCAAGTGCTGCACTAGGCCTTCTATCTGATTGAGCTCTTTGGATGCTCACACTAACCCATTAGAGATCATTTGACACCTGAGGAAATTAAGGCTCAGAGAAGCTCAGTAACTTGCCCCGGATCATGCAGCAAGGAAGGGGCAGAAGGCAGGAGCATGCACCTCAAGTCTCCTGGCTGCCGCACACTTCTCCCTGCCTCTGGGGGGTTTTCCTTTTCCTGCCTGGTGCTGCTTGGACAACTAACAAATTGTCTCACACAGGGGCTTTCTCTTTTGCCTGCAAGAACAATGAGCTTAGGGGGAAAACAGATTGATTCAAGTTGAATTTGTCCTAATGGGAAACCTGCCAGAGCATCTCTGGAGAGCCTGGGACTGGGCCCAGTTGGCTGTCAGGATGTGGCCTGGAGCCTTGCTTCCCTTCCTGGCTCTCCCTTTATCTTCCTACTCTCTTTCACTGCCTTCTGCTCCCTGACCCCACTGCCCCTTCCGTGGGAGCTGAAAGCAAGCTACTCAGAACGAAATGGCTTTTGTTATTCAACCTGGAGAAGTGTCCCTCTGCCTTTTCTGGAAATCTGCTCATGGCTGAAAAGGGAGAGCAGGGTCACTTTAGTGTTGTTTGTTTTGTTGGGGAGCTAATAATCAAAGCTCCTTCCATATATTATTGCTTTTGTCCCCACTCCCTTCTAATCACTGATTCTAGCCTTATTCTTTAAAAACATAACTAGTGAATGATAAATATGCACACCCTTAGCCTGAAATTTCAAATTACTGATGAGCTGATCTTAAGCTGCCTTTTCAGTTTCATGATCAATTGGTATTACTTACTCTGTCCTCATCTCCCTCCTCACCGAAATACCCACCATGCACCAAACACTCCTGGCTTTCTGGCCTCCTTGTTCTTCCCATTTCTGCCTGTTTGGCAGCCAGTAAGAGTACTACTCCAAGCTGAAACCTTGGGTTGAGAGGCACACCTGTCAGGCTTATCCTCTAGAAGCTTCAGTTTACTTCTCTCTCAAACGTGGCTAATTATATAGCCCACTTTCCTTGTTAAATAGTTGTGATAATAAGACCAAATAATCTGAAAGAGTCTTTGTAAAATGTGAAATATTAGGAAAAGCCACTTCTATTTTTATTAGTGCGATTATTCATAGAGAATAATTGGTTTCATTGGGGCACATTTGTACATACATATTAACATATATTGATCATACCCACTCCCATTGTCCTCCCTTGAGAGAAAACATGTAGGTCTTACCTTTCTGAGTCTGACTTATTTTGCTTAACATGATGCTCTCTGCTTCAATCCATTTTCCTGCAAACGACATGATTTTGTTCTTTACAGATGAATAATCATCCATTATGTATATATACCACATTTGTTTATCCACACATTAATCCCTTGGCAGGCACCTAGGCTGATTCCATAACTTGGCCATTGTGAATTGTGCTGCAGTTAATGTGGGTATGCATATATCTCTGAAGTATGCTGACTTTAATTCTTTTGGGTAAACACCGAGGAGTGTTATAGCTGGGTCTCATGGTGGTTCCATTACTAGTCTGTTTAGGAATCTCCATACTGAATTTCATAGTAGTTGTATTAATTTATAATCACACAGTGTGTAAGTGTTCCTTTTCCCTTACATCCTCAACAACATTTATTATCATTTGTATTCTTGGTTTTGTTTGTTTGTTTGTTTGTTTGTTTTTGTTACTGGGATTGATCTCAGGCACATTCAACCACTGAGCTACATCCCCAGCCCATTTTGTATTTAATTTAGAGACAGGGTCTCACTGAGTTGCTTAGCGCCTTGCTTTTGCTGAGGCTGGCTTTAAACTCATGTTCCTTCTGCCTCAGCTTCCCAAGCTGCTGGAATTACAGGCATGTGCCACTGCATCTGGCTTATCATTTGTATTCTTGATGGTTTCCATTCTAAATGGGGTGAGATGGAATCTCAGTGTAGTTTTGATTTGCATTTTCCTGATGGCTAAAGATGTTGAACATTTTTTAAAAATATTTTTTTAGTTGTAGATGGACACAATACCTTTATTTATTTTATTTTATAACTATTTCACTTATTTATTTTTATGTGGTGCTGAGGATCAAACCCAGGGCCTTGCACGTGCTAGGTGAGCATTCTACCACTGAGCCACAACCACAGCCTACCTTTATTTTGTTTATTTTTATATGGTGCTGGGGATTGAACCCAGTGCCTCACTCATGCTAGGCAAGTGCTCTACCACTGAGCCACAACCCCGGCCCCTGAACATTTTTTATATAGTTATTTGTACTTCTTCTTTGAGAAGTATCTGTTCAGTTCCATTGCTTATATGTAAGGGTAAATGACCCATCCAGTAGGTCTCAGCTTAATGGTACCACCATAATGCCTTGGGTAGAAGCAAGAACTCCTCTCTCTGCAGGGGTGCAGCACATGGAGATTATTGATGGTGTGCATCACTTTTTGCGCAGCACAATATATTTAGTTTGAAGTCTGCTTATCCCTCTCCAGACCTGCAAGTTTATGTGGAGGACAGAGAAGTGGCTTGGGCACTAAGCCTAATAAGCACAATGGCTCAGCTGGGTGCATGGTAAATTCTCAGAAAGAATTTTTTTGAGCTGAGGATGCAATAATAAATAAATATCGAAAAAGAGCCAATTCTGTGGCTTGGAAACTAATCTTAAGCACCATATACATGCCTACTCTGGAAGCTATGAAGTAAGGCAAAACAGCCGGGATTGGGGTATGATGGCTACAGAGGGAGGTGATGGGAATTTTTAAAATGACTTACGTTAATTTGTTTCATTGGATTCTTGATTGTGTGTGTGTGTGTGTGTGTGTGTGTTTATTCAATTCAGTCTGCAAGTTTCCCCCAAATCTTTGGGGAATAGAAAGTCAGAAAAGTAGTTCTATACATCTCTCTAGTATGCCCCCAAATATCACATGGATGAGTCAAAAAGCAAAACACAGCCTCAGGAACTTGCTCCTTGGGTCTCATGCTCTGCAGCCACTGAGCAACAGAGAAGGGTCCCAGGGCTCTGGGAGATAGATCCAGGATGTGACATCTTCTAAGAAAACTGCATCCATGAAACAGGGAAAAAAGAGTCTGGATACCAGGAACTTTCTATGATAAAATCTTTCTTTTTTATACCTTTATTTATTTATTGTTTAAATGGTGCTGAGGATCTAACCCAGTGCCTCATACGTGCTAGGCAAGCGCACTACCACTGAGCCACAACTCCAGCCCCTAATTAAACCTTTCTAAACAGTAATTTTTTATTTTATTATTTATTTATTCCAGTACTAGGGATTGAACCCAGGGGTGCTCTACTACTGAGCTATATCCCCAGCCCTTTTTCTTTTTATTTGTGACAGGGTCTTGTTAAGTTGCTGAAGCTGGCCTCAAACTTGTGATCCTCCTGCCTCAGCCTCCAGGTAGCTGGAATTACAGGTGTGCACCACTGCACCTAGCTAACAGCAAGCTTTTTTAAAAGCAGAAAAAAAGTGTGACCTATCTCCTTAGCTTTCTCATTCCCTAAATTTCATTCTGGCAGGCTCCAAGCTGATGGTCAAAGTGCTGCTGGGTTCTGAAAGTTCTGAGTGGATTACTAACCCCATTTTATAGCTGAGGAAACTGAGGCTTAGGAAGGAAATGTGATTTGCCCAAATTTGCAAAGTAATAGTAGCTAAGCTGGATGAAAAGCCAGCCCTGACTGCTAACCCAGTGCTGCTGACACTGCCCCACACTCCCATCTAAGATAATATTCCCAAGAGTGCAGGCTTGGTTCTCTCCATGTTGCCCACATTAGGGTTCTTGCACCTAAGAGATAGTCATGTTTTCCTCCCTGGCTCCATGTGGGGACCACAGCTTACCTGCTCATGCCTCTGGTGGGGATAAGGAAGCAAAAGAATGGTCTCCACTGTCTCCTAAACTACCAAGTCAGGCCACAGAGTAGGAGCCTTAAGTTTTCTTAGAATGGAAGTTTCCAGAAAGCAGGAGCTCTCTGGGCATGTAATAAGTAGAAAATGTGCAGGCTCCTGGTACCATATGTAGCAGATGTTCAGTAACCCCTGGTGAAGCGAGCACAAGGTCAGCAGAAAAGGCAGGAAATTCCTGGGTGAGGAGGGAGATCTACCTGGCACTCTGCATCTCATGGATTTCCCTGAGGCACAACCCTCCAAGGGCACCTGGTGTGGGCCAGGGTTGGGGCAGCACAGTCCTTTTGGAGCAAGTATCACTCTCTGGAGGAAGGGAAAGGGCCAGTTACTTCCTCCCTTTTAGAACCCTCCCCATGTGACTGCTGTGCCCCAGGATAAAGTAGGAAAGGAACCCCCTACCCCCACATGAGAGGTGGTAGCAAGGTTCTGAGCAGGCCCAGAGTGTTTGCTTCTTGAGTACTCAGCAAGTGCCCAGTAGGTGCTCAGTAAACATCTGTTGACTGAGTGCTCTCTGATTCCAGGTCAGGCACTGTGGGAGATACAAAGATGAATTGGCCCCAATGCCTGACTGTGGTAGAGAAGGAGGGATAAGACAAGCACATAAATAACTGTTACCCAGGACAGAATGTGATAAATGCCTTGGGAGAGGAACAATGAAGAACTGAGAAGGAGGGATGCTCACATCTGGTAGTGGGGGCAGGGAGAGGCTCCAGAGAAAACTTCCTGCTCAAGGTGACATTTGAGCTGATCTGGAATAGGGACTGAGTTTTCCACAATGGTTCAGGAATGTTTATGTGGTGGGAGTGGGGAGTGAGGGCAGGCTGCATTCCAGGCCCCAGCAGCAGACTGAGGGCCAGAAAGCTCCCGCAGGATGTCCCCAGAGAGCAGGGAATGCAAATCACTGATAAACCCAGAGTTTCACTGTAACTGAGGATTTGCAACCTCCTTCCCACCACTCCTTGATCTGAGTCCACAGGTTGGTGAGGAGACTTCGCCAGAGTCCTTGCTGGCTCTTGGGCTGGCCAGCTCCCACCAGAAGTGATAGCCAATCTTGGTGGCTTGGCAGTGATTTTCTTGTGAAAGCCTTCCTTCCCAGTTCACTGCGTTGCTAGCAACAATAAAACTCCTTAGCTCTTGGAGAAAGTCATACAAGGAACAACAGTTGCTGGCTCACTTCATCCATCATTCACATGGCTGAGATGGGCCATTGCTAGGCAGACATAGGGGCAAGTGGAGGTGGGGGCAGGACACATTATTTTGCATGAGATTGTTTATTGGGCTGCCCCAAAACTACACAGTGGGGAATTGGGTAGCAACATTCCAGGTCGTGCTATACATAGGCATGAGCCTGGGAATATAATTCAGCCCTTTTTCTGCTCTCTGCTTCTTGGTTTCCCAATTTCTGTCTACAGGAAGTTAGATGCTGGTAACTGGTAAACTGAAAGTTTCATTTGATATGGGAAAATATGTTGGGATTCAGTTCAGCATATTCATATGATATTCAAACATATCATCTCATTGAATCTTCAAAACAATCTTATAAGTGGGAAATGTTATTTTCACTTTACAGATGAGGAAACAGGCTCAGAGAAGTTAAGTGCCCTTCCCAAGGACACAGCTAAGAAGGTGAGAGTGGAGCTCAGGTTTCCTAACTGCAAGTGACCCCAGCTGAAGAGATTCTGATGGCTGGAAATTACAAATTAGTTATAATTTATCAAAATTCAGGAACTGAGAAGGAAAAAAAAGAGGAAATGCAACTTAGGCAGCCACCAGACTAGAATGTGCCTCCATAGAGAATTAGTTGATCAAGGATGACAATGAAAAATCAGGTATTTAATTCCATTATGGAAGGGTCTAGAAATTTCCAGAAGACTGTGAAGACAATGGAGATAGCATTCTCCCTCACCTGGGCTCTCACCTGCCCCCATGCTATATAGGGACATATAGCTACAGCCCATCAGCTACACCCACAGGACAGCTCTATTGACTAACTCAAGGTTGAAGTAGGACAGGTGTGGTCCTTAAAGAACAAATTTATTTTTTTAATTTATATATTTTTATTTGTTCTAATTAGTGATACACAACAGTAGAATGCATTTTTACACATCATACATAAATGGAGTTTAACTTCTCATTCTTCTAGTTGTACACAATGTAGAGTTACACCAGTCATGTAATCATATATGCACATAGGGTAATAATGTCCAATTCATTCTACTATCCTTCCTACTCCCATGCTCCCTTCCCTCCCTTCATTCCCCTCTGTCTAATCCAAAGTACCTCTATTCTCAACCCCCCCCCATTATTGTGAATTAGATCTGCAAATCAGATAAAACATTTGGCCTTTGGTTCTTTGGGATTGGCTTATTTTGCTTAGCATAATATTCTCCAGCTCCATATATTTACTGGCAATGGTCATAATTTCATTCTCCTTTAAGGCTGAGTAATATTCCATTGTGTATATATACCACATTTTCTTTATCTATTCATCTGTTGAAGGGGACCTAGTTTGGTTCCATAGTTTACCTATTGTGAATTGAGCTGATATAAACATTGATGTGGCTGTGTCACTATAGTATGCTGATTTTAAGTCCTTTGGGTATAAACCTAGGATTGGGATAACTGGGTCAAATGGTGGTTCCATTCCAAGTTTTCTGAGGCATCTCCATTCTTTCCATAGTGGTTGCACCAATTTGTAGTCCACCAGCAATGTATGAGTGTACCTTTTTCCCCACTTCCTTGCCAACATTTATTGTTGCTTGTATTCTTGATAATTGCCATTCTGACTCGATTGGGATGGAATCTCAGTGTAGATTTGATTTCCATTTTTCTTATTGTTGAAGATACTGAACATTTTTTCATATATTTGTTCTTCGATTATATTTCTTCTGTGAAGTGTCTGTTCAGTTCCTTAGCCCATTTATTGGTTGTGTTGTTTGGTTTTTGGTATTAAGTTTTTTGAGCTTTTTATATATCCTGGAGATTAATGCTCTATCTGAGGCAGATGTGGTAGAGACTTTTTTTCCCATTCTGTAGACTTTATTCCCATTGATTTTTTTTTCTTTGCTGTAAGAAGTTTTTTAAATTGATACCATCCCACTTATTGATTTATTTTTTTGGGGGGTGGGTACCAAATATTGAACTCAGGGCACTCGAACACTGAGCCACATCCCAAGTCCTATTTTGTATTTTATTTAGAGTCAGGGTCTCACTGAGTTACTTAGTGCCTCGCTTTTTCTGAGGTTGGCTTTGAACTCACGATCCTCCTGCCTCAGCCTCCCAAGCTACTGGAATTACAGGCATGCACCACTGTGTCCAGCTCACTTATTGATTTTTTTGATTTGGATCTTCCAAATATAGAATCATGTAATTGGCAAATAGTGATAGTTTGAGTTTTTCTTTTCCTATTCATTTCCATTTAATTTCTTTCTTCTGTTTAATTTCTCTAGCTAGAATTTCAAGGTCAATATTGAATAAAAGTGGTGAAAGAGGGCATCCTTGCCTTGTTCCAGTTCTTAGAATTATTTCAATTTTTCTCCATTTAGAATGATGTTGGCCTTGGGTTTAGCCTATATAGCTTTGACAGTGTTGAGGTATGTTCCTACTAGTTTTTCTAGTGTTTTGAAAATGAAGGGGTATTGTGTTTTGTCAAATGTTTTTTCTGAATCTATTGAGATGATCATATATATGATTCTTGTCTTTAAGTTATGAATTATGTTTATTGCTTTCTGTATGTTGAACCATCTTTCCATCCCTGGGATGAACCCCACTTGATGATGGTACACTATTCTTTTATTTAATATGTTTTTGTATATGATTTGCCAGAATTGTATTGAGAATTTTTGCATCTATGTTCTTCAGGGATATTGGTCTGAAGTTTTTTTTTTTCCTTGATGTGTCTTTGATTGGTTTTGGTATCAAGGTGATACTAGCTTCATAGTTTCTTCCTTTTCTATTTCATGGAATAATTTGAGAAGTATTGGTGTTAATTCTAATTTGAAGGTTTGTAGAACTCAACTGAGAATCCATCTGGTCCTGGGGTTTCCTTAGTTGGTAGGCTTTTGATGGCTTCTTCTATTTCATTGCTTGAAATTTATCTATTTAAATTGTGTATGTCCTTCTAATTAAGTTTGGGAAGGTCATATGTCTATAGAAATTGGTTGATGTCTTCTAGATTTTCTAATTTATTGGAGTATAAATTTTCAAAATAGTTGCTAATTGTCTTCTGTATTTTGGTAGTGTTCATCAAGATACTTCCTTTTTCTTCATGAATTTTAGTAATTTGAGTTTTCTCTCTTTCTCATTAGCATGGCTAAGGGTTTTTCAATGATATTATTTTTTCAAAGAACCAACTTCTTGTTTTGTCAATTTTTTGAATTGTTTCTCTTGTTTCAATTTCATTGATTTCAGCTCTTAATTTAATTATTTCCTGTCCTCTATTGCTTTTGGTGTTGATCTCTTCTTTTTTCTAGGGCTTTGAGATGTAATGTTAACTCACTTATTTGTTGACTTTCTATTCTTTTAATGAATGAGCTCAATGCAAAGAACTTTCCTCTTAGCACTACCTTCAAAGTATCCCAGAGATTTTGATATGTTGTATTAGTGTTCTTATTTACCACTAAGTATTTTTTATTTCATCCTTGATTTCTTCTGCTATCTATTCATCATTCGATGGTATATTATTTAGTCTCCAGGTGTTAAAGTAGCTTCTGCTTTTTATTCTATTGTTAATTTCTAATTTCATTCCATTATGATCTGATAGAATGAAGGGTATTAGTTCTATTTTTGTTTTTTGTATTTGCTCAGAGTTGCTTTGTGGTATAACATATGGTCTATTTTATTCATTCATTCATTCATTCTAATTTGTTATATATAACAGCAGAATGCATTTCAATTCTTATTACACACATAGAGCACAATTTTTCATATCTCTGGTTGTACACAAAGTAGAGTCACACCATTCATGTCTTCATATATATACTTAGGTTAATGATGTCCATCTCATTCCACCATCATTCCTACTCCCACACCCCCTCCCTTTCCCTCCCTCCCCTTTGCCCTATCTAAAGTTTGTCCATTCATTCCATGCTCCCCACCATTCCCATTATGGATCAGCATCCTCATATCAGAGAAAACATTCAGCATTTGTTTTGGGGGGATTGGCTTACCTCATTTAGCATAATGTTCTCCAACTCCATTCATTTACCTGCAAATGCCATGATTTAATTCTCTTTTAAAGCTGAGTAATATTTCATTATGTATATATACCACATTTTCTTTATCCATTCATCTACTGAAGGGCATCTAATTTGGTTCCACAGTTTAGCTATTGTGAATTGTGCTGCTATAAACATTTATGTGGCTGTGTCCCTGTAGTATGCTGTTCTTAAGTCCTTTAGGTATAAACCAAGGAGTGGGCTAGCTGGGTCAAATGGTGGTTCCATTTCCAGTTTTCCAAAGAATCTCCAAACTGCTTTCCATATTGGCTACACCAATTCGCAGTACCACCAGCAATGTATGAATGTGCCTTTTTCCCCACATCCTTGCCAACACTTATTGTTGTTTGTCTTCATAATAGCTACCATTCTGACTGGAGTGAGATAAAACCTTAGTTTTGATTTGCATTTCTCTAATTTCTACAGATGTTGAACATTTTTTCATATATTTGTTGATTGATTATATATCATCTTCTGAGAAGTGTCTGTTCAGTTCCTTGGCCCATTTATTGATTGGGTTATTTCTTTCTTGGATATTAAGATTTTTGAGTTCTTTATATATCCTAGAGATTCATGCTCTATCTGATGTGCATGTGGTAAAAATTTGCTCCCATTATATAGACTCTATTCACCTCACTGGTTGTTTCTTTTGCTGAGAAGAGGCTTTTTAGTTTGAATCTGTCTGACTTATTGATTCTTGATTTTAATTCTTGTGCTATAGGAGTCTTATTAATTGAGGCCTAATCTAACATGGTGGAGATTGGGGCCTACTTTTTCTTCTATTTTTCTATTAGGCACAGGGTCTCTGGTTTAATGCCTAGATCCTTGATCCACTTTGAGTTGAGTTTTGTGCATGGTGAGAAATAGGGGTTTAATTTCATTTTGTTGCATATTAATTTCCAGTTTTTCCAGCACCATTTATTGAAGAGGCTCTCTTTTCTCCAATATACGTTTTTGGGGCCTTTGTCTAATATAAGATAAGTGTAATTTGGTGGGTTTGTCTTTGTCCTCTATTCTGTACCATTGGTCTACAAGTCTATTTTGGTGCCAATACCATACTGTTTTTGTTACTATTGCTCTGCAGTATAGTTTAAAGCCTAGTATAGTGATGCCACCTGCTTCACTCTTCTTGCTAAAGATTGCTTTAGCTATTCTGGGCCACATGGTCTATTTTACAGAAGGATCCGTGTGCTACTGAGAAGAAAGTGTATTCACTCATTGATGGATGAAATATTCTATTTATGTCTGTTAAGTCTAAATTATGGATTGCATTATTTAGTTCTATAGTTTCTTTAGTTTTTGTTTGGAGGATCTATTCAGTAGTAAGAGAGGTGTGTTAAAGACACCCAATATTATTGTGTTGTGTTCTATTTCATTCTTGAAATTGAGAATGTTTTGTTTGATGCACTTAGATGCTTCATATTTATGATTGTTTTGTCTTGTTGATATATAATTCCCTTAAGCAGTATGAAATGTTCTTCTTTTGTCCCTTCTGATTTCCTTTGGCTAGAAGTCCATTTTAACTGATAGGAGGATAGAAACCCTTGCTTTTTTACATGATCCATGTGAGTGATATGTTTTTTTCCCATCCATTCCCCCCTCAGTCTGAGGATGTTTTGCCTATGAAGTGAATCTCTTGGAGATAGCATATTGTTATGTCTTATTTTTTAATTAGTCTGCCAGTATATGTCTTTTTTTAAGTTTTTAGTTGTCAATGGACTTTATTTATTTATATGTGATGCTGAGAATCAAACCCAATGCCTCACATCCTAGGCAAGCGCTCTACCACTGATCCACAACCCCAGCCCAGTATATGTCTTTTGATGAGTTTAGGCCTTTACTGTTCAAGGATATTATTGAGATATGAATTGTATTCCTGGTCATTTTTTTCCACCTTTTAATTTGAATTAATTTGTCTTTTGATTGACTATTCTTTAGTATAGTTCCCTCCTTTGTTCATTTTCACTTTTTTTTTTTTACATTTCAACTTTATGGAATATTTTGTTGAATATTCTGAATTGCATGCTTTCTAGTTGCAAATTCTTTAAAAAAAATTTTTTTAAATATTTATTTATTTTAGTTTTCGGGGGACACAACATCTTTCTTTGTATGTGGTGCTGAGGATCGAAACCGGGCCGCACGCATGCCAGGCGAGCGTGCTACCACTTGAGCCACATCCCCAGCCCCTAAAAATTTTTTTATCATGGAAGGATTTTATTTCATCTTCTAAACTGAAGTTTAATTTTGCTTGAAATAGGATTCTTAGTTGGCATCCACTTTCCTTCAGAACTTCTGAAATATGTTCATTCAAATATATATTATTCCAGGACCTCATTACTTTGAGGGTCTGGGTTGAGAAATCAGCTGAGATCCAAATTGTTTTCCCCCTATACATAATCTTTTATTTTCTCTTGAAGGCTTAAAATTCTATCCTTATTCTGTATGCTAGGAATTTTCATTATAATGTGCCTTGATGTGTGTCTGTTGTAATTTTGTACATTTGGGGTCCTATAATTCTCTTGTATGTGATTTTCCATTTCATTCTTTAGATTTGGGGAATCTGATATTATTTCATTGAAAAGATTGTGCATTCCTTTGCTTTGTATCTCCACGCTTTCATCTATTCCAATAAATCTTAAATCTGGTCTTTTCATGTTACCCATAATTCTTGGAAGTTCTGTTCATGGTTTCTTAACATTTCTGTGTGTTCAACAGAGTTATATTTTGTCTTCATTATCTGAAGTTCTGTCTTCCAAGTGGTCTAGTCTATTGGTGATGCTTTCTATTGAATTTTTAATTTCATTAAAAATTTTTTCATGTGGTTTGTGTTTCTACCCATCTAACAGTATTGTTTATTGTTTCCTTCATTTCAAAGATATCTGTTTGGTTGGGTTTTTTTTTTTTCTCAGAATCTCTGCCTCTTTATTGATGTTACCTTTCACTTCCTATATTTTCACTCCAATTTCATTCCTAATACCATCTTTTACTCACAGGTCAGTTTAACTATGTATATTCTAAACTCCTTCTCTGACATTTCTTCTACTGTGGTATCAATGGATTTTGTTATTGGAGTATCTTGGTTTGTTTGGGGAGATTTATTCCCTTGCTTTTTCATGTTGTTTGTGTATCTACCCATCTAACAGTATGGATCTGAGGCAGTAGAGTTTCTACCCTGTGGACTTATAGTGTCCCTGAAGGTTTCTATACTTTACTGTTTAGGGGGAGACAAATAATAACAATCACCAATGCAAACAATATACAGCATTAAATCAAATAGTTCCTACTATGATGTCCACAATGTTAATTACCATAATAAACAGAAATGATATGATTAGTTGTTGCCTACAATAAAACAGCAAGTTTGCAAAAGGGTTTATAATTTCAAATGGTGGACAGGGAGAGAACAGAAGTTATATAGGACCTGATGATTATGAGGGAGGAAGAGAGAAGACAGATGTAAAAGTTTAAAGGAAGAATGAAAGAGAGAACAATAGAGATTGTCTGTTAGTGGAAGAAAAGAGAATTAAGGGAAACATGGTAAAATATATATAATGATAAAAATTTGAAAAACATTAAAAATAAAAATAAATGAATACAAAACCCAACTAAAATATACTAACCTAACATCCTGGTTCACAAAACTAATCCATGAAAAAATAACTGGCTTCAAAAATGCTAGAAATTAGAAAAAAAATATGAAAATATCAAAATATCCATGTACCATCAAGGTCACAATTAAACAGAAAAGGAATAAAAAATCAAAAGAAAAAAATCTCGATGAAAAGTTAAGGAATTCTTCCTGTTGGAGTTCAAAATATTCTCAGCTTCTCTTAGCAGTTTTATGTAGGATTGTCTGGAGTGTGATGCTCCCTCCACCCTCTGGATTGCTAGAGTAAGAGAAGTAATTCCATAGGTGGAATTCCTGGAGGCAGCAATTAGGCCCCAGGCTCTTCACTGAATGCCACTTGGCCTGGAGATTTTAAATCAGCATACCTCCAGTGCCCAGTAATTGCTGGTCCACTGGAAAACTTTACCCCAGGGATCTCCCCTGGATTCCACTCATGTGGTGAAGGAGCCAATTCTTAGTCTCCTACATCACCTGCAGAACCCAAGTTTCCTGGTCTTGGGTTTAGTCTCCAAACTCAATCTCTCCNTTTAGTCTCCAAACAATCTCTCCCGCCTCTACCTTTCTGAGTTGGCAGATCCTCCAAGAAGTCGGAATAGAGGGGAGGGTAGAGCTGGGTGGGTTTTTGAGACCAGTTGTGCAACTTCTATATCATAAAATTTGCCTATTTAAAATGTGGTTTTTGCTATATTTAAAACTCTCTGCATGTTTGATTTTTCTTTTGGTCATTTTAGCATATTCTGTGTTGTGCAGTGTGTGTTTACTGGGCCTGTATTTTGGGCTAAACTCGGGTTTGCCAGGAATTGGCTTCCTCAGCTTCCGCCCCCACACGTCGGCTGCAAAATGGTTCCTTCCTTTGTCCACAGCAGGCTGCCTGGAGAGTTGGCGGCTTCTTTCTCCACACGTGGATATGGTGCAGCATGTCTTTCAGGTTTGTTGGGCAATGACTTTGGTCTCTAAATGCTCGGTATCCAGACATGCCTCAGACCTCCCCAAAACATGGGTTCCTTTAAATTCCCTTATCCTTCTACTATGCTCACAGAGAGACTCCTCTGGCTGTTACTTCAGGCCTGGCCACGGCAGCTGCTGTGCCATTGGTGATTTTTTCCCCTTATTTTATTATATCCAACCTCCTGTGTCCCTGGTCTGCTTTAAATGTCCAGTTTTAAATTCCAGTAAAGCCCTCCCCCATTTTTCCCACCCACTTTGTGGAGAAGCTGCCTGTATGCTTTCTTGGTTTCATGCCATGGAGCAGCCAGGAATGGAACCTCCTATTCTGCCATCTTGAAAAACTCCCAAAGAACAAATTTAAACCACAAAGATTTGTTACCTGTATCAAAGCAAGAGTCTGAATAGTGTATTTCTGAAATAAATTTACACCAAAAATGTAGCTGGTTTTAATTAAAATATTTACAATGGCTTTATTGAGGTGCAACTTCTATATCATAAAATTTGCTTATTTAAAATGTGGTTTTGCTATATTTAAAGAGCTGTGTAATCATCACAACAATCAATTTGAGAACATTTCATCATCCTGAAAGTAAACATTGTACCCTTTAGTGGAGACCCCTAATCCTTCAGCTCTGCTTACTCCCCCGCTTCCTAGACCTAGCAATGACTAATCTACTTTGTATCTCTGTGGATTCATCTGGACATTTCTTATGAATGATATTATACATATGTCTTCTTTTATAAATGGCTTCTTTCACTTAGCTTAAGGCTGCTTTAAATTCAATCCATGTCATAAGATGTGTCATATATCATTCTTATTTTTTGTAGAAAGATAATTCAGCTGTAGGGATCCATCACATTTTGTTTGTCTCTTCATCAATTGATAGACCTTTGAAATGGCAGGGTTTTTTGTGTGTGAGGTGTGTGTGGGGAGATATATGTTGTTAATTCTCTTGGAGCATAGGACAGGAATTTCTGGGTCATATAGTTATATAACTATGATAAACCTTTTGAGGAAAGGTCAGGCTGTTTTCCAGAGTGACTACCTCATCTATCCACATTCTTATCAACACTTATTATCATGTGTCATTTGATGATAACCATCTCAGTAGATGTCAAGTGGTATCTCTTTATACTTTTGATCTGCATTTCTTGGTGTTAGACTTCTTTTGATGTGTTAGTTGACTCTGTATATTTCCTTTGGAGAAATAGCTATTCAAATCCATTACCCAGGTATAATGGGGTGAGTTGTCTTTTTATTGTTGAATTGTTCTTTATATATTCTGTATACTAGATCCTTATCAGATATATTACAAATATTTTACAAATATTTTCTCCCTTTCTGTGAGTGGCACATTCATTCTCTTTATAGTGACTATTAATGTGTATAAGCTTTTTCCACTTGTGCTGGACTTGAATTTTTCTATTATTTCTTTTGTTATGTTTTTGGTGTCTTATCTAAGAAACCATTGCCAAACTCAGGATCACTATGATTGATCCATGTATTGTCCTCTAAGAATTTAATAGATTTAATTCTTATATTTTGGTCTTTGATTTTTTTTATATTGGTGTAAGGTAGTAATCCAACTTTATTCTTTTGCATGTGAGTATCCAGTTATCTCAGCACCATTTGTTAAAGAGACTGTTCTTTTCCCTTTGAATGGTATTAGCACTCCTGTTGAAAATCAATTGTCCATAGACCTTTGGTTTTATTTTTGGATTCTCAATTTTATCCCATTTGTCTATATGTCAATCTTTGTGACAGTATAATATGGTTTTGATTACTGCAGGTTTATAGTATAACTGGAAATCTAGAAGTGTGTATTTTCCAACTTTGCTGTTTTGTTTTCCTTTTACAGGAGTGATTTGTCTATTTGGGGTCCCTTAGAAATCCATGTGAATTTTAAGATGAGTTTTGCCATTTATGCAAAAATGCCACTGGGATTTGAAAAAGAATTGCATTGAATTTGTAGGTTGTTTGGAATAGTATTGACATCTTAATGATGTTAAGTCTTCCAATCCATAAATTTAGATTTCTTTAATGTCTTTCACCATGGTTTTATAATTTTTCAGTGCATAAATCTTGTACCACCTTGGTTAAATTTGTTTGTATTTTATTCATTTTGAAATTGTGAAAATTGTTTTCTTAATTTCATCTTTAGATTATTCATTGATAATGAATAATCTAAAGATGATTTTAGTATGTTGATATGCCCTAAAACTTTGCTGAATTCTTTTATTAGCTCCAATAGGTTCCCTCTCCCTCTCCGTAGGTTTTAAAGGACTTTTCATGTCATCTGTGATCATAGTTTTACTATTTCTTCCTTATCTATTTGGATGAATTTCCATCTTTCCTTCTTTTCTTCCTTCCTTCCTTCCTCCCTTCTTCCTTTCTTTCATTTTTTACCTGAATGGTCTGGCTAGAACTTCCAGTACAATGTTGAATAGAAATGGAAAGAAAGGGTGTGTTTGCCTTGTCCCCTGATCTAAAGAGGAAAGTGTTCAGACTTCTCCCATTGAACATGATCTTAGCTCTGTTTTTCATACATGTCCCTTACCATGTTTTGGAAATCCTGATTTATTCTTCATTTGTTCAGTGTTTTTATCATGAAAGGCATACATTTTTTCTGACTTTTTTCCTACATCATTTGAAATGATCATGTGATCTATTTTCTTTCTTCTATTAATGTGAAATATTTCAGCAATTGATTTTCATAGGTTGAAGCACCCTCTTATTCCTGGTGTATATCTCACTCAATCATGGTATATAATCCTTTTAATATGCTATGACCACAGGACTGAAGGTGTAGCTCATAATTAGAGCACTTACCTATAGTTTGCAAGACTCTAGGTTCAATCCCCAGTACCAGAAAAAAAAATGCTGGTAATGGATTCAGTTTGATAGTATTTTCCTGAGGGTTTTCTTTCTGTACAAGGGATATTGATCTGATAGTTTTCCTTTCTTGTGATGCCTTTGTTTTTTGGTATTAGGGTAATTGTGGCCTTATAGAATAAGTTAGAAAATACTCCCTCCTCTTCCATTTTTGAAGAGTTTGAGGGGAAAATGGTATTAATTCTTCCTTAGATATTTGGTAGGATTCACCAGTGTAGCCATCATCTGATACTGGACTTTTCATTATTGGGAGGTTCTTTCATTACTAATTCATTGTCTTTATTTATTGTAGATAAATTCATATTTTCTATTTCTAGTGTTAGTTCTGGTAGATTTCCTAAAAATTTGTTTATTTCATCTAGGTGATTTCTATAAGGTTAATAGCAATGTCCCCACTTTCATTTCTGATTTTATTTTATTTTGCGGTATGTAGATCAAAACAAGGGCCTTGCACATGCTAAGCAAGAACTCTACCACTGAGCTACTTCCCCAGCCCTTCTGCATTTAAAAAAAATATATTTTGTAATTTTAGTAACCTGTCTTTTTTTCTTGGTAAGTCTAGCTAAATGTTTGTACAGTTTTTTTTAATCTTATCAAAAACCCAATTGTTGCAGTCATTGGTTCTACTATTTTTCCATTATCTACTTTATTTCCCTGTGATATTTATTATTTCCTTTCTTCTGATACTTTGGGGTTATTTCTTTTTCTTTTTCCAGTCCCTTGAGGTATAAAGTTTATCTTCTGTCTATTCTCTCCATTATGAAAATGGGTGCCTAGCATGCATGAAGACCTGGGTTCAATTCCCAGCACTGGAAGAATGGAGAGATGGAGGGCGGATTGCTTTTTACATCAGGTGAAAAAAAAGGAGAAGAAATAGGTATCTGTGCTGCTTTTATAATTATATTTACCAGTTCTTATGGGTTGAATTATGACCCCTAAAAAGATATGTTGCAGTTTTAATCCCCAGGACCTGAGAACATGACCTTATTTGGGTTGTGGTCATTGCAAATATAATTAAGATGAGGGCATGCTGGAGTTGTATTGGCCATAATCCAATATGACTGGTGTCTTTCTAAGAAGAGGGAAATTTGGACACAGAAAGCAGAAAGACATCCTTGTCAAGAAGGAGGCGGAGACTTAAGTATCCTAGCAAGAAATACCTGGAAGAGGTGAAGAGCAATTTCCTCTTAGAGGCTCAAGAGTGAGCATGTCCTTATCAACACCTTGATCTCAGGCTTCTAGCCTCTGGAACTAAGGAAGTAAATTTCAGTTGTTTTAAGCCATCCAATTTGTAGTAATTTTTTACAGCACCTGCAGGAAACTAATTGTGTTGATTAACTTTCTATTATTCTCAAAATTTACTTGAGAAAAACAGCCTAAAAGAGGAAATATTTTCTTTGGCTTGTGATTTCAGAGGTTTCAGTCCATGATCAGTTGGCTCCATTGTTTCTAGGCCTATGGTGAGGCAGAACATCATGATAGAAGAATGTGGAAAAAAAAAAAAAAAGGTGTTCACCTCCTGGTGGTGGGGAAGCAGAGAGACAGAAAGGGTCCTGGGACAAAATATGACACATCCCTAGTGACCTACCTCTTCCAACTAAGTCACACCTCATAAAGTTTCCACCACCTTCCCAATGGTGCCACCAGCTGGGGACCAAGCCCAAGTATGAAACTTTTGGGACATTTCAGATCCAAATTGTAACACTAATACTCCAATTCTTTGTTTTTATTTCAGTTTTCATACTTTTCAACTCCAAAATTTCCATGTATTTCTTTTTATTAATTTCTATATATTTTCTCTATTTGATGTGACATTGTCATGATATCTTTTCTTCTACTTTCTTCATAATTTCATTTAGCTATTTGAACTTATTTATAATGAGTACTTTGAAGTCTTTGTTAAATCTAATATCTGGTCATTGTCAAAGGTTGTTTCTGTTGTCTGCTTTCTAGTGTGTGGATTATCTTTCCAAATTATTCATGTCTCATGCTTTTTTATTGGAAACTGAATGTTTTAGATAATATGTTATAGCAACTCTGAGTACTCGTATCCCCACCCCCAGCCCAAGGCTTATTTATGTTATTTACTTATTTACTTGTTTAGTCACTGTAAAACTTTAATGAAGCCTATGCCCCTACACATACACCCCAGCACTATGAAGCCTGGTATGTTGTTCCTTAGGAAGTACAGCCCTAGGATGCCCACACATATCCTGGGTTTTTGGCAGAGCTCTCTTTTGACTGTCTTTTTTCCTGACCACACCCACTGGTTAAAACTCACTAATTGCTGAATGATTGCTCTATTGTTTTCAAAAATTGTCCAAGGCATAAATTGCTTCACAAACTGATCCAATCAAATTCTGGCTCCTTTGAAGTGACAGTTTCCTAGATTAGTGTTTAAGATTTATTCTGATCCTAATAGAGTTCATCTCAGCTGCCTTGTTCCCTATTTCTTTCCAGAAAATTAGCGAGCCAACAATTTAGCCTACATTTCCAGCGAATCTGCCATTGGTTTAATGGCCTTTGACCATAAATCTCTACTTTTTAAATAACTTTATTTTTATTTATTTGTGTTCTTTTTATGTGGTGCTGAGGATTGAACCCAGTGCCTCAAGCTGCTAGGCAAGCTCTCTCTGCTGAGCCACAACCCCAGCTCCAAATCTCCACTCTTTTTAAGAACACACTTAGGCTTGGATTTCTCCACACTGTGAGAAGTGGAGTCTGCCACTTTTTTTGTGTGTGTATGTGTGGTGTGTGAGGATACAACCCTAGGGCCTCACATATGCTAGGCAAACGCTGTACCACTGAGCCCTACCCCCAGCTGATGAAGTCAATTCCTTTGGAAAGAAGCTCAGGATCTTTGGCCTGCTTTTCCCCCGGGGCAAAATCTCTAAGCAACAGCTCCATGCTAAGGTTAAGGATAATAGCAGGCATCTGAGCAGCATTCCCACTTTAGGAACTAAGCACTGGAAGGAAAGACAGCAGCTCCAGTTCTCCTTGGCTTGCCTCTCTCTCAGCGTGGTACTTTTATTCCAGGGGCCAGGTCAGGGTGGCCCTAGTATTTTAGATGGTACCACACCATAGTTAGAGCCTCCATCCCACAATTTAGGGATGGGTGGGAGAAGGGACCTGTCTCCTCTCAGTCTTATTTTCCTGGAAATGAACCTGAATGACCTGAAGCAGAGGGTAGGATAAGAAATGCTGATGCCCTGCTCCTCCAGCTGGAGCTGAAGATGTGGGATGCCTACATACTGGTATGGAGTAGTTTCTGTCTGCTTGAACTTGGATGGAAAAGGGAGGGAGTAAACCTTGTCTCAGATACCCCAGTCTCTCTTTTTTATGCTGAATTTTAGTATATTTCTTTTTATGTATCATTGTTATTAATTTTTTATTGACATACAACAGTGGAATGCATTACAATTCTTATTACACATATAGAGCACATTTTTTCATATCTCTGGTTGTATACAAAGTATATTCACACCAATTCGTGTCTTCATACATGTACTTTGGATAATAATGTCCATCACATTCCACCATCCTTGCTAATCTCCTGCCCCCTCCCTTCCCCTCCCACTTTTAGCTGATTTCTTGACCAAGTGATTCTTCATTTGCTTAATGCCCTTAGACCATTTCCAAGGACTTACAAAAAAATTTAAAGTAGACTTTATTTTATAGAATAATTATTGGTTCCTAGAAAAAATGTGCAAAATGTAGTTCTTATATGCCTACTGCCCTCCCCTGACATCCATACCTCCTCAGCTATTGACATTACACACCACAGAAGTATATTTAGTACAATTGATGAACCTACCTTGATACAAGTCCGTAGTTTACATTAGGATTCGCTTGGTGTTGTTTGTTCTGTGGGTTTTAACTAATGTATGGCATGTATCTACTATCATATTATAGTATTATATGGAACAATTTCATTGTCCTAAAAGTCCTCTGTGTTCCACCTACACATCCCCCTCCAATACCTGGCAACCACTAACCTTTTTTACTGTCTCCATAGGATATAATTAAAATTGTATGATTTGTAGCTTTTCCAGATTGACTTCTTTCAAGTTTCTTCCATGGATGGATTGGTAGCGCTCTCTCTCTCTC
>NW_026000294.1:826911-853098 GCF_001458135.2 Marmota marmota marmota | reverse complement strand
CCCCTCTACCCCCTCCCCCTCTACCCCCCTCCCCTTCTTCTCCTCTCCTCTTCTTCCCCTTCTTCTCCTCTCCCTCTCTCCCTCCTTCCCTCCCTCTCTCCCGTACTGGGGATTAAACACAAGGCCACACTGATGCTACCCAAGTACTCTATCACTGAGCTACACTTCCAGCCCTTTTTATTTGGAGACAAGACCTTGATAAGTTTCTGAGGCTGGCCTCAACTTGAAATCTTTCTGCCTCAGCTTTCTGAGTAGTTGGGATTACAAACATGTATCACCATACCTAGCAGTAGTTCATCTCTTTTAGTACTGACTAATATTCCAATGTCAAGATGTACCACAGCTTATCCATTTGCCTACTAATGTATGTCTTGGTTGCTCCCAAGTTTGGGAGGTTTTGAATAAAGCTTCTATAAAAATTCATGTGAAGATTTTGTGCAGACATAAATTTACTATAAACATCCTTGTGAAGGTTTTGTGTAGACATAAATTTTCAACTCATTTGGGTAAATGCCAAAGAGCATGACTGCCAGATCATATGGTAAGAGTAGTATGTTTAGTTTTTCAAGAAAGTGCCAAACTATATTCCAACCTGGTTATGCCATTTTGCATTCCACCAGCAATGAATTAGAGTTCCTGTTGCTCCACATCCTCACCAGCAGTAGGTGTTGTCAGGTTCTGGATTTGGGCTATTGTAAGGAGTGAATCTCATTATTGTTTTAATTTGCAATTCCCTGATGACTAACATCTTTTTCATATTCTTACTTGCCATTTTTGGTGAGGCAAAGTTCAGATCTTCTATCCATTTTAAATCAGGTTCTTCATTTTCTTATTCTTGAATTTTAAGAATAAGATTTTAGATTAATATCTTTTAGTCAGATATGTCTTTTGCAAATATTTTCTTTCCATCTGTGACTTGTATTTTCATCCTCTTAACAGTGCCCTTTGCAAAGCAGAACTTTACTCTTATTGAGTCCATCTTATCAATTATTTCTTTCACAGATTGTGTCTTTGGTATTATATCTAAAAAGTCATTGCAATGTGGATTCATAAACTGTAACAAATGCACTACTTTGGAGCAGAATGTTGATAGTAGAGGAGATTACTCATGTGTGGGGACTGGGTGTATATTGGAACTCTTTGTACTTTCCACTCAATTTTGCTGTGAAACTAAAACCTCTCTGAAAAATAAAATTTATTAATTAAAGACAACTTTAAAGTCCTAGATGAAGATAAGCTATCAGAGTTATAAGTACACTCATAATCAGAGTAAAAAATAATTACCGTATACAAGGTCATCTAGATTTTGAATTACATTATCTTCTAGGTGTTTTATAATTTTTGGTCTATTAACCATTTCGAGCTAATTTTATGAAGGGTGTAAGGTCTGTGTTTACATTCTTTTTTCACATGTAGATATCCAGTTGTTCAGCACCATTTGTTGAAAAGACTCTCCGACCCATTGCATTGATTTTGTTTCTTCATTGACAAAGAGTAGTTGGACTATATTCATGTCAATTGATTTCTGGGAGCTCTATTCTGTTCCATTGATCAATCTATCTCACCAATACCATACTGTTTTGATTACTGAACCTTTATAGGAAGTCTTGAAGTAGGGTGGTGTCAGCCTTCCAACTTTTTTCTTCTTCTTCAGTATTGAGTTGGATTTTCTGGTTTTGTTTTTGATTTGGGTTTTGGGTTTTTTTTTTTTTTTTTTTTGCCTCTACATATAAAACTTTAGAAACAGTTTGATATTCACAAAATAAATTACTGCTAATTTGATTGGAATTGCATTGACACTGTTGGATCCAGTTGGAAAGAACTGACATCTTGACAATATTGAATCTCCCTATTCTTGAACATAGAATGTCTCCCCATTTATTTATTTGATTTTTTACATCATAGTTTTATAATTTTCCTCATACAGATCTTGTACATATTTATACCTCAGTGTTTCACATTTTGGAGTGCCAATGTAAATAGTAATGTGTTTTTCAAAAATAATTTATATATTTATGATTGACATACAAAAGCTGTACTTATTTAATATTAATAGTTTGAGATAAATATACACCCCAAATAATGAATGATTCACAAATTCGCATGTGGGCACAGGGACCACACTAATTTTCTCTGTATTGTTTCAATTTTAGTATATGTACTGCTGAAAAAAAACACCATTGTAATATGTTTTTAATTTCAAATTTCATGTGTTTATTGCAGTTGGCTTTATAAATTAACTCTGTGTCCTGTACCCTTGCTATAATTGCTTATTTATTATCAGAGTTTGTTGATTTTTTTCAGATTTTCTACACAGACAATCATGCCATCTGTAAACAGTTTTATTTCTTCTTTTTCTGTTTAACTTTCATTTCTCATTTCATTCTCCAGGCTTTCCTATAAGATGTTGAAAGGCAGACATGATCTTAGTGAAAATTAAGTTTCTAACCATAATGTATGATGTTAGTTGTAGGTGTCCTAATGAACATTCCTAGTCTATTCCTTAATAAATTATGCCTAATTTATTGAGGGTTTTTATCATGAATGGGCATTGGCATTTTCATCAAAACCTTTTTGTGCATCTATTGATATGTTCGTGATTTTTCTTCATTAACTTGTTGAGTGATGTATTATATTTATTGATTTTTCAAATGTTAAAATAGCCTGTGACACTTGGGATAAATCCTACTTGGTTGTGATGTATAATTCTTTTCATGCATTGTTGTGTTTGACACATGAATATTTTGCTAAGGATTTTCTCATCAATGTTCATAAGAGATATTGGTCTAAAGTTTTCTTGTAATGTCTTTGTCTGGTTTTAGTTTTAGGATAATGCTGACCTTATAGAAGAAGTTAGGAAGCGTTCTTCTGTCCTCTGGAAAAGACTGCAGAGAATTGGTATAATAATTTTTCCCTTAAGTATTGGGTAGAATTCATCCATGAGCATATCTGATCTTGGTGATTTCTGTTTTGAAAATTAATTAATTAGTTAATTTCTTTAATGAATATTGTTCTGTTCAGATTGTCTATCTTTTGGTATAAGTTTTGGCAAACTGTCCTTTTTTTCTTGTCAGTACTGGGGATTGAACCCAGAATTGCTTTACCTCTGAGCTAAATCTCCAGCCTTTCTTATTTTTTTTATTTTGAGACAGGGTCTCACTAATTTGTTGAGGCTGCCCTTGATCTTAAAATCCTCTTGCTTCAAACTCTCCAGTCATTTGGAATTACAAGAGTGCACTACCGCACGTGACTTGGCAAACTGTCTTTCAAGGAATTGACCCATTTCATTTAGACTCTCAAATTTTAGGGCATAAATTTGTTCATTGTTTTCCTTTATTGTTCTTTTGATATCTCAGGATCCATAGTAATGTCCTCTTTTTCATTAGTGATTTATGTCCTCTTTTTTTTTTAAGTTAGCATGACTAGATGCTTATTGATATTACTAATTGTTTCAAAGAACCAGCTTTTGGTTTTATTAATTTCTCTAATGATTTCCTGTTTTTAATTTTATTGTTTTCTGCTCTGATTTTTATTATTTCTTTTCTTCTGCTTACTTTGGATTTTGTTTTCTTCTTCTAATTCCCAAAGGTGAGAACTTAGATTATTGATTTTAGGTCTTTCTTCTTTTCTCATATATGCATTCAGTGCTATAAATCTCCTTCTAAGATAGGCATGGTAGTGCAGGCCCATAATCCCAGCAACTTGGGAGGCTAAGGCAGGAGAATGGCAAGTCTCAGGCTATCCTGCACAACTTAGCAGGAACATGTCTCAAAAATTTTAAAATGGACTAGGAATGTAGGTCAGTGGCAAAGTGTCCCTGGATTCAGTACCTAAAAATAAAAATTTTCTCCTAAGCACTGTTTTTGTTGCATCCCACAAATTTTGTCAAGTTGTACTTTAATTCCCATTTAGTTCAAAATATATATATATATTTTTTTTAATTTTCTTTGAGATTTCTTCTTTGACTTGTGTATAGGTATATTGTTTAATCTCCAAGTTTTGGGGATTTTCTAGATATCTTTCTGTTATCAATGTCTTATTTAATTTCATTGTGGTCTGAGAACAGACACTGTATTATTTCTTTTCCTTTACACTGGTTAAAGTCTGTTTTATGGCCCATAAAACAGTTACTATTGACTAATGGTTGTCAAACTTGTCCTTTACTGAACTCCCAACAATTTCTCTATTACAATTAAGATTTTCCTACTGCTGAACTGGTTTCTTTTTCTTTCTTTCTTTCTTTTTTTTTTTTTTTTGAGACAGGATCTCACTATGTTTCCCAGGCTGACCTCAAATTCCTGGGCTAAAGTAATCTTCCTATCTCAGCCTCTCAAGTAGCTGGAAATATATGTGTGTACCACCATTGCCCTACTCATAAGTTTCTGCTCCCATTAAGCTGTGATTCTCTGTATCTTCCTGTCTTCAATTTTGAGGGCAGCAGTTTGCCTTGTGACCTCACTTCTCTGATGAATCGAAAAAAATTGTTGATTTTTAAGCATATTTGGCTTTTTAGCTTTTGTTAGGATGGAGTGATGACTTCTAATCACCTTACATGCTGAACCAGAAACTGGAACAAAGATTGTTTTCTTTTAAATGATTTTCATCAGTTTTTCAGAGGATTTGTCTCCCAGAGTTCCTCAATGCTGCTTCACTTCATTTTATTGCTATATGATATTTCATTGTATAGTTATACCACATTTTATTTGTATGTTTTACTGGGTCATACATATCTGGGCTATTTATACTTTTTGGTTATTATGAATAATGCTACTACAAATATTTATGTGACATAAGCTATTTTTTTCTTTCTTCTTTCCTCCTTCATTCCTTCCTCCCTCCCTCCCTCCCTTCTTTCTTTCCTTCCTTCCTTCCTTCTTTCCATGCTGGGGAGTGAACCCAGGGCCTCACACATGGTAAGTGGACACTATCACTGACCTACACCCCCAGCTCTTTTTGAAACATTTTTTTTTGTAGTGCCAAGCATCATGCATGCTAGGAAAGCATTCTACCAATAAGCCACATACCCAGCCCCTGCCTTTTCATGATAGTATCCCTTGAAGCACAAAAAAAATTTAAATTTTAATGAAATTTAACTTCTCAGTCTGTTCTTTTTCTTTTTTGCTCATGGTTTAGTCTCACATGTAGGAAATCGTTGCCTACCATAATATCATGAAGGTTTATTTCTGACTTTTATTCTAAGAATTTTATAATTCTAGCCTTTACATTTAGCCTATAATCTTTGAGTTAATTTTTCTGTATGGTGTCAGGAATGGGTCCTATTTCATTGTTTTGCATGTGTCTAGCCAATTATCCAGAATCATTGGTTGAAAAGACTTCTTTTACCATTTAACTATCTTGACATATTAGTTAAAAATCAAATTACCAGGGGCTGGGGTTATAGCTCAGTAGTAGAGTACTTGCTTTGCACTTGTGAGGTACTGGGTTTGATCCTCAGCACCACATAATAAATAAATAAATAAATAAATAAATAAATAAATAAAATATGTCCATCTTTTAAAAAATCAAATTACCTTATAGGGTGTATTTATAATCAATCTGTTTTATTGGATTGACCTACATATATAATTTTGTGTTAATACTGTACTATCATGATAAAGATATATTTTAATAAGTTTTGATGTTGAAAAATATGAGTCCTCTGACTTTCCTATTCTTTTTTTAACATTTTTTATTTTTATCTTTCCACAATTTTACTGGTACATTATAGTTGTACATGTTTATGGGATTTGTTGTTATATATTTGTAGATGCAGAAAATATAACAATATAATTTGGTCAATATCACTACCCACTCTGGGTCCCTTTTCATTCTTATATGGATTTTAAGATCAGCATGTCAATTTCTGCAAAACAGATAGCTGGGATATTCATAGGGATTGTACTGAATCTGTAGATCAATTTGGGGAATATTTTTTGTGTATGTGTACCAAGGATTGAGCTCAGAGGCACTTGACCACTGAGCCACATCCCCTATTTTGTATTTTATTTAGAGACAGGGTCTCACTGAATTGTTTGGTGCCTCACTGTTGCTGAGGCTGGCTTTGAACTCGCAATCCTCCTGCCTTAGCCTCTGGAGCCATTGGGATTACAGGTGTGTGCCACCACACCTGGCAATTTGGGGAATATTGACATCCTAACAATATTAACTTTTCTGATACTTGAACATAGAATGCCTTCCAATATTTATGTCTTCTGTAATTTCTTTCAACAGGAATTATAATTTTCAGAGTGATCTTTTTTACTTTAAAAAGTAAAGAATGTATCACTATTTTATTCTTTTTGATGCTGTTATAAATTGAATTGTCTTTAAATTTTATTTTCAGATTGTTCATGCTAGTGTATAGAAATATAATAAATTTCTCAGTATTGATCTTGTATCCTGCCAACTTGTTTAATTAGTTCTAGACTTTTAGTGGTTTCCTTGGGATTTCTATATACAAGATCATGTCACCTGCAAGCAGACGTCTTTTGTTTATTTATTTATTTTTCTTTTTTACTTAATTGCCCTGGCTAGAACCTCCCCTCCAATGTTGAACAGAAGTGGCAGACAGCCGTGAATTAGGAAAATGGCTTTTAGTTTCTCACCATTAAGATGACTGAGTTTTTCTTAGATGTCCTTTGTCCAGTTAAGGAAATTTTCTTCTATTCCTAGTGTGCTGAGTGTTTTTATAATAAAAGCATGTTGGATTTTTTCAGATACTTCTTCCACATCTACTGAAATGATCATATGGGGTCTGAGGTAGAACACTTGCCTGGCATGCATAAGGACCTGAGTTCTATCACCAGCACAATAAAGAAAGAAGGGTGAGAGGAGAGAAAGAGAGAAAGAAAGAGAAGAAGGACTAAGGACTAAGTTCTCTAATTTGTTGCCATGCAGTTATTCATAGTACTGTATTTACTTCTTTTCCTTTTTTTTCCCCTGTGAAATCAGTAGTAATGAGCCTTCCCTACTTTTCTTTTGGTCTGGTTAAAGATTTGTCAAATATGTTGTTTTTTTTTTTTTTTTTCAAATAACCAACTTTTAATTTTGTTAAATTTTTTTCTATTTTATTTATTTCCTATTTTATTATTTCCTTCCATCATCTTGCCTATGCATTTAGTTTGCTCTTCTTTCTCTAGTTTCTTAGGCCAGTTTTCATTTTTTTTTCATGTATCTCATGCCTCTTTTTGTTTCTCTGTTCCCTTTTTCTATCTTCTTTTTCATTAAGTAAATATTTTCTAGTGTAGTGCTTTGATTCCTTTTATGATTTTTAACTATGTTTTATTTTTATTTTGAGTCTGATAAGTTGCACAGGCTGGCCATGAACTTGTGATCCTCCTGCCTCAGCGTCCTCAGTTACTGGGATTAATCCACTACACCCAGCTTAGTTATTTTCTTATTTGTTGTCCTAGGGCTTAGAATACACATTTTATCTTGACAAAATCTACTTCAGACTTAGATACTAAGTTAATTCTAGTGAGATATATAAACTTTAATTGTAAATGGCTCCATTCTTTCCTCCATTTTCATGCTATTATTGTACACATATTATGTCCATGAATGTTCCAAATTCAGCTATACCTGGTTACAATCATTGATTCATATATATTTTTTCCTTTAAAGGAACTAAGAGGAGAAAGGAGAGGACAAATATATTTATAAAGTTTTGAAAGTATTAATAATAATTACCATTGCTGATCTTCTTTACTTCTCTCTGTGGATTCAAACTACCACCTGATGTCATTTCCTTACTCTAACATATCTCTGTTCCTAACTACCTGTTTTGTGCTACTGTCAAATATATTGTCTTTTGTGTGTCATAGGGAAACATAATTTTATAGATATTGTATGTGAAATGGCTTTTTAAATCAGTTACAAGAAGAAAGAAAGATGTTTTCTAAATCATTAAAAGAATAAAGGAAAATAAACATCATTATACTATTGTGTGATCGTGTATGTTTTGTGTGTGTGAGTGTGTGTGTGTGTGTGTGTGCGCGCTAAGGATCAAACCCAGGGCCTTGCACATGCTAGGAAAGCACTCTACTACTGAACCATACTCCCAACCCCCATTGTGCTACCTACTTAATTATCTTTACCTCATATCATTGGTTATTTGTCTGAATTTAAAGTGTTGCCTGGGGTCACTTCCTTTTAGTTTGAGAAACTTCTTCTAATAATTTTTATAAGGCATGTATACTAGCAATGGATTCTCTTATTATTTTTTTTTCTGGGAAAGTGTATTTTGTCTTCATTTTTGAAAGATAGTTATGTTGGTTTTAGGAACTGACAAGTTTATTCTTTCTTTCAGCACTTTGAATATATCATTTCACTGTCTTCTGGCCTTCGTTGTTTTCATTGAGAAGTCAGCTATTATTATTGGTGTTTCCTCATATGTAGTAAATTATATTTATTTTCCTGCCTTCAAGATTTTCTCTTTGCCTTTCAATAATAATTCAATATTTCAGCAATCATAATGTATCCAGGTGTGCCCCTTTCTTTGTCATCTCTCCTTTTGTTACTACCATTGTGTGTGTGACACACACACACACGTGTGTGTATACATACACACACAAATGTGCACTTAATGATTTAATGGTGTATTCCACATATCTCTGAGGCTCTGTTCATTTTTGTTGTCTTTCTTCTTCAGATGGAAAAAAATCTCTACTATCTTTGCTGTTAGGTGTGGGGGGGAACTTGGAAACTGCTTTCACAGATTAAGGAATTTATAATATTGCCCTATGTTCAACCAGAAATGAGAAGCTTAAATGTTCTCTTCCCTAGTCATTTTTGAGAAAACAGTGTTTGGCATATATACAGTCTTCTAGACCACCAAGAATAGTTGAGATTAAATTTTAGAAGCAGCTCCCGGGCCAGAGTAGCTAATTGCTTAATCAATGTTTGATGAGAAGTTATGACGACTTCTACCCTTTGTTGCTTCATCTGTATGTGGTTTGGGGAATGTTTTTTAAGTCTGTCTCATGTCCTGCTCTGATTTCTCTTGAACTGGGTACAGCCTAATGCATATGTACAGCTTTCTGGTCCTGTATGGATGAGTGTGATCTGATGAGACATCTTCTTAGATCTCTCTTTAATGTTTATGTGATCATTTTTTTTGTGTATAGTGTGCTGGGTTTTGAACCCAGGGACTTGTGCATGTGAGGCAAGCTCTCTACCAACTGAGCTATATACCCAGCCCATTCTTAGCTCTCTTTTTCATCTGTTTTCTCTGGTAACCTTCTGACTGGTAGGCCATTTTTCTTGTTGATACTAGTTTCATGAAACTACCAGCACCCTCTTAATTGCTTGCCACCAGAATCTACATTGTTTTAAACAGCACCCATAGGCATGAAGAACTCCATGATCTGTTCCACATCGTCATTTCCTATAGGGCAGAGCTGTGAGGCAGAGCTCTGGCATTCTCCATCCTTATGGTCTGTCTTCAGGTTCTGCCCTAGTAGAACTTCTAGGCCACTGCAATGACACTAGGATGGGGACAGTGCCTATTTTTCCTGAAGTGACACTCTTTGCTCCGTGAATTGACACTGGGGAGGAAATGGTAGTTTCCTGATCTTCTTAGTTTGCCTGGCCCATTTTGGAACCTCTGAGCAAGCTTAGGTAGGATGACTGAACCTAGTGCTCTTGGTGTGCTGTGTCTGGGATAAAGCTTCTAGCCTACAAGTTGTGACTGGGTGGGAAATACAGACCTGTCCTCTTGGCCACTTTCAGCCAAAATGGAGATTCTGCAATACTGAGTTGGGGGAGTTGATACATACTCCTGGAGTGAAATTATAGCTGCTAGACTGGGAGATGGAGGAGGAGGGAACACTATTTTCTTGGCCACACCTATCCAGAACAGTGCTTTTGTAACATGGAGTAGGGATTCAGGCAAAAAGAAACAGCTCATGGCTCAAATGCCACAGATTCTTACTGTCTTACCAAGTAGTAGTAGATTTTTCTCCAATAAATAGTTCTCCATTTGATGTATGCTCTGAGGACAGTTTCCAGAGACTTTAACTAGGTATTTTTTTTAAAAAAAAAATAAATTTGAGAGAGAGAGAGAGAGAGAGAGAGAGAGAATTTCAATATTTATTTTTTAGGTTTCAGCGGACACAACATCTTTGTTTGTATGTGGTGCTGAGGATCAAACCCGGGCTGCATGCATGCCAGGCGAGTGCGCTACTGCTTGAGCCACATCCCCAGCCGTAAAAAAAGTTTTCCCAGTAAAATAGTTGTTTCACTGGGGAGCAACACCAGCTTCACACACAGCCATTCTGGAGGTCCCACCCTTTACTTAAAATTCTTCCAGTGGAAAAAATAATTTTTCAAGGTGGAGGCTTCTCCACAATTTATCTCTGCTAGAACTCAAGTAAGCCAAATCAAAGATTTTATGGAGATAGAAAGAAAGCATACAAAAGGGAAAATTGAGGCTCAAATATAAGACTTATTTCCAAAATAATTCCAATAAATAGTTTGAAGTTTATCACATAAGTGCTGATATTTTGAGGAGTAGCTGCCCTCCAGAATTAGGCACTAGTCAAAAGGGAAACAGTTGTAATTATGTGAAAACCATTCTGTATCCTTCTTGGAAACTACTTGGTGATTATATAAGATCTTCTCTGGTGCTAAGAGAGCTATGATTTTCAAAATCCATTATAATTTTTATTGGGAAAAAATAGGGAAAACTCTTCACTAAATATTGACATGAACACAAAACAGCCCCTCATCTGCTTTCTAGAAGTACACAGTATAGGCTGGGTCCAAAAATGTAGACAAATAAGTAGATTGTGACATTTAAAAAATTAGTTGTACATACCTTATATATAATCTGAGATATGATAAATTATTGTATAATGGTGTATTAAGAATTGTAATGCAAAATAAATAAATAAATAAATATTAGTTGTATATGGACACGGTATCTTTATTTATTTATTTTTATGTGGTGCTGAGGCTCAAACCCAGTACCTCACCCATGTGAGGCAAGTGCTGTACCATTGAGCCACACCCCAGCCCTAGATTGTGACATTTGAACTGCCTTCGTGACCCCTTCCCTAGGGCTATTGGGGAATATCATTTCCCTTATGTTTCCACTTTGCTTTCCCCCTCTTTGAAACTTAATCTAGGCTGTATAACTTTCCTCAGTGGAAAGTATACTAAGGCTGTGCCACTGGGAGAGGTGTCTTATTGGACACCCTCTCCCCATTTGAATCTCTTTTCAGCTGGCCTACCACCACCATTTTTTCAAAGGAATGGTCAGTTGTAAAGAAAGGCGGAATCCCAAAGGGAATACACAGCCCTAGCCAACCTCACTTCCTTTCACACTTGTTCTGACTGGGTGTGTCCTGATTCTGGACAGCCACTGTTCTTTTATGCCCAAAGCCAACAACCTCATACCCTGGTTGCAGGGCTGGAGGGGCAGATCTCACCTCATCTGAACCCTGTGAACACTCTGTTATATGCCTTAGCAAAGAAAGTTCAGGACTGGTGGACACACTGAGGGACATGCTAATTTGAGACCATGGCTATTACATTGATGACCTAGCCTCTCAGTTTCTGATCTTGAGTTCCTCAGATTTACGCTCCCCATCATTTCTGGACACATTTTTATCAAGATAGCTCACTCCTTAATTATCTTTTCCAAGCACAACCACCCTCCTCCTACAGCTCTTCAGCACATCTGCAGTAGGGCCTCTTAGCTTTTGTCAGAAGACTTGGATTTTAAACCCTGCCTCCTCATTTCTTTCTTTCTCTCTCTCTCTCTCTCTCTCTCTCTCTCTCTCTCTCTCTCTTTCAGAGAGGGGACCATTTAAGNTCTCTCTCTCTCTCTCTCTCTCTCTCTCTCTCTCTCTCTCTCTCTCTCTCTCTCCCTCTCCCTGCTTTCTCCATCAGCAGATGCCTTCAATTGCTTTTCTAAATAACACAGACCCCATGATGTCCTTGCCCCCTTGATCTTTGGCTCTTCTGTTCATGCCAATTGTCATCTCAAGGCCATCTGCCTGTCTCCTCCCTTAGTTGCTTTCCCTCCTCTTTCTCTTGGCCCTGAGAATTCTTTCTTTATGGAGACAGCACTTCTGTCCTCTTCCAAACTCACTGCTCCCCCATTCTCTTTCCTCCCAGCATCCAGATTTGCAGCTTGACAAAATGCATGGTTCTAGAGTTCTAGGCCTCCTGTTGGCCAGTCGGGTGAAGAAGAGAAGCAGACCCCAGAGGTCCTTGAGGAATGTACCTGTGTCCAAAGGGGAAGCTGCCACTGGCCCTCACCCACTGTGTCCTAGAGGAATGTCAGCCCAGTACTGCCGGAACCTCTGTTTCACCAAGAGAAGACAGAAACCCAGATGTTAACATAAACTGTACCACTTGTAAATGTTGACAACTATTCTGTTTTCTCTCCAAGAATCTGGGGGTAGAGGCATAATACCCTCATATATCTGGACTAGATTTAACACCCTTAACCTCCCACAGTAGTTTAGGTACCTAGTTCTGGAAGATTGCCTGCTCAAAGTCTGTACTGCTGCCCCATTTCATTGACCCACCATGATCACTGCCTTTAAGTGTCATCACCTGGAGAGCTATAATGGCTTCTAAATGTTCTCTCTGCCTTATGTGCTCCTCTCTACTGTGTATAACCCTGTTTGACAGTTG
The DNA here is from genome assembly GCF_001458135.2 of Marmota marmota marmota. Lineage (NCBI taxonomy): Eukaryota > Metazoa > Chordata > Mammalia > Rodentia > Sciuridae > Marmota > Marmota marmota. The sequence continues at coordinate 840,453 of NW_026000294.1, read as the reverse complement.
CCTCAATATGATAGAGCCTTGTGGTTAAGGAAGTGGGTTCTAGGATCTAAATGTATAGATTTAACTCCAGACTGGTCATTTATAAGCTGTGGGATCTTGGGCAAGTGAGTTCATCTTTCTGAGTCTCTGTTTCCTCATGTGCATAATTAAAAAAATAGTTGTACCTCCTCATAAGACTGTTGTGTGGATTTAGTAAAGAACCATGTCTTAACTCAGTGGTAGAACAGAGTGCTTGCTTAGCACACATGAGACCCTGGGCTCCCTCCCTAGTACACACACACACACACACACACACATACTCACTCACTCACATGCCTGAGATGGAATAAGTACTCAGTAAATGTTAATAGTGATCTTTATGGTCATCCCCTTATGCAATGACCTTCAAAGTCTCCCTTGCCCCCACTTTTGGTACTAGGAACCTAAGGGCACTCTACCACTGAACTCCATCCCCAGCCCTTTACTTTTTATTTTGAGACAGAGTGTCACTCAGTTGCCCAGGATTGGCTTGAATTTTTGTTCCTCCTGCCTCAGTCTCCCTGGGATTACATGCACCACCATGCCTAGCTCCTCTTGCTTCTCAAATAGAGTTCATCTTCTTTGTCTAGGCATTCAAAACTAACTCTCTCTCTCTCTCTCTCTCTCTCTCTCGCTCTCACCTGAGCCCACTGTAGCTCTTCCTAGGTAGTGGTTTAGCCACACTGGACTTCTCACTCCTATCTACTTTTTTTTCCTTTTTGATGGCACAGCAGATCAAACTCAGGGCATCATGTATGCTAGGCAAGCACTCTACCACTGAGCCACACTCCAGCCCCTATTTATTATCTTCTTCATTTTCCTTTCTCCCCTGAAGTGCTATATGTTCTCATTACATCATCACTTTCATCCTCCCAACAACCTTGCAAGCAGCTGCTATGATTAGCCTGACTTCATAAGCAAAGGGACCTGTGCAAGGTCCCACAGCCTGAAAGTGAAGGAAGCAGTATTTCAATTCAGATCTGTCTAAATTCTGTGGTCCTGTGATATTTTCACTGTACTGTTGGGAGGAAAAGACACAGGGCCAGGAAGGTAACAGAAAGACTTGAGATTCACTTCTCCCTTGGGAAAATCACAGGGCATGATTTCTCTCTAGGATAAACAAATCTAAAAGAGTGATGAAGCCTTGTGAGAATGCTATTAGGGCAGGTTGGGGGCCAAGATATGCTGGTATTATAAAAACTGCAAAAGTCAACACAAGGGACTTTTAAAATTAGGTTTAGGAAAAGTTGCAAAGCAAGAAAGGGATTAGCCCAGCTGTTTGAGGTCAACTTGGTAATGTTATAGTACAGGTCCTTTGTAGCAGGGAAAGATAAGCCCTTCTTATAGAATTTGGTAAGATCAGCTTAGCATAGCAGTTAGGTGCCCCAGACAGAGAAATGAACTTCCCAGGTTTAAATCTCAGTTTTGCTGCTTAGAATCTCTAGAAAGTTATGTTTAATTTTTCTCATATGTAAAATAGGGATAATAATAATACTTGCCTCACAGGGTTGTTGTTTTGATTAAGTAAAATCATGTTTTAAAGTTCTTAGAACATTGCCTTGCACACAATAATTTCTTTTTAAAAAATATTTATTTTTTAGTTGTAGTTGGACATAATACCTTTATTTTATTTATTTATTCTTATCTGGTGCTGAGATCAAACCCAGGTCCTCGCGCATGCTAGGAGAGCGCTCTACCACTGAGCCACAACCCCAGCTCACCAACAATAAGTTCTTTTATAAATACTAGGCAGTATTTGCCTTTCCCAAATATGTGCACCCATACTAGGTGGCATCAGAAACTTCTGGGTTAATAGTTCTGTCTTGTTCTGTTCCATTAACTAAAAACAACGTCCTAATCATGGCACCACATCTTATTTTACATATTTTGAAACTTTTCAGAGTTCTTGGGACACCACACAATGAAGATGATGAAAATTTTCTGAAATATTAATATTGTTTTCTGGAAGGTGGTGTCCACACTCTTTCCCCATTTCCCTAATTTACATACTTTTTGTATTTGAACTCTGGAGTTTAGTGACCTGGGTTTCAGATTCCAGCTTTGCTACTTATTCTCTGTGTGACCATGGGCAAGTTACCTAATTTTGCTTCAATTTGTTCATGTGTCAAATAGAGGTAATAATAGTATCTGTATCATGTAGTTGTTATAAGGATTAAACAATGCAGCTAACATGCTTAGCACAGTTCTTGGCACATAAAAAAATCTTAATTTTAAATGACTTATTAAAACTATCAGAAAATAAATTAAGAAATCATTAGGTATCTCTAAAAATTTTTTGTTACTAATTCTCCATTTCCAGTGCATTCTCAGTCCCTGATCAGAGTTAATTCTTTAAAAGGGAATCTTGAACTGGTGCCACATTCCTCCCTTGGCCCTGATAGCCCCCATACTTGGGTCCTTTAGACCTAACTGCAGCCATGGGCTCTCATTTGGTGTCAGAATGGCTCAGAACAGCTTCTCAGGTAATCCCCCACATATCATCAGATTCAACAAACCACTCACAACAGGTCTCACTCTGCATGGGGCTAGAAGAAAGCTAGACATTTTATTTATTTTTTGTTTGTTTTTGTGGTTCTGAGTATTGAATCCAGGGCCTTGAGCCTTCTAGGCAAGCACTGTACCACTGAGCTACATCCCCAACCCTACACATTTTATACAGTTGTGGGGGAATGGAATGTCACCTCTACATAAAACAAAATGCTGTTAGTGCATTACATAGTTTCCATACTGAATATGAGGTTTCTATTTATATTTCTTTTAGGATCACTCTGACTCTGGTATCTTTTAGCCCATCCTAGGCTCACATCCTGTCCAGTAACCTATTCCTCTTTGCCCATTCAGCCCATGTGTCTCAAGCATTTATTACATGTCAAACGGCAAGGGAGGAAGAGAGAGAGAGAGAGAGAAAGTAAGGACAATTTTAGAGGAAGGAATCAGTGAACAGAATGATTCTTCCTTCTGCAGACCAGTTTAGTACTGTGCATCTGGGCTTTGGTGAGAGACAGGCCTAATGCATACCCTGGCTCTTGTCAATTGTGCAACATGGGACAAGTACATCTGTCTCATTTTGATCAACTATAAAATGAGGATTGTCTAAATGTCTACCATGAAGATTTGCTGTAAAAATAAGACTTAGCATTTGTGAGTGCTAAATAGAGATCTAATCAATAATATTTTTAATTATTGTGAGTCATATTTTGCCTAGACCCAATTTTCAACTAGGGTATTGGTCCTAGAAATAAAAATAAAGGAGAATCCACATGAAAAAAAATATACTTGGACCCCTATCCTTATACCATGCATGAAGTTAACTCAAAATGGAGTGATCAAAGATGTAAATAAAAAAAATAATCCTACCTTTATGTATTGGAAGAATCAATATTGTTAAAATGTCCATACTCTCCAAAGTGATCTATTGATCCAGTGCAATCCTGAACAAAATACCAATGACATCTTCATGGAAATAGAAAAAATAGCCCTAAAATTTATGTGGAACCACAAATTTAAACAAGAAAGTGGAAGAACTCTACAATTAAAATTGAAACGCTGATGAAAGAAACTGGAGAAGGCACTAAAAAATAAAAAAAAAATCCTACCTTTATGTATTGGAAAAATCAATATTGTTAAAATGTCCGTACTCTCCAAAGTGATCTATTGATCCAATGCAATCCTAAACAAAATACCAATGACATCTTCATGGAAATACAAAAAAACAGCCCTAAAATTTATGTGGAACCACAAAAGATCCTGAGCAGCTGAGGCAATTCTAAGCAGAAAGAAAAAGTAGAGGCATCACAATATTGACTTCAAGACATACCACAAAATTATAGGGGGAGTAGAAACAGGAAAGTTAAAGGGTTCAGGATTACAGGTTGTCTAGGAAGAATAACTCCTGAAGTTATTGTGTACATGTATTGAAATGTTACATTGTAACCCATAAATAAATACAATTATAGTCAAATTAATTTTTTTAATTAATGAAGTGAAAATATAACCTAAAGAATGGGATATTGCTGTAAATCATATCTGATAAAGTATTATATCCAGAATATATGAAGAAATCTTACAGCTCAACAATTTAAAGATAAACAACTGCCTGGTGCAATGGCACAACACCTGTAGTTCTAGCTACTTGGGAGGCTAAAGCAGAAGGATTGCTGGAGCATAGAAGTTCAAGACCCAGCCTAGGCAACATATTGAGAACTCTATTTCTAAAAACAAGCATGAAACAAACAACAAAAAGCAAATAACAACTCAATTTAAAAATTGGCAAAAGATCTGAATGGACCATTCCCAAAGATATATAAATGGCCAATAATCACATGAAATGATATTGAGCATCATTACCCATGAGGGAAGTTCAAAAACCACATGAGATGCCACTTAAAACCAGATAGGATGGCTACAATCTATAGATAATAACAAGTGTTGACAGAGATGTGGAACAATGGAGCCCTCATATACTGCTGGTGGGAATGTAAAATGAGGTAGTCTCTGTAGAAAACAGTCTGACACTTCCTAAAATGATTAAACACATGACCCAGCAATTTCACTTGTAGATATTCCCCAAGAAAGATGAAAGCATATGTCTACATGAAAACTTGTATATAAATGTTCTTAGGAGCATTATTCCTAATAACCCCAAAAAATGTAAATAACCAAAATATCCTTCAGTGTGTGAGTGGATAAACAATTGTGGCATATGCTGGGGACCATATAATACTAAAACTCAGCAATAAAAAGGAATGAAATATTTATACATGCTATAGAATGGATGAGCCTTAGAAACATTATGCTAAGTGAAAGAAGCCAGACACAAAAGCCTATATTTTGTTATGATTCCCTTTATAAGAAGTGCCCAGATTAAGCAAATTAATAGATATGAAATATAATAGTGGTTGTCAAAGACTGGGATGGAGAAATAAGAAGCTAATAAGTTTGGGGTTTCTTTTGGGGAATGGTGAAAATGATCTAAAATTGATGTGGTGAAAGATACACAACTATGTGAATATATTACAATCCATATACTTATCTACTTTAATTGGTTGGATTGTATGGCATTTGTGTCAGTCAGTTCTCCATCACTATACCAAATACCGGAGATAAGCAACTTATAAAGAGAAAAGGTTTATTTTCACTCTCAGTTTTGGAGGTTTCAGTCCATGATCAATGTGGCCCAGTTGCTTTGGGTTTGTAGTGGCACATCATGACAGGAGTTTATGGCAGAACAAAATCACTCCCCCCATGGCCAGTAAGTGAAAAAAGAGGAAGGATTATGGTTCCACAGTCTCCTTTGAGGGCACACCTCCAATGACCTGAAGACCTCCCACTAGGCCCCACCTCTTTAATGTTCCTCCATTTCCCAATAGTGCCATGCTGGGGACCATGCCTTTGGCACATGAGCCTTTAGGGGATATTCCAGATCAAATCTATAGCAATGTATGACTTACATTTGAATAAAATTTTTTAAGGAAGGAGCCAGGCATGGTAGTACAGTCCTGTAATCCCAGCTTCTCAGAAAGCTGAGGCAGGAGGGTCACAATTTCAAGGCCAGTCTGGGCATATTAGCAAGATACTATCTCAAAATAAATATTAAAAAGGGCTGGATGTGTAGGTCAGTATTAGAGCACTTACTTAACAGGTGTGAGGCCCTGGGTTCCATCCCAGTTGTGGAAATAAGAAAAGAAGTAAGGAGAAAATAATTATCTAGAGACAGCATGGTGGAATTGACAAAGGGGTTACCAGAGGTCATCAGGAGATGTATCTGTATAGGTGTGTATTCCTTTAGGTGTGATGGTTGTGTTGCGTATTTCATAACACGCACATGTGCATATGCACATACATGCTTCAGAATATTCTGGCCCTGGCCTGGCCATAGGTAAAACATAGGCAAGGTTTTCCTTGGCACTTTTTAAATTCTTCCTCCAACTTTCTACCTAAGGATGAAAAATATTTAACTTCTTCTCCCTTGAAGTGGTTTTTGCATTCCTACTGGGTACTCTTACTGCCTACAGAGAAGGAATTATTGATCTTTCTGAATGAATGAAATTTGAAGATTTTACCACCTCCTTCTCTTTGTGGGCAGGGCTTCAAGAGAGGGGTGGAGTTGCATAGCCCATGTATATCATGATCTGGCACATCAGGATGTGACCTGTAGCTTTGATGCCAGCTAGTATGAATTACTCATTGTGCAGAGGACCCAGGCAAGGCAGGCAGACACTTGCCAGTGACAAATGTGTTCAGAAGGGTTTCTAAAGTTGGCCTGTACTGTATGTGGCAAGTCTTCTGTCTCTGTTTCTTTACAGGAGCTTCTTTGAACAACCAACCTTGGCAAGTTTTTCCCCCCCTTTTGTATACTTCGATCTGCATCAGATGAGGTATATTCATGGTATAATGGGAAGGGGGCTGATCTGAGCACACGTGGCAGCCATGATGACATAATGGACAAGAGTGCTACCCCATAATTTTCATATTATTCCTGACTGGGTTTTTTGGTAATCAAAGTAGAATATGCCCATGGAAAGAAATAACAGTAGCCTACAAGAACACCCACCACCGTCCCCTTTCTGGGAAAAAAAAAAAAACAATTTTAGTTCTTTTCTTGTGGTCTTTACTCTCATTTCTTTAAATAAAACACTTTTACTGTTGTTCCTTCATTTACCAATTTTTGGCAATCCGTTGACTTCCTGCTGAGCTAGTTAAGGATTTAGCACCATTATATAGCCCTTCATCATTTTTATTCCTTTGCTGGTTATCCTAATAATTCATACAATATACTAACATATGTTTTTGTTTCATCAATTATCAGTTGCATCTTTTGAATCCCCACTTGATAGGATAAGGTTCTGGCAGTCTTCCCCTTGACCTTCAGCTCTTCTCTACTCGGCACTTCATTAGGCAGCATTTTTGTAAAAACTTTGTCCTCATTTTAAAAACCCTTGTCTTAAAAAGCAGAAGATGTAAAAGATGAAAGTATTTTATTGAGCATCTACTATGTGCCAGTAACTGTGCATTCATCACCACATTTAATCTTTCATAGTGATCCTGATAAGGAAATATCATAATTGTAATTTTAGACATGAAGAAACTGGCCAGACCACATATCTGGTAGGGGGCCAAGGTGAGATTTGAACCAGAGGTAGACTCCAGAGTCCCTATTCTTTTCCCAGAGCCCCATGAATCCCTCAGGTTCATTTTGATTTGCAATTTTTTAAGTCCCCTTTCTGTGGCCATGGCTTAGATTAAAAATCATTGTTTATTTTTGGAATCCCACAGTGATTCTGGCTCATTCATCCAGAGGGCACAGGAAGGGGTGGCTTGAGAGGGAACTCAAGGCAAATAGACCATCCCTAGGGGATGTGGGGAGAGTGGATCATCTGAATGAAGTTGATGGCTCACTTGCATGCCTGGCATCCCTCTCTACCTGTGGCCTAGGCTTTCACCTTTGGAAGGCAGCACATAAGTCCCAGGTAGTCCCTGAGGTGACACTGGGAACCATTTTACTGCACCAGGACTCTCATGCTGCCTTTGATATGAGAAGCAAATACAAAAAAAATTGAAGGCTATGGCTGACTCAGACCATTGCTCTGGCATTGCGGTCATAGACACATGTGGGAAATTCCCAAATTGACTTTCCCACAGAGCTGTTTTGGAGTGGGGGACAGAAAGAGTCCGGGGGTGTAGATTGTATTTTAGTTATTTATTTGATTAGTATTTGTTAAATTGGTGGACCATTTTAACCAGAGGCCCTGAGTGGGATTTCCCCAGGGGTCACTTTAGGGCATATAGAAGAGTCCTAAGGTCAAAAGGACCAGGCTCAATTTTCCATACTGAGGAAGGAGAGGCTACAATAACATAAAACAATCCCAGATTCTTGCTAATCATCTTCAGACTGCTGTCACAGAAAAACATTTGGATATCCCCACCCACCCACTTTCCTCCAACCCACGTCCTCTGGGTTATTCCTTTCTGGTGGCATTCCAACCATCCACCCTGCCTTGGAGTCATCTCAATCCTTCCATCTTCTTGCCTTTTGCAACCCTTCTTCCTCACCCCTGGCCCATTCCCCCAGCATACACACCACACCTCAAAAAGACCCCCACTATTGATTTGCAATGTTTGACACATTCACCCTTTCCCCTCTCTCCTTAGTGACGTCCCAACCTCATTAACTCAGGCATAGATATTGGTCTCTTCAATGACTCTGTGCCTCCAATTAGACCACCCACCCACTACACTAGCTTAGCCCCCATTCATCTTGTCACCACTGCTAGATGAATCTGCCTACAGAACAGCTGTGTGAAGCCTGCTTACACTTTCCACGGGCTTCTCTGTTGCTTTCAGCATAGAATCCAAATGCCTGAACTTGGCATTCAGGGACCATACTATCTGCTTGCTGTCAATCTCAATTTTTCCAGGTTCCATTCTTGCCACTTCCCTATTGGACACAGAACTTCTTGAAGTTAAGAAAATGCATCTGGCTTACTTCTGGTGCTGTGACAACATAGGAGGGTGCCTAGAGTATCATAGGGTCAGGACTTGTTTGCTGAAAGCATGAGAATGATAAAGACATGACTGGACTCATTTTACCAAATAATTGTTCAGGGGCCTCTGTCCCTGGCCAGTTGGGTGACCCTGGATAAGTCTTTTCCTCTTTCTGAGCTTTTTATCTTCCACAAGAGTTTTCAAACTAGCAACTCTTAGGCCTGAAGGGTCTGAAGACATGTTTTGTTGGTTGGCACATGAAAATGATTTGAAATGCCTTTTGTGTAAAGGCATGTGAGCTCTTGTTCTCCACTCCCTCTCCTATTTTCTGCCACCTCCCCACCTCCCTCATTTTTCATTAGCTGCTTGGTGCCTACAGGTATTTACATTAGTGACCCTTGGATTAGGTGGTGTTTACTCACCTTTCAACTCTGGCACTCTGGAATTTTTTGTTTGACCTACTTTGAAATGAAAATTGTAAGTTCTTTGCTTAAGTGGTTTCCAATGTCATCTAATATACAGCAGCCAGGCCAGACTGACTTTGCCCCCTAAAACAGGCCACCAAAGAATAGTGGTGTGGGCTTTAGTATTTATGACTTTGACAGTTGGTGCAGAGGGAGATGCTAGTTCATTGAAAGAGATTGTCTTTACATAGCCCAGCACAAGTGGTGCCCATTTATAGTCCAGAAAGGACCAAGCACAGCGTGCCCATTGGCAGCCAGCTGGGCATACACAGAGGGCATTGGTTTGAGGCACAAAGTGTGAATTTAGCCCAAGTTGTCTGGCAGGGTCTTTTCCAGGACAAAGTGCTGAATGAAGGGTGTGTGCTAGAAGTAGTTCAGTCTGCATGAGACTCCATAGAGACACACACAGAGGGTAGGGAAGGGCAGGGAAACATTCTCACCACTGGGCCCCTTTGCATTAGCCTTTCCCAAAGGCCATATGAGTTGCCAGTCTGCCTGATCACAGGCTGGCAGGGCATGACTCACTGCAAGATGCTAGACAAACCCAGAAGCGGCTGGAAAGCACTGGCCCATCCTGGACAGCAGTTGACCCCTGCACATTTGGGCAGCATCTGTGTGAGAGGTACTGGGCACTGGGTAGAGGGCTGGGCTGATGGGGGTGGGTGTGCCCAGCACTGGGCACAATCAAAGCAAAAGTACAACCACTGATGATAGCCTGTAGGGCCAAATGGTGGCAGTCACTGTGTCTATGCATAGCCTGGCTGCCCCTAAAGTTCATGTGGAAGGCATCAAGGGGCTCTTCAGTTAGGGGACACACAATGGCAAATCCACCCAATGTAGCAGTTGTAGGCAACTGGTTAATGGGTGGGAGGGAGTTGAGGGAGGCAAAGGAAGAAGAAAGACCATGTTTTTGACAGCCATTTCATGTGCCTAGAAGAACTCCAGGGAGCTTCCTGGGTTGAAAGGGATTGACTCTGTGTGGTTTTGCCCCCACCCCCATTTCTGCCCTTTTCTGCTCTGCTGCTTATGAACTCAGACAGACAAATCCCTAGTCATACTGTTTGTCAAAGTCAAATAGAATAGAGAAGGTAAACTTTGCAGTGAAACTCTATGGATCACATTGCAAAGCTCTAGAGAAATGGTTTTAGGTTTTTGTTGGTGGTGGTTTCCTTTGCATGACTGCCACCATCTCATGCCAGCCAAGTTTGGGGTGAAGCACTTTAGACTGTTGTGGCTGCAAAGGGAGATGGGCATGTTGGGTATGGGGCTGTAAGACCACACAGGCGCCTAAGACTAACAGAGGCTGACTGGGCAGGGCTTGCCTATAGCCATGACCAAAGATTATAAACACAGAGGGATGCTATGTGATGGTTGGTGTGACTGTGGGTATGCTGTGAGTTATGTGCATGTTTGTGACATGAATGGGGGACCTGGCTGTAACCATAGTGTGTTGATTTTGTTCCATGCTGCTGGAAACCAGAATGCTCTGGCAACAAGGACAAGCATGGGGAACAAGGCCAGAGAGCTCATGTCAGCTAGATAGGAGGGGTGGGAACGGCTTTCACCTTCATTTCTACACAGCCAGCTGGGCCTGTATCTCTGGCAGCAGTTGATGCTGTTGGAAAGCCTCCATGCCACCTCTAGCTGGCTGCAGTATTCTAGCTGGAAGCCACAGAAGTCCTCACATCATCTTGTGCCATTTCAGTCCCCAGTACCATAGAAGCCCATTTTCTCTGCATAACGGATGCAGGAGATAAGACCTGGCCCTTGTGCCCTTATACTTTAACCTCATATTCAGCAATGGGTCATCACCACACAGTGAGGCTTCTTGCTGCAATGACATGTCTCACTGACATGGAAGCCACAGGGGTTCCTGTTTTCCATCATTTGAGAACTTGGAGGTCAAAGCAAGCCAAGTACTGGTTTGGGCTCTGCAGCTGCTGCCAACATACTGCCCACCCTGTCTATCTCTTCCCACCCATGTATTAGTCAGCTTTTCATCACTGTGACCAAAATACCTGACAAGAACAACTTAGAAAAGGGAATTTTATTTTGGCTCATGAGTTCAGAGGATTCAGTCCATGGTAGGCTGACTCCATTGCTTTGGGCCTGAGGCGAGGCAGAACATCATGGCAGAAGAGTGTGAAGGAGAAAAGCAGTTCAGCCCATGGCATCCTGGAAGCAGAGAGGGAGAAGAAGGGGCCAGAGGGAAGATAAATCCCCTAGGGCACACCCCTAGTGACCTACCTCCTCCAACTAGATTCCACCTCCCAATAATTCATTCAGCTATCAATGGGTTAATTCATGGGTAAAGTCAGAGCCCTTAAGATCCAATTATTGCCTAAAAGCCCCACTTCTGAACACAAGACTTTAGGTGACATTCCGGATACAATCCATAACAACCAGCATGAAGAGAGTTCCAGAATACTTCAGAGATGGTAATCCTATAACTAGTGGTCACTGGATCTTCATCCCTATGTCTACGAACCAGCTGACCAAGCCTGGCATGGGGACTCTATCTCAATGAGCCAAGGATGTTCATCCCTTAAGCTGTAGGATTTTTGCCCAGTGACCAGGAACTGGGATTCCCTGATCGGGAGAGGAAATCAAATGCATATGGGGCCACACTCCCCACTGTATCCCTGGCAGGTAACATAAGGGATAGAGTTGGCTAAGTGTGAGACAACTTGTGGTATGACCAACCATAATGCCTGTCTCCTCGCATTACTTTTGAAAACACTGTGTGGTGGGTGTGGGGTGGGTAACTAATCCTAAAGCATCTGTGAGCCATATTCGGCATCCTGGCTGCCAGTTTGTGGCCAATGTGAGAAGCAACACTGAGTTGCACATCCCTGAGAATGCTTTTTGCCTGGAGAACTCTTTCCTGGTCTTCCAAACCCAGCTCAAATGGCATCTCTACCACTTTCTCTGACTCCTTTCTTAGGCCAAACAAATACTTCTCTGTGATCTCTCAGCATCTCTATCATAACATATTAATATCCTTTCATTCAATAAACCACTTTTTTAAGGATGGGGTCTCACTATGTTACCCAAGCTGACCTCAAATTTCTGGCCTCAGGCAGTCCTCCTGCCTCAGCCTCCTAAGGATCTAGGACACCTACCTACCAATAAACCTTTATTAACTACTTTGGCAAGGACTTGTGCTGTGGTTACAGACATGAATAAACAAGAAACAGTTCCCACCCTTGAGAACCAACTAGTCCAGAAGGGAGAGAGATAGAAGAGCAAACAGACTCTCAAGTGTCTAAAGGCTCAGGCAGCGCTTTCTGAAGGGCTCCCTCTGTGCATGTGTAACAGATAAGCTCAGCCAGGTCCTAGAGGAAGAAAATAAGTAAACCAAGCTAAGAAGGAGGCAGGGTTTTCTTTCTGTCCTTCTTTTTTTTTTTTTGAGGGATTACTAGGGATTGAACTCAGGGGCACTCAACCACTGAGCCACATCCCCAGCCCTATTTTGTATTTTACTTAGATACAGGGTCTCACTGAGTTGCTTAGTGCCTCACTTTTGCTGAGGCTGACTTTGAACTCGCAATCCTCCAAGGCAGGAATTTCTTGGCCCAGGGAGTCCCTTAGCAGATCCCAGGATTTCTGGATACCAATGTCATGTTCAGGCCCTGGCAAGCAGCTCTGTGACTGGTTTATAAGGAATGGGGAGGTAGGAGTGGCAGGAAACGAGGCAGATCATTTAGGGTCTCCTGGGCATGCTGTGGATCTTGGCCATGTTTCTTCTGGAGGAAGTAGGGAGCCAGCTGAGGGTTTGAAGCAGAGCACTGACCAGTCTGATCTTGGCTTTGGAAGCCTTACACTGGAGCCTACATGTGTAAGATAGACAGGAGGAAAAAAACTGTGATGGGAAAGCTGTTGGGGAGCTAAATCCCATTGTGTGAACTTGTTCATTTTGTATTTGCTAAATGATTGAGAGAGTGAATGAGGTAGAAAGGTATGCTAGTCAGCTTTCCATTACTATGACAAATGCCTGAGAAAATCAAGTTATGAGAAGGAAAGTTTTGTTTTAGCTCATGATTTCAGAGGTTTCAAGCCATAGTCATCTGACCTGTTACTTTTGGGGCAAGGCAGCACATCATGGCAGGAGCACATGATGGAACAAAGCTGCTCAGCTTTTGGTCACTAGAAGAGAGAGAGAAAGAAAGAGAGAGAGAGAGAGAGAGAGAAATGGGGCCAAGGTCTCAAATTCTTTTTTATTTTTTACATGGTAAATGACTACTCTAAAAAGAAATCAACAGTTGCTTTTCATATTCCAAGTTGATCATAAAAATTCTCATTTTACGTTAATGATTTTTGAGATTATTACACAAAACAATTCTGTTCATTGAATCAAAGAGCACGAATAATGGTGTCATTATTTACACAATGATTCTGAAATTTGGGGAGTTCTCTTTTAATTCTAATCTCTAGAAAAAGCAAATACAAAAATTACCTTCTACAAACTTTTTTTTTTACATCCATTGATTTACATATTGCCATACTAGTGTCTGTTGTGCTCCGCTGCCTTTCCCATCCTCCACCCTCCACCCTC